>NC_090698.1:10375000-10675000 GCF_040954835.1 Lepisosteus oculatus
GCTTGAGATCCTTGCCCTAGGTGTGATTCAAGTAGGACACAACACCATGCACATAAAAGGAGGCAGCACCAACACCACAGCTGTATTTGTCTTTCCTGGGCCTGAGGTAGATGGTCAAACAGTAGGCGGAACAGGGTGTTTCTGGGGGATTGAGAGACTTTGGTTTGATAGGAGGGGACAGTGTGCGCAGTGTGTTACTACTGTACTTACTTCCAATCGGATCTCTAATAAAGCTTTCCAACACGAGCCTGTTGCCAGCAAGCAGAGCATTGTTGCTTCACATCCTGTCTTGCACCCTCACCTGTGAGATTTGACAAGCTGTGCAGTTTGGTTCTTACCCTGCAGGGAGAGATTCTTCACACAGCGGAAGTGCAGACTGGTTCAGTGCTGCCCAGTGTTCAAAGGGCTCTGAACCCTCTGGTGACCCCAGTGTCCTCGTGCTTTTCTGCAGGACCCTCGGTTGCTGAATTGAGCCCCTGAGTCAGGTTCATAAGGCCCCTCTGATTGCCTCCCACTCTTGAAAAGAGGACGTGTTCAGTTGCAGAACTGACATCAATTCAAAAAGGACTCCTTAGTGGTTTGCTGGTTGTGCAAGTGCTCAGCACCTTTAGGAAAGGGGGCGCAGCTCCAGCCCAGGAAGGGTCCCACAGATCTTTAACACCTCCAGCAGCGAAAGGGCGGGGAAGAGCCGGTGATCGGCTCGGCTCAGCAAGACCCCTGCAGACAGTGGCCTCTCTTCATGTGCTCCATGCAGACATGTCAAACGGCTCAGTCCTGCATGGCCTGGTGTCGTTTGGGATTTATTCCACTCCAGCTCTTACACAGCTGGTCCAATTAATTAGTCAGCTGCATGATTGTAGGGGAACAAGTAACATGTTTATTCAAGGCTGAAAAGAGGAGAGAAAACAACGTTTCGGCTGTCAAGCCTTCTGATGCAGCTACCCAGCTGAACTACATGCTTGTAGCACATTAACTAGACTCCCAGGAGAGTCAAGCTGCACCCTGAATGAAGTGAAGTCTTGTGTGATCTTCCAACAAAGCCTGTATGTGTCCATTTTAGAAGTTCATGGGGTAAATTGTTTAATTGACCTCTCAAGCAGGAGGAAAGATCTGAAGACCCCCGCCCCCCAGAGGTCAGTCATCTGAATTGGGCACAGCTGCTGGTTTTCATGACATTGAATCTCTAACTGGGGGGTCCAAGACTTCTTCGCACTAAGAGGGAGGGGCTTGATGAGCAAACCGAGGACTCGGCAGCAACCAGCAGGAGGAGGGGTGGGGCCTGTTTTCCACCAGCAGGCCTGGCTTGGCTCTAGGCTTTGTGCGTCAGCTAGTTTCCTTTCAGACAAACACTAGTGAAAGCAGACACCAGGAACAGACTCATTTCACATCACTGAAACACTTTTATTAAATACATATCAAAACAAGTAAAAAAAACGGGAGACCATTACAGTGAAGAAGTCAGTCCCATCGATATTGATTCAATACAGGGGACAATAGTTGGACCAGTATACAAACTCTTTATCAAAACCAGTACGCCGATCGCTTAGAAAAACACACACAACAACAACAGCACGGTCAAGCGAGAGGGGAGGGCGAAAAGTCTCTCCGGCTCGTCGGTCACAACCTTAACGAGCAGTATTGCTTCGGAATCCGTTTGTGCAAAACGAGGAGCCGCGCAGTGGTGAACCTGTAGTGCAAGGGAGACGTCTGAAAGGCCCGCAGTGGGATGGGCTGCAGCAGAGGTCACGTGACCTTCACTGTGGGGGACCTGGCTGCAGCAAAGGTCACGCGACCTTCGCTGTGGGGGGGGACCCGGCAGAGGTCACGGGACCTTCGCTTTTGGGGACCCGGCAGAGGTCACGCGACCTTCGCTATGTGACCTTGGGGCAGCGCGGTGGCTCTGTGGCTGGAAGGTTGCTGGTTCGTATCCCGGGGCTGGCAGAGGAATCCTACTCCGTTGGGCCCCTGAGCAAGGCCCTTAACCCCAACTGCTCCAGGGGTGCTGTATAAATGGCTGACCCTGCGCTTTGACCCCAAGCTTCTCTCCGTCTGTGTGTCTCATGGAGAGCAAGCTGGGGTATGCGAAAAGACAAATTCCTAATACGAGACATTGTATATGGCCAAGAAAGTGATCTTCTCTTTACTGTGGGGGGGACCTGCAGAGGTCAAGCTATTGCAATCCCTTCCAGCCTGTTTCCCGCAGGGCACACACACCCCTCCGGTGGGGAGAACGGACTAGCGCACAGCGATCCTTCTCCCCATGGGAAAGGGGGATGGGGGGTGATGTCATCCCGCCTTCCAGACTCACGCAGGCTCCTGTAAGAACCGGACCGGGAGGAGGGGAGCCCAACACGTCCAACACAACAAACAGGATTAAAAAAGAAAACGTTTCTGGGTCTCACGTGCCGAAGATCGGAAGACTAAAACTTCCCACTTGGGAGGGTAATGTCATTAACATCATCATCATCATCACAATTCCCACGAACACGAAGAAGGAGAGGAATGATCAGTCTTATTGCACATGCTGTATCGGAGACGAGCCAGACTCTTCAGACCCGATGAAGGAGCTCACGGGTGTCGAGGTGCTAGAGCAGTGACAGACCCGAATACAGCAGCAGAGAGGCCTACCATAGCAAGATGATGATGATGATGATTAGGGATTGTTAATTAGTGCAGTTCACGTGTGCAGTGCGACTCTAGAATAGCACTGTAGTGCAGTAAATACAATTGCGTAGTGCAGTGTGTGAATACATCTAGCTTCCCTGCCCAGCGCAGTCAATGTCGTAGTGCCCTGCTCCACGGCCACAGCAGCACTACGGGCCCATCTGAGTGCAGCAAGAGTCCAGTCTGGTCGGGTCCAGTCCAGTGGCCGGCTGTGTGAAGCCTGCGTCTCTCGGGGGTGTAGGTGTGCCAGTCGATCAGTCGGAGGGCCAGGTCCAGAAAGACACTTGCTTGTAGGTCTGATTGTCTCATGTTTGTTGAGTCAGTGTACCCGTCTCTGTCAGTGGACATTGGGCAGCGGGGCCAGCAGTGTGCCAGTCTCTGTCAGTGGGCACTGGGCAGTGTGCCAGTCTCTGTCAGTGGGCATTGGGCAGTGTGCCAGTCTCTCTCACTGGGCATTGGGAAGTGTGCCTATCAGTGTGCCAGTCTCTGTCAGTGGGCATTGGGAAGTGTGCCCATCAGTGTGCCAGTCTCTGTCAGTGGGCATTGGGAAGTGTTCCCATCAGTGTGCCAGTCTCTGTCAGTGGGAATTGGGCAGTGTGCCAGTCTCTCTCACTGGGCATTGGGAAGTGTTCCCATCAGTGTGCCAGTCTCTGTCAGTGGGCATTGGGAAGTGTGCCTATCAGTGTGCCAGTCTCTGTCAGTGGTCATTGGGAAGTGTGCCAGTCTCTGTCAGTGGGCATTGGGAAGTGTGCCTATCAGTGTGCCAGTCTCTGTCAGTGGGCATTGGGAAGTGTGCCCATCAGTGTGCCAGTCTCTGTCAGTGGTCATTGGGAAGTGTGCCTATCAGTGTGCCAGTCTCTGTCAGTGGGCATTGGGAAGTGTTCCCATCAGTGTGCCAGTCTCTGTCAGTGGGCATTGGGCAGTGTGCCAGTCTCTCTCACTGGGCATTGGGAAGTGTTCCCATCAGTGTGCCAGTCTCTGTCAGTGGGCATTGGGAAGTGTGCCTATCAGTGTGCCAGTCTCTGTCAGTGGTCATTGGGAAGTGTGCCAGTCTCTGTCAGTGGGCATTGGGAAGTGTGCCCATCAGTGTGCCAGTCTCTGTCAGTGGGCATTGGGAAGTGTGCCCATCAGTGTGCCAGTCTCTGTCAGTGGGCATTGGGAAGTGTGCCCATCAGTGTGCCAGTCTCTGGTCAGTGGTCATTGGGCATGTGCCGGATGGTGTGGAAAATCCAGTCCATCTTAGTACTCCAGCCTCCATGGTGGGCATCATTCATTTGCTTGGTGAAGTACTCTAGCGCCTCCTGTTGGCTCTTCTCCAGTGCCAGCGTCTTGCGCAGGTAGGCAATGTCATCAAAGGACTGGAGCTCTGGCATGCCACAGCCCAGTAGCAGGGAGAAGAGGTTGATGAAGAGGTTGGCATGCTGTCGGATTGCCAGGTATGCCTTATAGCACATCTCCTGGAACCTGGCAGAGTTAATAAGACACATAATATCACTGCACTGAGAGAGAGAGGTTACTACAGACACACTGGACACTACAGTACATTAACACGACACCTGGACAGACATAGAGAGAGACTGTGAGTGTTTGAGAGTGTATCTGTGAGTTACAGGGTGTAGCAATCTCACCTCTCAAACTCCTTGGTCTTGGTGCACTCTGGTGTCCCCTTGCTGATGACAATAAGGAAGTCCTGTGTCAGGACAAAGGGAACACGCTCTCTCTTGTACCCAAACTTCTTCTTCTTGTGGTCAAGGAAGTGTCCAAAATCAATGTGGAACAGCTGAGAGAGGAAAGAGTTGTTAATGCACACTGCACAGAGAGACGGGGATTAATGTGCACTACACGGAGAGACAGAATTAATCGATACTGGGAGAGAGAAGGGTTGATGCACACTGCACTGGGAGAGAGGGGGTGTAAAGCACACTGCACTGGGGGGGGGGGGTGTTAAGTGAGAGATGCCTACAGAGTGAATACACACTGCACTTAACAGAGACACTGCACCAAGGCAGTGTGGAGTTAATGCATTACCCTAAGAAAAGGCTGTGTAGTGCACGGCTGGCCAGAAATTCAGTGTGCCAGTCACTCAGAGTCACTCAGAGGCACTCAGTGTGCCAGTCACCCAGAGAGTCGCTCAGTGTGTCAGTGTGCCAGTCACTGAGAGTCACTCAGTGCCAGTGTGCCAGTGTGCCAGTGTGCCAGTCACTCAGAGAGTCACTCAGTGTGTCAGTGTGCCAGTGTGCCAGTCACTCAGAGAGTCACTCAGTGTGTCAGTGTGCCAGTCACTGAGAGTCACTCAGTGCCAGTGTGCCAGTGTGCCAGTGTGCCAGTCACTCAGAGAGTCACTCAGTGTGTCAGTGTGCCAGTGTGCCAGTCACTCAGAGAGTCACTCAGTGTGTCAGTGTGCCAGTCACTCAGAGAGGCACTCAGTGTGTCAGTGTGCCAGTCACTCAGAGAGGCACTCAGTGTCAGTGTGCCAGTCACTCAGAGAGGCACTCAGTGTGTCAGTGTGCCAGTCACTCAGAGAGGCACTCAGTGTCAGTGTGCCAGTCACTCAGAGAGTCACTCAGAGAGGCACTCAGTGTCAGTGTGCCAGTCACTCAGAGAGTCACTCAGTGTGTCAGTGTGCCAGTCACTCAGAGAGGCACTCAGTGTGTCAGTGTGCCAGTCACTCAGAGAGGCACTCAGTGTCAGTGTGCCAGTCACTCAGAGAGTCACTCAGAGAGGCACTCAGTGTCAGTGTGCCAGTCACTCAGAGAGTCACTCAGTGTGTCAGTGTGCCAGGCACTCAGAGAGTCATTCAGTGTCAGTGTGCGAGTCACTCAGAGTCTCATGGAGAGTCAGTGAGCGTGTCTGTCCATCTGTCTGACCTGTCCATTCTCCTTCACCATGATGTTGCTGTTGTGCCTGTCGCCGATGCCCAGGATGAAGGTGGCAACACAGTAGCCCGCACAGGAGCGCGTGAACAGGTCAATCGCCCGGTCGTACCTGAGAGACGACAAGCAGGGGTTCGAGAGTGTAATGGCTAGACAGAAAGACAGGTGGGTCAGGAGTGAAAGAGTAGAGCAGCTCGACAGGTAGTGAGAATGACAGTAGGGCAGGCAGGCGAGGAGTGAGAGCAAGAACAGGGGGAGACGTCATGGCAGGAAGGCAGAGAGGGCGGGTCCTTACGCCTCGCCCCGGTTCTTGTCCTTGATCCAGTGGTGCAGTGTGTTGCTGTTGAACTGCAGAGCCCCCTTCAGGCCACCCTTACACTGGATCTGCATAATGGTATGAGAGTTCTTCACCACCTCGATCAGTCCCACACAGTCCCCTATCGACAGACAGCCATAGGGCAGCATCCTACAGGCAGAGAGAGGGGTTAATACAGGCACCCTGGACACTACAGTACATTAACACTGCAGTGAGAGAGAGGGGTTAATACAGACACACTGGACACTGCAGTCCATTAACACTGCACTTAGAGAGAGGGGTTAATACAGACACACTGGACACTGCAGTCCATTAACACTGCATTGAGAGAGAGGGGTTAATACAGACACACTGGACACTACAGTATATTAACCGTGCACTGAGAGAGAGGGGTTAATACAAACACACTGGACACTACAGTCCATTAACACTGCACTGAGAGAGAGGGGTTAATACAGACACACTGGACACTGCAGTCCATTAACACTGCACTGAGAGAGGGGTTAATACAGACACACTGGACACTACAGTATATTAACCGTGCACTGAGAGAGAGGGGTTAATACAAACACACTGGACACTACAGTCCATTAACACTGCACTGAGAGAGAGGGGTTAATACAGACACACTGGACACTGCAATCCATTAACACTGCACTGAGAGAGAGAGGGGTTAATACAGACACACTGGACACTACAGTCCATTAACACTGCACTGAGAGAGAGAGGGGTAAATACAGACACACTGGACACTACAGTCCATCAACACTGCACTGAGAGAGAGGGGTTAATACAGACACACTGGACACTACAGTATATTAACCGTGCACTGAGAGAGAGGGGTTAATAGAGACACACTGGACACTACAGTCCATTAACACTGCACTGAGAGAGAGAGGGGTTAATACAGACACACTGGACACTACAGTACATTAACACTGCACTGAGAGAGAGAGGTTAATACAAACACACTGGACATTACAGTCCACTAACACTGCACTGAGAGAGAGGGGTTAATACAGACACACTGGACACTACAGCACATTAACACTGCACTGAGAGAGAGGGGTTAATACAGACACACTGGACACTACAGCACATTAACACTGCACTGAGAGAGAGAGGGGTTAATACAGACACACTGGACACTACAGCACATTAACACTGCACTGAGAGAGAGAGGGGTTAATACAGACACAATGGACACTGCAGTCCATTAACACTGCACTGAGAGAGAGAGGGGTTAATACAGACACACTGGACACTACAGTCCATTAACACTGCACTGAGAGAGAGAGGGGTAAATACAGACACACTGGACACTACAGTCCATCAACACTGCACTGAGAGAGAGGGGTTAATACAGACACACTGGACACTACAGTATATTAACCGTGCACTGAGAGAGAGGGGTTAATAGAGACACACTGGACACTACAGTCCATTAACACTGCACTGAGAGAGAGAGGGGTTAATACAGACACACTGGACACTACAGTCCATTAACACTGCACTGAGAGAGAGAGGGGTTAATACAGACACACTGGACACTACAGTACATTAACACTGCACTGAGAGAGAGAGGTTAATACAAACACACTGGACACTACAGTCCACTAACACTGCACTGAGAGAGAGGGGTTAATACAGACACACTGGACACTACAGCACATTAACACTGCACTGAGAGAGGGGTTAATACAGACACACTGGACACTACAGCACATTAACACTGCACTGAGAGAGAGAGGGGTTAATACAGACACACTGGACACTACAGAACATTAACACTGCACTGAGAGAGAAATTGGTACCGGAGGTCCAGCCCCTGGTTCTGCCAGATGTTCTCCATGATCCGGATGATCTGAAGAGTCAGCATGTCCTGCCGTAGGTCTGCAACACAGCCCCACAGTTACACACACGCCCCTACGATGCTCACACACTGACTCACAGCCCTTGTCCACAGCTGTGTCCTGCACAGCCGAGCAGACTGATCGAGTGGAGTGGAGGGAGCCAAGCTGCTCAGCCCCTGGGCACTCACACGGGAGTATCTGCTTGTTTTCTTTTTTACACACAACACAGGACACGGACATACTGTTCAAACACACCCTCCACTGCGACTCCTTGTGTGATCGGTGGTTCACTGACACTTCATTCACTAATTCATCAAATCGCACAATCGCTAGTTGGTTTCAACTCTTTAATTGACACAGACAGTCCATCCCAGCAGCCTGTGTCACCTCTCCATTCAGAGGGTCATCTCTAAGCTCTCGGGATTTGTGTGTGATTTCTCCACCACTCCAGACAAACACACGCCAGCAAGAGTTTCCCGCTGTTCTTAGCACACACACTCCCCCCCACCGCTGCCTCACCATCTCCGTTCTTGAAGATGATCTCGTTGTTGGTGAAGAGCAGCTCGCTCATGATGTCGGGGTTCTCCCAGTTCAGCCACAGGGGGCGCTTCGCTGAGGACATGATGCGGCACTCCTCCAGCCTGAGAGGGAGACAGGGGCTCAGCACGACAGGGCGCACTCCCTGCTGTGCACAAGTCTGCTCTTTACCTCCTCTGCACAGAAGCCCAGGTCTGGGGCGAAATCGCCTGCTGAGCTCTGGGCCCTGCTGTGTCAAGCGCAGAGTCCATCCTGACACGTCTAGATTCAGTCGGGCTGAGAACAGCCTCTTATCTTCACGGATGTGCAAGGAGCAGCAGATGCAGTTCATGAGAAGTGATAACCCACAGTGAGTCACTACACTGTGTCTTAGCTGGTGTACAGAGAGAGTGAGACAGGCACCTGAGGTTGCCCGGCTGGTGTACAGGGTTCAGTAGACACAGAGAGAGAGTGAGACAGGTACCTGAGGTTGCCCGGCTGGTGTACAGGGTTCAGCGGACAGAGAGAGAGAGTGAGACAGGTACCTGAGGTTGCCCAGCTGGTGTACAGGGTTCAGTGGATAGAGAGAGAGAGTGAGACAGGTACCTGAGGTTGCCCAGCTGGTGTACAGGGTTCAGTGGACAGAGAGAGAGAGTGAGACAGGTACCTGAGATTGACCGGTTGGTGTACAGGGTTCAGCGGACAGAGAGAGAGTGAGACAGGTACCTGAGGTTGCCCAGCTGGTGTACAGGGTTCAGTGGACAGACAAAGCCCTGCAGAGCCTCCATGTAGTCCGGCCGGCTCATGTGCTCGACCAGGAACTTCATCTGGGTCTGAAGAAAGGAGAGTAATTAACTAACGAAGCCCCACACTCTGAGACTGACAGCTGACATGCAGAGAACGGCACAGTCAGAGCTGTGGAGTGGCTCCAGCAGTCGAGGGAATGCCCGGAGCACAGCGTGAGCTCGGTGCCCACATGCCGCGGAATCAAGCCATGAGCCTGGCACTGCCAGGGGCTGAGACTGCTCTGCCCCAAGATCTGCAGGGCCTCGTGCAGGAACGTCGCCCCTGTCCTCTCGGGGCCTGCAGAGCTCCCCGCACGGCGAGACAGGCACGTGTCCCCCGGTCTCCCGCAGCGGAGACACGTCAGACACACAGGCCCGACCTGGGGACAACTGGTAAAGAGGACCGCCGGTACCTTCTGGGTCTCGTCCTTCTTCTCCTGCTTCAGGGTGTCAGTCAGGTTGATGAGCTTCTCCATGGCCTCCACCTGTCGGTTCAGGTGCTTCAGGTACATGCCACAGCCCCGGCAGAACGCCTCCAGCAGCAGCCCGAACCGTCGGGACACTGTCTTATTGTGCATCTCTGACCTGAGGGACAGAGGGGTTAATACAGACACACTGGACACTACAGTCCATTAACACTGCACTGAGAGAGAGGGGTTAATACAGACACACTGGACACTACAGTCCATTAACACTGCACTTAGAGAGAGAGGGGTTAATACAGACACACTGGACACTACAGTCCATTAACACTGCACTGAGAGAGAGGGGTTAATACAGACACACTGGACACTACAGTCCATTAACACTGCAATGAGAGAGAGGGGTTAATACAGATTTACACGAGAGATGAAGACTATAGAGCGATTTGCAGAGACAGACACTGTGACTCACTTGAGGTGCCAGAAAAAGAAGTGTCCTATCCTCTGATTGGTCAGGGCTTTCTTAATCAGGAAGCGAGCAAGAGGGTTGTCCAGATACATCTCGTACTTCAGCACCTGCAGGTGTTGCGAAATACTTGTGTTTATACAGAGTACTGCTTTTCACACGGAAGGATTCCTAAACTCTTTGCACATAGAGGGAGACATCAACTTCACCCCCAACTGCAGTGCTGCCCCCTCCTGGGCAACACACAGCTGCCCCCCCCCATGCACAGGTCAGGGGGAGGAGGGAGACACTGCTGCACCAGCTGAGTTAAAGGCCAGTCTGGGGTTCAGCCTGGACACTGGGGTTAAGACCCCTGCTCTTCCACTGTCCTGGGGTCTTCACTGACCACGTGTTCAGGACCTCTGTCTGTCGTGTGGTCTGAAGAGTGGCACCCCTGACAGCAGAGTCCCAGTCCAGCCTGCTAGCGTACTAGTGCACATGACAGCTTCTGTCCAGAGGGAAATGGGCACCGGCTGGTCAAGATCACCACTGACAGCAGCAGCCTGGTTTTCCTCAGAGGTAATGTACCTCCTCCCCATCCAGAGACCTGAAGAGATCAGGCTACGAAGACAGACGGACACCCTGTACACAGGCTGAGTGCACGCTGTTTCTAACACATTACCCGCAGACAGACATCCATATACACACTCTATAGATGAACACATCCCAGTCCATCAGGGACAGACCCTGGAGCAGCGCCCAGCGCTCACCTGGACCAGCTGCAGCAGGTACTGGCTCAGCTTGTCGTCTGTCAGGCCCTGCACCAGGCAGCGCAGCGCAAACTCCCTCACCACCGGGTCAGGGAAGTTACAGTCCAGGAGCTCCAGGGCTAACTCTGGCTGGATCAGGGGCCAGTCACGCAGCAGGCAGTACATCTTCATACAGAGAGAGAGGTTAATACAGACACACTGGACACTATAGTACATTACCACTGCACTGAGAGAGAGGGGTTAATACAGACACACTGGACACTACAGTCCATTAACACTGCACTGAGAGAGAGGGGTTAATACAGACACACTGGACACTACAGTCCATTAACACTGCACTGAGAGAGAGGGGTTAATACAGACACACTGGACACTACACTACATTAACACTGCACTGAGAGAGAGGGGTTAATACAGACACACTGGACACTACAGTCCATTAACACTGCACTGAGAGAGAGGGGTTAATACAGACACACTGGACACTACACTACATTAACACTGCACTGAGAGAGAGGGGTTAATACAGACACACTGAACACTACAGTCCATTAACACTGCACTGAGAGAGAGGGGTTAATACAGACACACTGGACACTACAGTACATTAACACTGCACTGAGAGAGAGGGGTTAATACAGACACACTGGTCAATCTCTCTATACCTGAGACACTTCGTCCCTTGAGTTCCACTTCACAGAAAGCAACAGTTTAGGCAGACTCTCCGGGATATTGACACAGTAATGCCTGCGAGACAGAGAGTGGTCAATGAAATGCGGCCGGACAGGCAGACGGGAGAACAGAGAAGCAGGTAGGGAGACGGAGAGAGACGGGCACCGGTGTCTCCAGAGGAAGTCCTTCTCCTGCTCCGACAGCTCGTACAGGGGGTCGCGGCTGCAGATACTGCGCAGCTGGTCCACGTCCGTCTGGGACACGCTGCTGTCGCAGGCCAGGCGATTGCTCTGGGGGCGAGAGCAGGAGGGAGGAGACAGTCAGACTGCCAAACCCCCTCCCTGTCCCGTGCCTCCCAGTCACAGACAGCTGCAGGGCTGACTCGAGGATCAGACAGACACACATCCATCTTCTACCCTCTTCTTCCAGCTCTGGGTCGTGGAAGAGCCGGGGACTATCCCAGCATGCAACGGCAGGGCAGGGTACACCCTGGACAGGACACCAGTCCATCGCAGGGCAGACACACAGACAGAAACACACACTCTTACACCAGGGCCAGCTCTCCCAGAGGCCAATATGTCTACCAGCCTGTCTTTGGACTATCGGAGGAAACCCATGTGAATATGGTGAGACCATGCAAATGCCACACAGACAGCAACGCAGGTCAGGAATTGACCATGGGGCTCCAGTGCTGCAATGCAGCAGTGCTAACCACTGCGCCACCATGCCACTCTAGACTGCCATTCTTCCTCAAAATCACACATCTAGTAATCCCAGAACTCCCTCTCCTGCAGAATCAGAACAGCTAGCGATCTGATAGAAAGTCAACAGGGCTGCAGGCCTGTTTGTGATCTCCTGTCCAGCAGGGGGAGCTCAGTGAGATTCGCTCAGTCCATCTGTCTCTCTCTCACCATTCCCAGCAGGCAGCAGTTGTACCCCAGCTCCCGGGAGATGGTCCAGTTGGCGTGTTCCTCCACCTGCTGCTCATCCGGGAACCGGACTGCATGGCTGAACCAGGGGAACTCTAGCTCCACACATGGCGTCTCCTGCACACGGATAACAGGTTTCATCATCATCATACAGTGCAATTCAACACAGCAGCAAAGTGAAATGCAGTGCACTATATTGTAGTCTGAAGTGTAGTACAGTACTGTGCAGTATAGCACACTAGGGTGTAGTAGAGCACACTACTGTGCAGTACAGGACACTAGAGTGTAGTGTAGTATAGTATTGTACAGCATAAGACACTAGAGTGAACTGTAATACAGTACTGTGAAGTACAGGACAGTAGGGTGTAGTGGAGTACAGTACTGTGCAGTACAGGACAGTAGAGTTTAGTGAAGTACAGTACTGTGCAGTACAGGACATAACAGCAGGGTGTAGTGAAGTACAGTTGCAGAGTACAGTACAGAGCTGCTGAGTGAGTGAAGTGTAGCATGGTACAGCACTCTATAGTACCCCCAACCCACCTTGTTGGGGTTTGATCCTGCAACCCCGATGGGGTTCAGCAGGTCCTCCAGGCCATGGGGCACAGGCCACAGGCCAAGGGTTATCTTCCCATTGACCAGAGTATCCTTGTAGTCAAACAGGTTGACATTACCCCAGGCCAGCGGACAGTGCTCCTGCAACACAGAGAGACAGAGAGCTACACTGCAGTACATCTCAGTACAGGCTGGTATACCCACACACACTGTACAGGAGATACACTGCAATAAACACAGAGAGCTACACTGCAGTACATCTCAATACAGGCTGGTATACCTACACACACTGTACAGGAGATACACTGTGAGAGACACAGCTACAATGTAATACATCTCAATACAGGCTGGTATACCCACACACACACTGTACAGGAGATACACTGCAATAAACACAGAGAGCTACACTGCAGTACATCTCAATACAGGCTGGTATACCTACACACACTGTACAGGAGATACACTGTGAGAGACAGAGAGCTACACTGCAGTACATCTCAATACAGGCTGGTATACCCACACACACTGTACAGGAGATACACTGCAATAAACACAGAGAGCTACACTGCAGTACATCTCAATACAGGCTGGTATACCCACACACACTGTACAGGAGATACACTGCAATACATCTCAATACAGGCTGGTATACCCACACACTGTACAGGAGATACACTGTGAGAGACAGAGCTACACTGCAATACATCTCAATACAGGCTGGTATACCCACACACTGTACAGGAGATACACTGCAATAAACACTGCAAAGTAATGTACTGCACCAAGTATTTTCAATATAAACAGTGAGATTCGGTCTCAGTGCATGTGGGACAGTACCTCTTTGGCCCCCTTACGGCCTTTGACCGAGCAGATGGAGAGACAGAGGCGGGCGGAGCGGGGGAGGTCAAATAATGGAATGTCATACGTCAGCCACTCATTCCACCTGGGAAAGCACAAGACAGGCAGTCAGGTTCAACACAGCGCGGCAGAGGAGAGCGTACAGCACTGCAGTCTAGTCTAGCACAATACTGTCTAGCGAGTGTAGTAGGGCCTCAGAGCTGTGTTGTGTTCCAGTGCCTGTGTCGCCCTGTCTTGGCACTGCACAGTGTACTCTGACAAGGGCAGAGCTGCAGTACCTGGGATTGGAGCAGGGCACTCTCTGGGTGTTCACGTTGTCACACAGCGGCTCCCCTCCGTGGTAGATACCCGTCCGCACGTAGATCTGGCACACAGATACGGTTTATATAATGAAGTAGCAGTCTGTCACCCCCTCCCCCCTCTATTCCCCCACTCTCCTCCCTTTACACCTTGTACCCAGTCTCTCTGGGCATCACTGCTCCTGTACCCTGATCTCACTGGGCTGTACTGCTCCTGTACCCTGATCTGACTGGGCTGTACTGCTCCTGTACCCTGATCTCACTGGGCTGTACTGCTCTTGTACCTGATCTCACTGGGCTGTACTGCTCTTGTACCTGATCTCACTGCGCTGTACTGCTCTTGTACCTGATCTCACTGGGCTGTACTAATCTTGTACCCTGATCTCACTGGGCTGTACTAATCTTGTACCCTGATCTCCCTGGGCTGTACTGCTCTTGTACCTGATCTCACTGAGCTGTACTGCTCCTGTACCCTGATCTCCCTGGGCTGTACTGCTCCTGTACCCTGATCTCACTGAGCTGTACTGCTCTTGTACCTGATCTCACTGGGCTGTACTAATCTTGTACCCTGATCTCACTGGGCTGTACTGCTCTTGTACCTGATCTCACTGAGCTGTACTGCTCCTGTACCCTGATCTCCCTGGGCTGTACTGCTCCTGTACCCTGATCTCACTGAGCTGTACTGCTCTTGTACCCTGATCTCACTGGGCTGTACTGCTCTTGTACCTGATCTCACTGGGCTGTACTGCTCTTGTACCTGATCTCTCTGCGCTGTACTAATCTTGTACCCTGATCTCCCTGGGCTGTACTGCTCTTGTACCTGATCTCACTGAGCTGTACTGCTCCTGTACCCTGATCTCCCTGGGATGTACTGCTCTTGTACCCTGATCTCACTGCACTGTACTGCTCTTGTACCTGATCTCACTGGGCTGTACTAATCTTGTATCCTGATCTCACTGGGCTGTACTGCTCCTGTACCCTGATCTCCCTGGGCTTCACTGTCCCAGTACCCGGATCTCCCTCTGTGGTCCCGCACTGTCCTGCGCTCTGATGATCGTGCCGCTTGCTCAGAAGAGGGGGCTCACCTTGTCAATGTCCCGGATGTTGACGTTGACGTAGGTGGCGCAGAGCAGCCGGACCCTGAGCGGGCTGCTGAAGGCCCAGAGCGGGCGCGGGGGGCTGGGGTCGGCCCCACCGAGGCAGGGGCTGGGCTGGGGCGTGCGGCGGCTGTAGGAGGGGGTGACAAACCCGCTGGCCGGGAGCTGGCTGTACAGACTGTCCTTGGACACCAGCATGAGGTGCGGCAGGCGGCCGATGGTGATGCAGCTGCGGATGTACTGAGGGCCGGGGAGGGAGGGGAGAGCAGGTGAGCGCCTCTTGGTCCCGCCCTCTGCCCCTCCCTCCCCCAGCCGGCCCACCTGCCTCCCGCTGCCCCTCACCTTGTACTGGCTGAGCGGGTACTTCTCCAGCAGGTACTCGTCACAGCCGCACACCTTCAGGATGTACTGGCCCTGGTACTCCTGCACGCACAGCCGCAGCTGCTCGGGAGACAGGTGCATGCTGCGCGTCTTCTTGCGGATGGCTTCGGCGATCAGCTGCTCGGGCAGCGAGTCGTGGGGCGTCTTCAGGGTGTACTTCTGTTTGTCATTGGACGGGGACACTATGACCCAGATCGTCACAATCAGGCGCCCTGCGAGGCACAGACAGAGGGCGCTAGAGCGAAAATACGTCTGACAAACATTAGAGATCAATATCAGTGCAGTGCAGTAGTGTAGATAGAGTGTGGTGTAGATACAGTGACTGTTACAGTGACAGTGTGGCACAGTGTAGATACAGTCTGGTGTAGATACAGTGACTGTGTTACAGTGTAGATACAGTCTAGTGTAGATACAGTGACTGTGTTACAGTGTAGATACAGTCTAGTGTAGATACAGTGACTGTGTTGCAGTGCAGATACAGTCTGGTGTAGATACAGTGACTGTGTTGCAGTGCAGATACAGTCTGGTGTAGATACAGTGACAGTGTCGCAGTGTAGATACAATCTGGTGTAGATACAGTGACTGTGTCGCAGTGTAGATACAGTGACTGTGTTGCAGTGCAGATACAGTCTGGTGTAGATACAGTGACTGTTTTACAGTGTAGATACAGTGACTGTGTTACAGTGTAGATACAGTCTGGTGTAGATACAGTGACTGTGTTACAGTGTAGATACAGTGACTGTGTTACAGTGCAGATACAGTCTGGTGTAGATACAGTGACTGTTTTACAGTGTAGATACAGCGACTGTGTTGCAGTGTAGATGCAGTCTGGTGTAGATACAGTGACTGTGTCCCAGTGTAGATACAGCGACTGTGTTGCAGTGCAGATACAGTCTGGTGTAGTGCAGTGTAGATACAGTCTGGTGTAGATACAGTGACTGTTTTACAGTGTAGATACAGCGACTGTGTTGCAGTGAAGATACAGTCTGGTGTAGATACAGTGACTGTGTTGCAGTGTAGATACAGTCTAGTGTAGATACAGTGACTGTGTTGCAGTGCAGATACAGTCTGGTGTAGATACAGTGACTGTGTCGCAGTGTAGATACAGCGACTGTGTTGCAGTGAAGATACAGTCTGGTGTAGATACAGTGACTGTGTTGCAGTGTAGATACAGTCTAGTGTAGATACAGTGACTGTGTTGCAGTGCAGATACAGTCTGGTGTAGATACAGTGACTGTGTCGCAGTGTAGATACAGCGACTGTGTTGCAGTGCAGATACAGTCTGGTGTAGATACAGCGACTGTGTTGCAGTGCAGATACAGTCTGGTGTAGATACAGTGACTGTGTCGCAGTGTAGATACAGTGACTGTGTTGCAGTGTAGATACAGTCTAGTGTAGATACAGTGACTGTGTTGCAGTGCAGATACAGTCTGGTGTAGATACAGTGACTGTGTCGCAGTGTAGATACAGCGACTGTGTTGCAGTGCAGATACAGTCTGGTGTAGATACAGTGACTGTGTCGCAGTGTAGATACAGTGACTGTGTTGCAGTGCAGATACAGTCTGGTGTAGATACAGCGACTGTGTTGCAGTGCAGATACAGTCTGGTGTAGATACAGTGACTGTGTTACAGAGCAGATACAGTGACAGTGAGCTGCAGATGCTGTGAGCACACTGTCCATTCAGTACTGACCCTTGTCCAGTTTGCAGTAGATGTGCTGGGGCAGTTCGGGCGAGGACTCGACGTTGGGAGGATAGACGTACAGTGCCTGGCTGTGGGCGCCCCCCCCCTCGCGCTCCTCCATGGCCTCCCGGCACACGCTCAGAATGCTCCGTCTGAAGTCCTGCACCTCCGGGTCCTTCACCAGCTCAAACTCGCAGATGGGCATGCCGATGGCGAAGCCTGCGCAGAAAACCCCAGCATGGGAACACAGGCCTCAGCCAGCCAGCAGGGAGACAGGGACGGGGAGAGGACAGTGACAGAGGGGAAAGGAGAAGCAGGGAGAGAGGAGGTGTGCTCTGACCAATTTCTCTGTTCAGGATTTTCTCCTCTCGGTTTCCTACGGGCTCGATGACCTTCAGAATGGGGTGAAAGAGGCGCAGGTCACACAGGCGCCGCGTCTCGTCATAGAACTCCTCCCTCTCTGCCTCCTGTGTTACACCCACGAAGATATAGCACGACTCCTCCTGAGCGAGAGACGGGGGAAAGAGGAGGGATTAATGGTGACAGGGGGTTGTCAGTGTGCTGTACCTGTAACAGGTGACAGGGGGCTGTCAGTGTGCTGTACCTGTAACAGGTGACAGACAGGGGGCTGTCAGTGTGCAGTACCTGTAACAGGTGACAGGGGGTTGTCAGTGTGCTGTACCTGTAACAGGTGACAGGGGGTTGTCAGTGTGCTGTACCTGTAACAGGTGACAGGGGGTTGTCAGTGTGCTGTACCTGTAACAGGTGACAGGGGGCTGTCAGTGTGCTGTACCTGTAACAGGTGACAGACAGGGGGCTGTCAGTGTGCTGTACCTGTAACAGGTGACAGACAGGGGCTGTCAGTGTGCTGTACCTGTAACAGGTGGTAGAGGGGGTACTTGCGCGCCTCAGTAAACAGCTGCTGTTTGATGCTGAGCAGTGTGGCCTCACGCAGGCACTCCAGGTTGACCAGCATGCCGTTGGGCAGGCAGCAGTCTACCAGGATGCGCGGAGGCATTAGATGTAGGCCCCATAGCTCTCCTGATGATGGACGTGGGGGCATGCTGGGATAGCAGGGACCCAGCCCAGTCCTCCAGCTCCAATGACACTACTGTATTACTTCCTAGGAGTAACACAGAAAGAACAGGTGACTACAGTTCCAGATCTATGTCAAGCTGGATCAGGGCACAGTCATATAATAGGCAATAGATATACATACAAAGAGACAGCTTAATACAGACACACTGGACACTACAGTCCATTAACACTGCACTGAGAGAGAGAGGGGTTAATACAGACACACTGGACACTACAGTCCATTAACACTGCACTGAGATAAGGGGTTAATACAGACACACTGGACACTACAGTACATTAACACTGCACTGAGATAAGGGGTTAATACAGACACACTGGACACTACAGTACATTAACACTGCACTGAGAGAGAGGGTTAATACAGACACACTGGACACTACAGTACATTAACACTGCACTGAGAGAGAGAGGGGTTAATACAGACACACTGGACACTACAGTACATTAACACTGCACTGAGAGAGAGGGGTTATACAGTTTATTCAACATTTATCATCATACAGTACCTAGGGGAAATCTAACACAACCACAACCGTCAGTAACAAAGAGGTCGGGACAATCAGGCATTGCGGGAAATAATTGACAATTATTTGTGTAATCGAGTACAATTCTTCTCTTTGTCTCGAAAACAAACACTAACGACGCCGCAACGCGTTTTCACACACACACACGGGCTTGAGCTGGAGGAGAATCGCGTCGTTTTGTACCGCTGGGGGTTTTTTATGTACCGATAAAAGAAAATGATCATTTCTGATGGCTGGACAGAACTGTATCGATAACGTAACGCCTTCTTCGACGCCGGGGTTCATTTCCCAGACATGAGTGTCTGTGGATCCCCGAGCCCAGGGCTCGGCTGCCACCGGGTTAGGGAAGGCGCTCTCGTGCCTTGTTGCTATGATCCCGCTGGAAACCAGCGCGGTCGCACGCGCCGCTACGGCGGCCAATGACAGGCCGCGGCGGCCTCGGTCGGACAGAACAAAGGCTTTTGAAAGCGAGCCGGGAAGTAGGACACGCAGCTGCCACAAGTCCTGCCCCGGGCCTCGGGAGCACAGCCGGTCTGAGCTCAGGCTCCGCCGTCATCGCTGCGCTCGCAGGGCTCAGTGCGCGATTATCACGACATCCAGATCGTCCCCACCAGGTCGAGACATTAAAGAGCACTCGCCTTTTCCTAAACCTAACGAAGCCAGCAAAGCGTTAAACGAATAAAAGCGGTAGAGTCCGTAACTGCTGTAATAGGAGAAGTAACTGCAGTAATAGGAGCAGTAGTGTCAGTAACTGCAGTAATAGTAGCAGTAGTGACAGTAACTGCAGTAATAGGAGCAGTAGTGTCAGTAACTGCAGTAATAGGAGCAGTAGTGAAAGTAACTGCAGTAATAGGAGCAGTAGTGTCAGTAACTGTAGTAATAGTAGCGGTAGTGTCAGTAACTGCAGTAATAGTAGCAGTAGTGACAGTAACTGCAGTAATAGGAGCGGTAGTGACAGTAACTGTAGTAATAGTAGCGGTAGTGTCAGTAACTGCAGTAATAGTAGCAGTAGTGTCAGTAACTGCAGTAATAGGAGCAGTAGTGTCAGTAACTGCAGTAATAGGAGCAGTAGTGTCAGTAACTGCAGTAATAGGAGCAGTAGTGTCAGTAACTGCAGTAATAGGAGCAGTAGTGACAGTAACTGCAGTAATAGGAGCAGTAGTGTCAGTAACTGCAGTAATAGGAGCAGTAGTGTCAGTAACTGCAGTAATAGGAGCAGTAGTGACAGTAACTGCAGTAATAGGAGACGTAACTGCAGTAATAGGAGCAGTAGTGACAGTAACTGCAGTAATAGGAGCAGTAGTGTCAGTAACTGCAGTAACAGGAGCAGTAGTGACAGTAACTGCAGTAATAGTAGCAGTAGTGACAGTAACTGCAGTAATAGGAGCAGTAGTGACAGTAACTGCAGTAATAGGAGCAGTAGTGTCAGTAACTGCAGTAATAGGAGCAGTAGTGTCAGTAACTGCAGTAATAGGAGCAGTAGTGACAGTAACTGCAGTAATAGGAGCAGTAGTGACAGTTACTGCAGTAATAGAAGCAGTAGTGTCAGTAACTGCAGTAATAGGAGCAGTAGTGACAGTAACTGCAGTAATAGGAGCAGTAGTGACAGTAACTGTAGTAATAGTAGCGGTAGTGTCAGTAACTGCAGTAATAGTAGCAGTAGTGACAGTAACTGCAGTAATAGGAGCAGTAGTGTCAGTAACTGTAGTAATAGTAGCGGTAGTGTCAGTAACTGCAGTAATAGTAGCAGTAGTGACAGTAACTGCAGTAATAGGAGCAGTAGTGTCAGTAACTGCAGTAATAGTAGCAGTAGTGACAGTAACTGCAGTAATAGGAGCAGTAGTGTCAGTAACTGCAGTGATAGGAGCAGTAGTGTCAGTTACTGCAGTAATAGGAGCAGTAGTGTCAGTAACTGCAGTAATAGGAGCAGTAGTGACAGTAACTGCAGTAATAGGAGCAGTAGTGACAGTAACTGTAGTAATAGTAGCGGTAGTGTCAGTAACTGCAGTAATAGTAGCAGTAGTGACAGTAACTGCAGTAATAGGAGCAGTAGTGTCAGTAACTGCAGTAATAGGAGCAGTAGTGACAGTTACTGCAGTAACAGGAGCAGTAGTGACAGTAACTGCAGTAATAGGAGCAGTAGTGTCAGTAACTGCAGTAATAGGAGCAGTAGTGACAGTAACTGCAGTAATAGGAGCAGTAGTGACAGTAACTGCAGTAATAGGAGCAGTAGTGTCAGTAACTGCAGTAATAGGAGCAGTAGTGTCAGTAACTGCAGTAATAGGAGCAGTAGTGACAGTAACTGCAGTAATAGGAGCAGTAGTGTCAGTAACTGCAGTAATAGGAGCAGTAGTGTCAGTAACTGCAGTAATAGGAGCAGTAGTGACAGTAACTGCAGTAATAGGAGCAGTAGTGTCAGTAACTGCAGTAATAGGAGCAGTAGTGACAGTAACTGCAGTAATAGGAGCAGTAGTGACAGTTACTGCAGTAATAGGAGCAGTAGTACCAGTTGCTGTAGTAGCAGTACTAGTTGTAAGATTACTGAGCTTAACCAACTCAGCCGGCTGAAACGCAACAGTCCAGCACTGCCCTAGCGCAGTCCCGCTGTAACAGACCACACTACTGTCCTGTTGTTGCATCACCGACTCTAACTCGGGAGCGTTTCCTGTCTTCCCCGCGAGTGGGGAGATCTCGGCCGCGCTGCAGTGCCGCGAGGCAGGAGAGCCCACCGCCTGCTGACGCCGGAGCCGGCCGCCTGTCTCACGTCGCCGCGCTGTCCGAGTCCGCGGTCTGCTCGCCGCTCTGCCCCCGGGCGCATCTCTGCTCCACCCCCGGCTCTCTCGCTCCGTCTCCCGGCTGCTCGTGCTCGGCCGTGCTTGTGCTCCTGCTACCTTCAATAAAACCCGCTACTCCCGGGCAAACTGCCCGACCCGACCACCGCAGCACCCTTGTAGACGTCCTTACACCGGGCGTTACGAGCACGTATTGTCCGGCGCTGCTAAAAGCGACCCCGGGTCCCCCATGTAACTTACAGATGCCTAGATCATGTCATATCGTTTCATCAATAATTCCCTGTGCAGGACCACGACAGATCACGACAGTACTGTATTTCTATTGTGCGCACCCTCTTTGACCGACAATGACCAGGGGGTCGGAGCTGTCGGTCAGGGGTCCGTCACGCCGCGTCTCGGAAGTGGCAACGCGTGCCTGAGGTACGGGGCTGGAGAGTGAGAGCCCACTCCCACTCTGCCACCCCCAGTGGGCTCGCCGCGCACACCCACACGCCCGGCAGCCGGGGCTGAGGCGCTGCCCCTGCCCCTGCCCGCCTCCCGTCGGTCCCAAATACTGTACCAGTGCGGGCTCCTGCTAGCCGGGAAAGACGGCGTCACCGCATCGCCGCCCCGGCCGGGCTTCCTCTCGCCGGCAGCGGCCTGGCTGTGCGGGGCAGCTCCCTGCCCGGCGCGCTTTCCCGAGATCGCCACCCCAGCCCCCCGCGTACCGTACACGCAGTACTGTGGGTTTGAAGGTGCCACGGCGCGGGCCTGGCTCCTTTCTGATTTCCACCCCGAAATAAAAAAACAGCGTTTTTTAGCTGTCGGGGGGGGGAGGAGGGGGTGGAAGAGGGGGGTGGGGGGGTATGATTGGATTTATGTATAACCGGCATAATTCATGTTTTAAAGGGGACGCGCGTCGGCTGCCGAGGCTGTTGAGGATCGGGAGGTTTGACACAGGGCGTATGCCTTTAAGAAGTGCTTTTTGCGTTCGTTTTAAAGCTGCGGTCCTCGGCGGGCTGTTGAGCGCTAGCGCCGCAGGACCGGAGCCTGAAGCCGTGCCGGCGACACCGCGAGTGAGCGCGTTGCGGCGTGCCGCGGTCAAGCCCGAGTAATTCATGGTGAACCAGTGGCCCTGAGAAAACCAGTGTGCGGTACAGTGTGTTTTACATTGTGTGTGTGGCAGTACAGTTTGTGTGTCAGTGAGCAGTAGAGTGTGTGTCAGTGTACAGTGTGTGTCAGAGTACAGTGTGTGTCAGTGTAGTGTGTGTCAGCATGCAGTACAGTGTGTGTCAGTGTACAGTGTGTCAGTGTACAGTACAGTGTGTGTCAGTGTGCAGTACAGTGTGTGTGTCAGAGTACAGTGTGTGTCAGTGTAGTGTGTGTCAGTGTGCAGTACAGTGTGTGTGTCAGAGTACAGTGTGTGTCAGTGTAGTGTGTGTCAGCATGCAGTACAGTGTGTGTCAGTGTGCGGTACACTGTGTGTGTTAGCGTGCAGTACAGTGTGTGTCAGTGTACAGTACAGTGTGTGTGTCAGTACAGTACAGTGTGTGTCAGCGTACAGTACAGTGTGTGTCAGTACAGTACAGTGTGTGTGTCAGTGTACAGTACAGTGTTTGTCAGCGTGCAGTACAGTGTGTGTGTCACCGTGCAGTACAGTGTGTGTCAGTGTACAGTACAGTGTGTGTGTCAGTGTACAGTATAGTGTGTGTCAGCGTGCAGTACAGTGTGTGTCAGTACAGTACAGTGTGTGTCAGCGTGCAGTACAGTGTGTGTCAGCGTGCGGTACAGTGTGTGTGTCAGTGTACAGTAACGTGTGTGTGTCAGCGTGCAGTACAGTGTGTGTCAGCGTGCACTACAGTGTGTGTCAGTGTACAGTACAGTGTGTGTGTCAGCGTGCCGTACAGTGTGTGTGTCAGTGTACAGTAACGTGTGTGTGTCAGCGTGCAGTACAGTGTGTGTCAGCGTGCACTACAGTGTGTGTCAGTGTACAGTACAGTGTGTGTGTCAGCGTGCGGTACAGTGTGTGTGTCAGTGTACAGTAACGTGTGTGTGTCAGCGTGCAGTACAGTGTGTGTCAGCGTGCACTACAGTGTGTGTCAGTGTACAGTACAGTGTGTGTGTCAGCGTGCGGTACAGTGTGTGTGTCAGTGTACAGTAACGTGTGTGTGTCAGCGTGCAGTACAGTGTGTGTCAGCGTGCACTACAGTGTGTGTCAGTGTACAGTACAGTGTGTGTGTCAGCGTGCCGTACAGTGTGTCAGTGTCGTCTGGTGCCAGGTCATTCCCATCTGCAGCATCCTGTTTTTCTCTCCAAGTTGTTATGTTTCCCACAGAATGCGAGTGTGTTACTCCAGAGGGTGAACTTGTAATAAACGAGCTCCGAGGAAAACAAGCAGCTTAACAGCCCAGTCCCACACATTCTAGCAGAGTGTGTTCATCTAGAGCTCATTTCTCCAGTGTGGGCTGTAATTCTTTTTGTAGGCTGAGGATATTCGGGAGGCTCCAGGTCTGGAGTACTTCTACAGGATATTCACCCAGCTGCTGGTTGGGAGAAGATATGAAAGATTTTCACCCAGCTGCTAGTTGGGAGTATTTATCAAGGATATTCACCCTGCTGCTGTGTTTAAAACCCCCCTCTGTACAAGAATGTAACCCCCAGATCCCTAGGTTTTACTCCTCTCCAGCTCTGAAACGGCAGGAACCTGATGAAACACCCTCTAGTCCAAGGGCTTGTGACAGATACATCACATGGCTTTTCATATGTGACATCTGAGGTCTGTCCTGTAACAGGGATGTCCAGGGTCAACATCATCCCCAGCCAAGGGTACATATAAAGAAAAGGACATTGTTTTAGCTTATTCACCTTTGTTATTCTGAATCGCTCATGCATTTTGTTCTTGTAGTTTGGTGTTATTTATTTCTTGTGTATTACCTTTTGCTGTTGTGGATTCTTGTTGCTGTGTTTGTCTCCCGACTTTTCCTGCCCTATGTTGGGGTTACAGACTCTATTTGTCTCCTGACTCTTCCTGACCTGCGTTGGGGTTACAGACTCTGTGTTTGTCTCTTGACTCTTTCTGCACTGTGTTGGGTTACAGAACCTGTGCTCATGGTGTAGCTGCCAGTCTTTTTTCTGACCTGGCTGTAAATAAACCTAACCTTGCCTGTGCGCAGGACCATTGTTTGGCTGTTCTGAAAGGTCTGATCCAAAGCTGTAGTGAGTGCTCAGCACAGCTACAGCCTAGGGCTAATTTCTGATGTCTGTTTTCACTTTCTTTCGGGAATTATTTTTCTGCACTGGACCTCTTTAGTAAATGGACACTTCTTCTTTACCTCTTTGTGGCTTCCTGTGCAGAAGTCTGTCACCTCTTGAGCTACAGGATGGCTCTGTAGCCACAGGTGTATTTTTCACTACAGCCTGTACCTCACCCATTCAAGCACAGAGAGCAGTCAAGACGAATCTCTGACTTGACTGAATGAATCAATTCACCGATTGTACCGATTTGTCAGTGATCCCTGAGATACAGGTGGGGAAATATGCAAGGCCTTTCCCTCCTGCAGGCTAACAGACATGACACTCATTTATCTAACAGGGAAGTGATCAAATAGGGTGGGAGACCATTCTCCTCCTGTGACCCTGTATTGGATCATGCAGTTAGAAAATGGATGGATGGAAAATTCTCCTTGCTAACAGGAACGTGCCCGGCCCTCCCGCAATGCGACCATTCTCTGTTTGCCTTCCTGCGGGCGCGTATGTAACCATTTTTCAGGGATGTGAGGAAGCGCAGGCTGGGGGAAGCTCTCTGGCAGTTATTCAGGATTTCCATCGCCACGACTGAAGTAAAGGAAGCCGGCCCCACGCTTCCCCATGTTTGGAAAACCAGTATTTACCAGGACACACACAGCATGAACTGCACTTGGGGAGGGATAACAAAGACAAGTCCATCTCACACAGCTCTTCCTAACCCCCCGCGTTAGCAAATGAGCTCTGTATGTCCCACACAAACCCCTCTTTTCACAATGGTCCCCATCTTGCTGTTGCCCCTGGGGTCACGGACTCTGGACGGGGTTGGAGCCCTCATCCTGAGGCCAGGAGGCTGCCCTCTACCCCAGGCGCGATCAGCCAAACCTACAGCATCTCACCAGGCATTGCAAGCGCTCACAGAGCATTGGATTCTTGAATGCTGTGGTCGCTATTGAACAGGTTAATGCCATCCCTAAAGATCAGCGTGATAATCAGACCCCAGTGGGCTTATTTCAGTGCAAAAATGAAATAAAATTTCTTTATTTCAGGGCAGCTCCACTCAGGGCCCCCTGTTCCAGACTTTTGAGAAAACCCTGTTAATTCTTAAACAGGTAAGCCAGAGTGTCAATATAGTAATTAAGGATCCAGTTGCTGTAAAACTCTGGAGTAGATAGGGCAGGACAGGCTGCGAATGGAGCTGTCCTGCCTTCACTGACAGTGGCGCGGCCCTCCCTTGTGCACACAGATAAATTATTATCTGTGTCTGAAAACCAGGATCGCCCACGTCTCAGCTCCTAACAGAATACGTTATCATCAGATTCCCAGGCAGTGTTTTCATCTGGTCCCGTGACTGTTTCTGCCACGATCCTTGCAAAGTTCGGATTATCAGAAAGAGCAGAAATCCCAGAGTCAGGGTTTTGAGAGAACTGGCCCCAGCCAATGTCCTATATCTGTACTGGGAGGCTGCAGGAGCCTTCAGACCTCCTCTTTAATTGTGCCTTAATTGTCCTTTGTTTCCCAGCCCGTCTGCTGTCACAGCCTCTCAGTTGCTGGGCAGATGTTACAAATCTGCTGCTGTCGGGAGCCAAGCAGACAGAGTATAGATCCCCACCCCCACCCCCAGTGTGCATACAGCCCTAACGAGAGATTAACTGCCCCTCTCCCTCTCATTCCCTGTCTCTCGGGGGGCACAGCACTAACAAGAGATTAACTGCCCCTCTCCCCATCATTCCCTGTCTCTCGGGGGGCACGGCACTAATGAAAGATTAACTGCCCCTCTCCCCATCATTCCCTGTCTCTCAGGGAGCACGGCACTAACGAGAAATTAACTGCCCCTCTCCCCATCATTCCCTGTCTCTCAGGGGGTACAGCACTAATGAGAGATTAACTGCCCCTCTCTCCCACTCATTCCCTGTCTCCCAGGGGGTACAGCACTAATGAGACATTAACTGCCCCTCTCTCTGTGTGTAAGAGGACAACCACTGCTCCCTGTGTGGGAAGGGCACACATGAAGGACTGCTCTTCTCTGTCACGCCGCTGTGCCCTCCTTCTCTCCTCCCATCCCCCTTTCTCTCCTCCCATCCCTCCTTCTCTCCTCCCTTCCTTCCTTCTCTTCTCATCCCTTTTTTCCTCCCATCCCTCCTTCTCTCCTCCCATCCCCCTTTCTCTCCTGCCATCCCTCCTTCTCTCCTCTCTTCCCCCTTTTTCCCTTCCCATCACTCCTTCTCTCCTCTCATCCCTCCCTCTGCCATTCCTGTCTCTCCCATCCCCCCATCTCCTCTCATCCCTCCTTCTCTTCTCCTATCCCTCCTTCCTTGTCCCATCCCTTCTTCTTTCCTCTCATCCCTCCCCCTGCCATTCCTGTCTCTTTTATCCCTCCTTCTCTCCTCTCATCTCCCCCCACTTTATCCCAGTGGTTGTGGCACAGCAGGGATTTAGCTGGATCTCTCAGGATCAGTAGATGACGTTATTGTTCTTTTACAGTGAGAAAACAAATAAGTAAAGGGGGATGAGCCGTGCTGTCTGTGTGCATCAATAGCCTTTCTAAGTGTTAGGGAATTGTGCCTGTGCTCCAGAAATGTATTAATCAGCCCCTTGGGTATTAGTAACAGGATGAGATTAGTAATAAGAAAGTTGCTATGAAATGCATTGTAATTTCATATTGTTTGGAAGTGTTCACAATGAAACATTTCAAACATCATTAGTTAATTGAGGTGAAGTATACTGTACTGTAGCTTAAAGAGGTGAAAGTTTAAACGGGGGTGATGTTGTTAATAGAGTGACACAGCGATCTCTTTTAGAAGCACTTGTGACAGTGTTTCACAGTAATATCTAGATACATAAACTTGTCAAGTTTGCAGATGATGAAACAGATGATTAAATAGATTAAATAGAAGGATTAGCAAACACAGTAGAAGCTAAAAAGGAAATTTTCAAAGGCTTAGACCAAATTCTAGACTGGGCAAACACCGCTCAGGTGACATTTCACCTGGCCGGGAGCAGAGTGTTACATGTAAGAAGCAAAAAAAATACACAATCAAGATGGGAAACGCTGAGCTTCCCCAAAAGTTGTGTCAAAAAAATCTCGATGTCAATTCTGACAAATCACTTCAGTTTTCTACACAATATGGGGGAAGCAAGAAAAAAGCATTAATCTGTGTAGTTAGAAGTGCAGAACTTTAACTAAGGGGTGTTATGCTAAAACTGCACTAGACCATGTGACAGAAAAGGCAACATTACTCTGGTATCTGTCCAGAGAAGACTTCCTGGGTCTAACACTGACAGCCCCGAGGGACTCGATCTCTCAAACCTGGATCAGAGAAGACTTCCCGGCTCCTGCCCACTGACACCGACAGCCTGTAAAGTGTTTTGAGTGGAGTGTCCACAAAGGTGCTATATAAGTGGGAAGATGATGATGATGATGATTATTATTAAACTAAAAGGAAGTTATTTTAAAACTGAGAACAGCAGGCATTTCTTCTTTACACAAAGAGTTGTAGGGGTTTGCAACAACCTAGCCAACCATGTGATTGGAGCTGATATCCTGTTATTTTGAAAGAAATAGTTGGATGAGGTCATCAGATCATCTGAGTACTATAAAGTGGGCAAGATGGGAAAAGTCATTTCCTTTCATGTGTAACCCCACTCCTGCACTCCTGTGTTTATATTGTACTCGCAAGTGAGTGACACACGGAGTGAGTACAACATTACTAATTCAAACAGAAATGCAATCGCTGAACCGTTTATCCCCAGGGGGTACAAAACAGGATAATACACAAAAGTCTGTTCAGACAGTTCTACCCTCCTCAGCATTGTGAAACAGCAAGAGCTAAATAATATAAATTTCTATAATTCCTCGTATCCATCCATTTTCTTACCACTTTATCCATTTCAGGGTTGTGGGGGAGCTGGAGCCTATACCAGAAAGCAACAAGCGCAAAGCTATCACAGGTAACACAGAAACAAATACACCCACACTCAAAGCAGGGCCAGTATCTCCAGAAGCCAGTATGTCTACCAGTATCAGCTCTTCAGACACCTGAAGAAGGCTCCATGGCCTCTCTCTTCTTTTTTTCAGCATGGAATAAACCTATTACTTGTTCCTTTGCAGCCTACGCATGCTGACGCAGCTACCCATCTGAACTACTGTCTACCAGTATGTCTTTGGACTGTGGGAGAAAACTAGAGCACCTGGAGGAAATGGGGAGAACATGCAAACTCCGCACAGACAGCACCCTAGGTCTGGAGCAGAACCCAGGGCCCCAGGGCTACAAAGCTGCTATGGTAACAACTCTGCCACTGTGCCACCCTATTTCATAGCGTCTGTCCATCTATTTCTCCTGTATGGCTCTGTATCTGTCTGCAGAGACCAGGCACAGAACAGGCGGTGGGAGCTCTCCGCAGACTCTTCTATTCTGTATCAAGTATCATGCCCATCCATGTCTGCAGCACCGGCCTTCTAAATGTTTCCTAGTGTTCACTCTCCCTTTCTCCGCACTCGTCTCTCTCAGCCTGGCTCACAGTCGCTCACAATATCTGCCATCGACTCGCCTGTCTGACTCTCTCGCTCCCCAGCCCTCGGACCCACCTGTTGATCTCTGGCGGTTGGAGGCTTGGTGCAGGCAGCGGGGGCGCGTTCCGCAGACCCCCCCGCACGGGCAGAGATTGGGAACGGTGCCGGGGGGGCGATGAAACAGGCGTGTCTGGGCAGCGGGACCTTCAGGCCTGGGGAGACGCCATCCTCACGCTCTCTTCCTCTGTCACGCCAATGCCAGCCTGTGTTACCCCTCGGTCTGGAGGCTGCAGGCCCTGCCCTCCCTAGCGTATCGTTTCCTTGCCTGGAGGTCACAGCACCTCTGTGTTACAGTGTTGTCAGTGCAGTATCCAGTACCGTTCTGCTCTCCTGTATAGCAGCTTGAACACCTCCTCCGCTGCTTGGGGCTTTCTCCTTGTAGTCTGGACTAAGTCTCTGCCAATATTCCGCTACAGCAGTAGTCCTCATCAGTAAAATCTTTCTCAAACGCTCAGTTCCAGTTATCGGAGTTCTCGCTCTCTGTGTCTGATGTCATCTTTCTTAAAATCATACCAGATGTGCAGATGTTCTTCCGGAGGTGTTAGAGATGCTCTTACCGAAGGAAGCCCCAGTGCTGGTGTGTCGGCAGGCGCTGTGCAGCTTTGTGACTCTGGCGTGAAGACGGCAGGGGTAAGTGCTGGCTCATGAGGAAGGTGGGCCTCTCGGCACTGGTGCCATGCTGGGGCGAGTGTTAAACGATCTGTCCCTACACAGAGGCAGGCGCTGGGCTGGGCCAGGCTATTGTTCAGCCTTTCCTGTTTTCTCCCTGCTGTCCACCCCCTCTCTCCCAAGCGCAGCCTTGACCTGCTCTCACTCTCAGGCCCTGGCTTCCTCTCTCCCGCTCCTCCTCCCTCTCCCTGCATCTCCTCTCCCTCTCTTCCTCACTGCTCCTCTCTCCTCCCTCTTCCTCCCTTCCTCACTGCTCCTCTTTCCTCCCTTTCCCTGCATCTCTTCTCCCTCCCTTCCTCACTGCTCCTCTCTTCTCCCTCTCCCTGCATCTTCTCTCCCTCTCTTCCTCACTGCTCCACTCTCCTCCCTCTCCCTTCCTCAGTGCTCCTATCTCCTCCCTCTCTCTCCCTTCCTCACTGCTCCTCTCTCCTCCCTCTCCCTGCATCTCCTCTCCCTCCCTTCCTCACTGCTCCTCTCTCCTCCCTCTCCCTGCATCTCCTCTCCCTCTCTTCCTCACTGCTCCTCTCTCCTCCCTCACATCTCCAACCCTTCTCACTGCTCCTCTATCTCTCTCTGCGTCCTCCTCTCTCACGACTCTTCTCCTAGTCTTCCTCACTGCTCCTCTCTCCTCCCTCTCTGTTGCTCTGCACCATCATCTCTCACAACTCTTCTCCCTTAGTCTTCTTCTTCTCCCTTAGTCTTCTTCACTGCTCCTCTCTGTGTCCTCGTCCCTCACGACTCTTCTCCCTTAGTCTTCCTCACTGCTCCTCTCTCTTCGTCCTCAACTCTCATGAATCTTCTCCCTCAGTCTTCCTCACTGCTCCTCTCTCTTGCTCTGCACCATCTCTCATGACTCTTCTCTCAGTCTTTTTCTTCTCCCTCAGTCTTCCTCTTCTCCCCAACTTTCTTCAGCTTTAAGGCTCAGTAAATGCACTCTCCAAAGCCAGTATCCAGAGGTTTTCATTCCACACATTTTCATAAATATTTCTAAAATGCCTAATACTAGGCTTCTAAAACCAACTGAAAATTAAAATACAAACTCAAATCTTTAGTGCAATACCAATTACCAATACCTCATTTATTTATTTGAATATATCGGATGCACCCTCAAAATCTGGCATCCAATATATTCAAATAAACGGGCTTTCAAATCACATTTTTCATAAATATCTCTAAAATGCTGTATTCTAGGCTTCTAAAACCAATTTGAATTTGAATTTTCAAACATGGACTTAAATAAGAAAACAGTGGCTTTACTTGTTTATATTCCAAACATGGTAATTATTTACCCTCCACTCTGTGATCAGGATAATTAGCGTGATTATCTTTCATGCTGTTTTAATTGTTATTTTCTATCATTCCGAGTGTCTTGTTTGTCAGGGCAGGGGTCGGCAGAGCCGTGACAGGAGCCCCCAAATGCTGGGATGACGAGAACCAGGATTTCAGGAATGTCCTCATTCAGGTGTGAGAGCTGAAATCTTACCCACTGCGCAGCAGCAGCAGGATAGTGACAGTGGAACAGAGCAAAACCAATACAGGCTCAGTTACAGCTTGTTCAGGTCTGGCCCTAGTTACTAGTTCAGTCAGGAATAAGGGTGCAGATTCTTAATTAGCACTTGAGGAGAGAGCATGCAGATCTGTGCTCAGGGTGGTGGAAATGTACTTAAGATAAGGTATTTTTGAAACCAGGAAGCAGATTAATTAAAGGCACTAATTAGCACTGCTGATTAAGCACCCAGGTGGAACAATAACCAGCAGTCACAGGCCTCCAGGATACAGACACTGGTTTCATGGATCCACTCTCTGCTCCAGCCCTTCCTAGACTGCAACCTTGAGTTTCAAAACTAAACTGGAACACGACAACTGGCTGCAGTTTCTCCAGGTTCTGCAGGGCGGGAGAAGGTTTGAAATGAGGGTAGGTCCTGTACAGAAAGGTGGAAGTGATCATGGTAGAGACCTTCCTGCAGGTAAACTGTTGATAGAGGGTCTGACCCCTAGGACCCAAGACCAAGTTAGCATTAGTTACCACCCTCCAATGCTAAAAGTGGGAATCTAAAGTAACCCCTAAACTAGAATCCGTTCTCTCTGTTCCAAAACTCTCACTTATTGTTTTAAAATAACCTGTACTGTCAACACCAACAAAAACAAAAAACAAAGACTAAGCAGGAAGCTGGCGATAGCTGTTTTCCTATCAACACAAACTCTGAGGGACAAAACCATTCACCAGACCACGAGGCCATTGTTTTCTGTGGTTAGTGTTTTGTTTTTCTGTCCTGTATTTTAAGCCATTTTTAATTTGGGGTGACACTGTTGTTGTTCAACAGAAAGGCTTCTGCCGGGGCAGCGCTGAGAAACCCACGAGCTGCTGGAATGTGTTGCTGAACAAGGGCACGCTGTAGAGCAGAGAAGTGATGTGTACCAGTGATCACAGGTCACCTGCTGCCCTCTATTGATGAATTGCCGTTGCTTTGATGGGGTTTGTGTCACACCTTCATTCGGCAAATCTTTGTCGGTCTTACCATGTGATTTCACTCAGATAGGTGCTGTAGCAGAATCAGCGTCATGAACAAATGTCCTTTTCATGAGTGGCTGTAAGCCAGCACCACCTCTCTCCTCCCTCTCTCTCTGGAATGGTTTCACAGATGGACAACAAGAATAACACCTGATCTACAAGGACTCGGGGGTTTGTGGCATGCCAGAAACACTAGGCCCTTTTAATTGATTTTTGACTGCAACCCGTACAGTCTCACCCCCTCCAGGTGGCGCTGCTGTGTCTGAACGCTCCTCATGACGGATGGTACCTACACCTCTGCCTCTTCCACCTTCACAGTCTACCTCACTCTATTGTATTCATCACTGTCCTTCCGCCAGCTGTCACTCTACAATTCCACTTGCATCATGACTGCATGTTGATGCAACTGCTTCAATCTCCTGTATTGTTTTTCAAATTCCTTGTATTTTGGTATAAGGGCATAATTACTGGATCCTGACATTTTGATTTCCGTTCTAGATTATATGATTTTTAGTCTCTCTGGGGACCCTTGTCCTAGGCCTGCTTGTGCCTTTCTGATACAGTTGTAAGCTATTTGCCTGCACAGAACTGAGTCCTGAGGTGCACTCACATACAAGGATGAGGCTGCCAGCCTCTGCAGTCTTCACAGTAAGAACCACTTGTCTAAACATGAACAGGTTACAATATGTATTGATAATCTTACAACACTGTGAACACGTGGTACACTGAACTGGTATAAACAGTCTGCTATTAACACTGTGAACACATGTGGTACACTGAACTGGTATTACCAGTCTGCTATTAACACTGTGAACACATGTGGTACAGTGAACTGGTATTAACTGTGTCCTATTAACACTGTGAACACATGTGGTACACTGAACTAGTATTAACAGTCTGCTGTGAACACTTGAATGCATGAGGTACACTGAACTGGTATTAACAGTCTGCTATTAACACTGTGAACACATGTGGTACACTGAACTGGTATTAACAGTCTCCTATTAACACTATGAACATGTGGTACACTGAACTGGTATTAACAGTCTGCTATTAACACTTGAATGCATATGCTACACTGAACTGGTATTACCAGTCTCCTATTAACACTGTGAATACATGTGGTACACTGAACTGGTATTAATTTCCAGTGAACATGCTGAATGCTGTAATGTCACACAGTAAATTCAAATTGATGCAATTTCCTACTCATCACGTAGTACACCTGTAATAAACAGTTTCCTGTTAACATTGGAATACACATTACACATTGCACTCATGTTAATTTATATCCTGTTACAATGAACTAGTATTAAGTGATTTCCCATTGACATTTTGAACCACAAACAGAACAAAAGCCTATTTACAATGACCTGACAGGTGAGCAAGTACTGACTGAAGAGGCTATGAATCTCTTACCTGTGTCACCATAAGATTAGAGGTGACCCAGTCTGCCACAGGTGGCGCTGTTGTGCAGTAGCCCCCGGGGTATCTGAACTGTCTGAACCCCACCCAACCCTAGTGACGATGATCAACTGTGCACCACCTCTTGGACACTCCCCGTCTCAGTGGACTGCAGTGGCACAACCATCTCAGAAAGCCCACGTGCTTGTCTTACATATTTTTTTAGATACAGTCTTTGTAAAGTCAGAGTATTATACGAATCAGTGAAGTAATCTTTTGAATTACCCTCTGAAGGGCCTGGCTCGTACACTGTGATTGCTGTGTGCTAGAAGGGCTTCCAGAGAGACCTTCAGTCTTCCTCACACAGAAAGAGTACAATCTCTCCCTCCTCCTCCAGCTCTGCTCCTTCTTGTTCGGGCTCCTCTGAGCTGAAGGTATTCAGCCCAGCCTTCCTGCCCCTCAGTATGTCCACAGTGCCTCGTGAGTCCCCCCTCTCATGTCCCACTCCTCTCTCCACTGCAACGCTCACTTCATTCTTCCCTTGTTTCTCCGGTGGGCGCGCACTGTTGTCAGCCTCTGTCCCACCAGCCACCTCGCCACCCAGCTCGGGCACCTCCTGGTCTTGGGGACTCTTCGGTGCCAGTGCTGTCAGGGGTAAACATGGAGATGAGGCACTGGGGTCAGGTCACTGTGTGCCAGTGCTGTCAGGGGTAAACATGGAGATGAGGCACTGGGGTCAGGTCACTGTGTGCCAGTGCTGTCAGGGGTAAACATGGAGATGAGGCACTGGGGTCAGGTCACTGTGTGCCAATGCTGTCAGGGGTAAACATGGAGATGAGGCACTGGGGTCAGGTCACTGTGTGCCAGTGCTGTCAGGGGTAAACATGGAGATGAGGCACTGGGGTCAGGTCACTGTGTGCTGTGTGGCTGTAGGGGTAAACATGGAGGTGTGGCACTGGGGTCAGGTCACTGTGTGCCAGTGTTGTCAGGGGTAAACACTGAGGTGTGCACTGGGGTCAGGTCACTGTGTGCCAGTGCTGTCAGGGGTAAACACTGAGGTGTGCACTGGGGTCAGGTCGTGGTGTGCAGGAGAGCTAATCATCTGATTCTCGAAAACGACTGATACTCTCATTTCTTCCCAGTTTCCCAAGTCAGCTGGAGTCCATGTGCACAGGAAGTGGCTTATTCGCAAATGTCAAGTGAAATAATTAAGAAACAATTCTCTGTAAAGTTTCCTACACTCTTCCATGATCCTGTGATCATAGCTAGAGTAATTCCGCCCACATGCTGCTTGATGATTGACTCGTTACTCCTGATCTGTAAACTCATTAAGGCTGAGCCTGCTGCTGGTAAATGCACAGGTGTGGTGAGCCCGCAGGTTACAGCAGGCTGCTACTTATTTTTATCATAATGTATCCCTGAAACAAATATACTTCTAGCTTACCAGCAGAGAAGGGGATTAACTCACGAATTTCTGTACTGTTACTTTGAAGCATAAAGACATTTCCCCAGTTTTTTCTTTAGCTGAACAGTCTTTTGTCACAGATATCACTTGATACTTAAATAATTGTGAAAGCGAAACAACTTTAAGGGTTTCTCTTCTAAAAACTTGTGTCTAAACATAGAAATACATCAAGTTATTGGTAAAAAAAAGTAGTTTGCACAGTCCAGTCATCAATGTTGGTGGGTGCCAGGTGCAAGCTGTCTAGCCAAGACGCTGCAGTTCCCTGATCCTCAGATAAATGAACAACAAATGAGCTAGACGGGTCGAATGGCTTCTCGGCTTGTGAGCTCTTGGTAAAACAGGGAAAGCCTTGGAAAGAACCACATTTTACTCTGTTTCAACATTTTGCATTTTGCAGAACAGTCAGAACCAGAAAAGCATTTTGCAATATTCTCTGCCTGCCACCCCACAGCCTCATACTGAACAGCCCAGAACATGAGGCAGAAAACACAAATGACTTCTGCCACCTAGAGGAACTTTGTAACACTGCACAAGTCTCACAGTGACGCTATGCAGAACATTACAAGAACCCATTAAGAGCACAGGAGTACAAGAAAACAGGCAGTAGCAGCAACCTGGTAAATTCAACAATACACTGTAGTATACATAATAAGGGGCATTTGTAGATTTAAAATGTGTATTTATATAATCATAAGTTGCATTTGTAGATTTAAAATGTGTATTTATATAATCACAAGTTTTAAACAGAACAGTAAATTGCAGAAATTATAAACAATGTTAAAACTACTCACTGTTCTTGGGTTCACTCAGCCTGCCTTGCAAAGTCCTTGCTGTAAACCTGCTACCAGCTCACACTAATCCAGAGCTGCTGCAATCTCCTGCTCCAGGGACAGAACATCCCACACCAGGGCTCTGTCTCCAGGTTTAGAGCTGCCCACAAACAGGACACACGTCTTCTCTTCAGACACAGTCGTCCTCAGGGCTCTTTTCTATCTTAGGAAGAACCTTGCTCCCCTAATGCCACTGTTGCACAGTCCTGCACACTAGTGGTTCTCAGTCCTGGTCCTGTAGGAGCCTCCCTGTGTCTGCTGGGCTCCATTCCAAATGGGCCCTTAATCACCAGTGCTAACCACTGCCAGTAAATGATCAGTTTGCTACTTTAGATCTTTTCTGCCCTCAGTCTTTGGTTTAGAGAATACCCCAATTAAAGTACATGATTTACAACAAGGGGGGCAGCGTAGCATTGTTGGTAAGTCTCTGGACTCACAACTGGTGGGCTGTGGGTTCAGAGACTACTGTTGTACCTGGAGTGAGGTACTTTACTCCATTGCTGGGACTGGATTCCCATCCAGGTGGTGTCATGTGTCTTCTGATCACTTCACATTTGGAATACTGAGTCCAATTTTGGTCACCGTGTTGCAGAAAAGATATTGCTGCTCTGGGACTTAAGGGAAAGTCCTACAGTACCTGGACAGGGTGCAGGTCAGGAAAGGACTGGACAGGGTGAAGGAACTGAACGATCTAGGTCCCGAAGAGAGAGAATTTCAAGGGGACCAAATCCCACTCAGCTTTTTAAGAGCTAAAAGCAAATTGAAAAAAACAAACTCAAATATAAAATGGAAATCAATCTGTGATGTGATGAGGAACTCGGCTGGAGCACAAACCAGCAGGCACAGTGTTGCTCCAGGACCAGAGCAGGCTGCGCTTCTTCTCCCTGATTGTTTCTCTCAGTGTGCAGAGAATTTTCTTCTTACTTCAGTCAGTTGAGCTTAACATGTTCACACCAGATACGGAGTGAGAATACAGTCTTCTGGAAATGCTACCAGTCGTAGCTGCCTTCCTTTCCCAATCTGCCTTCTTCTCTGGAGCCACACGGTTTAAATTTAATGCAAAAATGTGTCAACTTACTTCGAGTCTACCAACTTCTTCTTTTCAAGCACAACCTCCTCCCGTGGGACTCGTCTGACAAGTGTCTTTGCTGTTTGGGAACACAGTCTCAGCAACATGTTTTCACAGGTCCCATTTCCAATAAACTGTGACCAGTTGGCTGAACAAGCATCCTCATATACTCTTTCATCTCCAGCAGTGGCAGTATTCTCTCCTGCTCTACTCAGTTTGGCCCTCATTACTCTCATCGTTCTCCCTGATGTCCGCAACTTCTGCTTGCCCCTGGCTTATGTGTCCCTCACACTTCTAACGATTACAAACTTCTCCAAGAAACCATCTTGTCCACTTCCTCCTGTTTTTATTCCAACCCTGAGCTACTGTACACTTCCAGTCCCTGCCAGCATTCCCTAGTGATGGTATTCTAAGAGTTTAACCCACTCACACTCCTTATGTCCCCACATGACCTCAGCATTACAGTTCCAGTCAAGTGCAACGTCACCATAAAAAGCTAAAGACTTCACCTCCACAGGAAGTACTTGCTATGGCTTACCGAACTTGATTTGAATAGAAATCAGATTTTTTTCATGGTAATCTGATCTACTACTCTGGTGTGTGTGCACTGTACAGTGTTGCCTCTACCTTGGTGTCAAAGCATGGGACGCTGCAAAATGGAGACCCAGTCTTATCCACCTGGGATGGCTAGGTCAAGGCCTCCTCCTATTTTACACAACCCTCCCTGACAGAAAGGTGCCGTAGAGTAAGTGTGTTAGAATTTTACCCTGAGTAGCTCTACGAGGTTAATGTACAAATATACATGACTGTGAGCACATGGTTCCTCCCTGTGTGCCCGGCTGCATAGCCCTTTCACATCCTGAACAAATCTCACCTTTGCGTTTCCTGTATTTTCCCTGGCGCTTCCTGACAGGACTTCCTTCTACGATCATATACAGGCACTCTGGAAAACAAACAGCAGCAGAACACAGTCCTGACCTCTGCTTCACGATTAGCAGAAGGCCCCAGGCTAAGCCACAGCGAGGCACCAAGGCCCATTCTCTCAGCTGTGAGGTGAGAACTGTTGCATTCAGCCCAAACAGAATAGGGTGCCGGCATCACTGCTGTTCACCAGGGCCCACACTCTACCCTCCACAGCTCTAAGAACTACCAGCACGTCTGCTGCTGTAGTTCTCCCTTTGGTCCTTACTTGGACCAAGCCACCGTGCTCCACAGTGCTCCAGTTTCACTGGATAGCAGCCTGTGCAGTTACAGAACTATGTCGGAAAGTCATTGGTGCTGATCTTTCGGCCCTGTCGCTTATGAGTTTTGTGTAAAGCATATTCCATTGGAGTGGACTCTTCACACCCCCTGAATTCCAATTACTCCCCTCGGAACACAGACACAGATCTTCCAATCTAAAAATAAATAGATTTCAGCTCTCATTTACTGTATACTTGTGGCAATAACCTTGCTTAAAAAAATATTGTTTAGTGTATTGTTTGTGGGTTTTCTTTATATTGTCTGCTGCTGTAAAGCAAATTGCTTCCTGGGGATAGTAAAGACTCTCTGGTAACAGCGACCATGCTCTGCAGCAGCTCTTCTCCTTCCGGTTGTCAGGCGTTTGTGTCTCAAGTCACAGGCATCATAGCACTATCACCCTTCTGCTCTGTAAGGCTTCTCCTGGCAGAGCAGAAAACCTGGTGTCCTCTCATGTACACCTGTGTATCAGTGATGTGAGCCCTATGAGCTAAGATACTTCTAGGCCTAATTAATGAGAGAAATGCGATTGTTAAACCCTGAAAATATTAAGTAAAGAGCTCTACATCAAACCTCCAAGACTAGGTAGAGGGCACTTGTCTGCTCTTAGTTACTGCCCTTAGTCTTTAGAAAGATCATTTTAAATTTTTATCTGATATGCTGCCATAGTCAATGCCTATAAGAAACACGTGTCGCAGGGTACTGTGGCAGCACAGTGACCAGCTGAGTCTGTCTGAGACCACAACAAAACTGGTAATCTTTCAGAAAAGTCAAGAATTTCCTAGGGAACAAGCTGAAAGGCAAATGTTCAGAGGACTACAGACAGCACACTGTGGCTTCTGTGGTACCTTCCAAATCACTGTCTTCCGCTGAGCCCTTCTCGTCGCCAGGGTGGTATCGATTCTTGAACCCGAACACAGTTGTCCGCTTCTGGAGGACACAGGAAAAGGGCCTGTCAGCTGGATGGTATCCAGCTCCAGTGCCTTACACACACACCTTCCTTCTGTGTTTTACACACTCTTCTCCAGTCTTTTACAGACACTCTTCTCCAGTGTAGTTTAGGCACACATTGTCCAAAGTTTTACACGCACACCCTCTTTCAGTACATTTTACACACAGTCCTCCAGCACGTATTACACACACTCTTCTCTAGTATATTTTACAAACACGTCCTCTTCTCCAGTGTGTTTTACACACACATTTCCCTTCTCCACTGTGTTTTATAGACAAATTTCCCTTCTCTGGTGTGTTTTATACACATACACCCTTCTGCAGGTCTGGTAAAATCTGGTTCAGCACTGTGATCAGGGAGGGATTAAATTTGTCACTTCACCACTGTCGAGCAGCACTGCAGCAAATGGTCAATCAAAGAAAGCACTAGATTTGAAGAGAGTGGGAGTGAGAGACAGAGTGGAATGGACTGTGTGCGACTCTACCTTAACGGACAGCTTCTGGGCCTTTTTTGCCATATCCAGCGCTCCGACGATCTTCTTCTTCATTTGTGGTTTCTACGGAAGAGAGCCGTTAAGAGTGTCGGCATATCGCAGTGCACCAAGCAATTCCTGTCCGAGAGCTAGACACAGAAATCTTTCAATCAGGTTGCCCAGCTCTGGCCCCCAAGTCACAATACAGTCCTGAAACCTCAGTCAGCATACAGACAAAGCATGTTAATGTCCCGCAATTAGTAAACTGAGCAAGCTAATAAAGTCCTTCAGAATGCAGCTGGAATGATAACCACAAGACACTGTAACTGTGCAGGTCTGGTTAAATCTTCCCTCCTAACAGTGTTCCTTGAGTTTAAGCCTGTCATATAAAGCAGCTGAACACAACGTGGTCAACATCCCAGTTAAGGGAAAAAGATGTCTTACTTAACATTATGTTAAACTTAAGATACAAGTTAAGCTATTGACACACTAAGGTCTCTGACAGGTGATGTGTTGGAGAAGAGTACTGTAGCAGCAAGTCTGCTGCTATAGAGTTCATTAATGATCTGTGTTTTGGGGTATAATAACAGAAAATTGCAAGTTCCAAATAAGAATAGAAACTGACAAACATCTGAAAGGCTGGGTCTCTTAAGAGCACAGTTACCAGTTCCTGTGGTGAAGAAATGAAGTACTGCATACTCACAGCCCCACTGATGTCTGGGTTGAATTTCTGGAATGCCCTCACCATGGGCTCGGGTACCCAGGCACGGCTGACTGGGTCACTGAAGTATGTCACATGGTAGTGGGACTGCACAGCAGACAGCGTTAATCAACAAACAGGCCTGCACCAGCAGCTCAGAACCAGTCTGAAACCGTCCAGCGCACTTTCAGGCACTCTTAAATTCACTGTGCAGACATGCATGTGTGTTGAATGCAGGGGCTAGTTGACCTATGCACCTACTGGCACCCTCTCCAAGCTCATCCCTCTTGAAAATGCCCCAGTGAGCTTCCAAAACTGATACCAATATCGCTGCAAACATCACAGTTCTCCATTTGTACAATTCCAGAGACAAGAAACGGGCAGGAAAGACTGCTGATGACCCCTTCTGCCCAGGGTTCTACCTGTTTCGTAAACTTCCTTCGGGAAGATGCCTTTAGCTTACTAAAACCAGAACTCCCCTTGTGAGATGTGAACATCTTTCTTAGGGTTGTCGTTTTCCTTGACCAAAATTCCTAGTTACCTGTGCAGTCTTCATGATGCGTATTGTCGTGCTTGTGTATGGTATACTGTATGTAGACTTTTTTGCAGCACTAACTATACCAGAGGTTATAGTTCAAGGTGATTCTATATGTCAACAGCGGCCCCTGTGAAACACTGTTATAGCCCTTTCTTTAAAATGTGTAGCTTAACAAGGGCTACAGGTGGAGGATACAGCTACAGGTGGAGGGAAGAAGAATTGTAGCCTCACTGGAGAAATCCTCGAATTCTGAAACTCCATGTAGTCCCCCGTCTCTGGGTCCTTCTCCACCATGGCTGGCCACCTTCACAAAGAGCAACAATTGCCCAGGTAAAGTCATGTATCCATCCATACTGTGCGCTGGCAGGCAGACAGCCAGCACCTGTCATACATACAGCACAGGCCACGTGTCTGAGCTGTTGGTGCAGGTGACATATGGCTTTGTTCAGTAGAGTCTGATAGAGGGGGCAACTGTGCTTCAGAGTTCAACCAGGTCTTTCTTGTGACCAAGCTGTGCCAGGAGAGTAAATAAAGTGAGTTAACTATGGTAATGTGTGAAGAGTTACTGTAAGGTGTCTTTACAGGTGTGCTGGCCTTCACTGTGGCCATGAGTCACATCTTCAGACTGCTGTTCCAATTCTGAGCCGAGAGAGACCTCTGCTGGCCAGACCACAGCCAATCATAAGGTGAGGACTGAGCAATATCCAGAGGCACCACACATACTGCTTGGTGCAGACTGGAAATACCTGAGCTGACACAGTACAGTATCTCGAACACAGTCTGTACTCACACCTGAAAGACCACAGGCCTGAGCAGATTTTGGTTAGTGTGGCGTTAAGCGGGCTGAGAGTGAGTGCCTCTCACCTGAAGGAAAAGCTAGTCCATCTCAGTCACTGATATACCCGGGTGGACTGAAGCTGGGGAGCTGGGGAAAGTGCCTTTTTTCAAAGGGTAAAACAGCAGTGGCCACACAGGGACTTGATCCCATAGCCTTCCAATTAGGAACCCAGCGTCCCAGCCATTGAACACTGCCTCACTTTCACACTTGTGCCTGTAAAGCGCATCTCACTCCTGCTCTGTGCCACACTGAAACCTTCAATTCACTTTTACATACTCCGTTAAGTTCAATTAAGCTTTAATTGGACCTAGTTAAGCAACATGGAGCTCTGATGGGAGTTAAATCCAGATACATTTGGGGTCCAGAGGGGAGGCCCAGGCTCAGAGGAGACCAAGTTCTTCTCATTTTTAATGAGCAAATATATTGTGTCTGTCTGTGTGTCTTTCTAGCTCCTTACCAGGGGTAATGTCTGTACATATCTATGTCTTTCTAGCTCCTTACCAGGGGTAATGTCTGTACATGTCTGTCTATGTCTTTCTAGCTCCTTACCAGGGGTAATGTCTGTACATGTCTATGTCTTTCTAGCTCCTTACCAGGGGTAATGTCTGTACATGTCTGTCTGTGTCTTTCTAGCTCCTTACCAGGGGTAATGTCTGTATATGTCTATGTCTTTCTAGCTCCCTACCAGGGGTAATGTCTGTACATGTCTGTCTGTGTCTTTCTAGCTCCTTACCAGGGGTAATGTCTGTACGTCTATGTCTTTCTAGCTCCTTATCAGGGATAATGTCTGTACATGTCTGTCTGTGTGTCTTTCTAGCTCCTTACCAGGTAATGTCTGTACATGTCTGTCTGTGTGTCTTTTTAGTTCCTTACCAGGGGTAGCCGAACTGCCGAGCCCACACAATGGAGCCAGGAACCAGGCTGTTAACGACCTCTCTTCTGCCCTCCTCCCATCTTTCTTCAGGGCAGCTGCAGCTCTTGTGTGCTGGGCCTGCGGCACACAGAGACAGTGAGAGGGAAGCACGCGAGACCTGCTCAGCACTGCAACACAGAGCCAGAGTGAAAAAGTCCTGGTAAAGCAAACCCCGTGACATGTTCTGGTAGGGCAGGCTGACAGTGTGAGGCCTTGCAAAGATCTTTAAGCTGCCACAGCTGTGGCCTGTCCAGCCTGACAACCCACTAATTGGGCTTGCTTCCATGGGACTGCTCCGGGAGCAGTCTTTCCTTGGAAGTACCTGCTGGTGAGTTATAGGACAAGAAGTTGGGCAAAATTTCAGTTTTTATCATAAGCTGCTCTAAGACACCTCTCTTTATAGAGGGATGATCAGTGTGTGGAACAAATTAGTAATGTTTAGCTCCGCCAGGCCACCCTCTCAGCTATCTGCTCTCACGACTTGTCTCAGCTCCTCTCTGAGTAGCAAACACTGCTGCCAGTGCATCACCTCGCCCTGCAAGAGCATTAGGACCCATCAAGTCACTCGTTGGTTCAGTGAAGTCATCGAGGTAGATCGGAAAGCAGGAAGATCCCTGTGTGGCCCCGAGGGCCGTCTGGTCCCCTTTGCCGTACCTGTGTTTTGAGAGCAGGTCCAGTCTTCAGGCAGAGCGGAGAGGTCGACGTCAGAGTTCAGCTGCCTCCACTTCCCACAGCTGGGCCTGCTGCACTGCACCCATGAGCTCCCTGCATCCGCACAGCAGGGCACAGGTGAGTCCAGCAATGACAGCCAAACCTTGCATTCTGCAAATGCAGGCTGAACTGTCTTTCACTCGCTAGGCTGAGGGGGTGACGCCTGGCTGTACGGCCTGGGCGTCTGCCCCCAGGCACTGCTGCAAAGGCAAGGGAATGGTGACAGAGGTGGGCTACCCGGGCCGCAATCCCAGGGGACAGATGTCTGGCTCCTGCTTCTAGTGATGTGAGTGGGGGGTGAGTGGGGTTCGACACTGTACAGCACAGTGAGATTGCCGTGAATGTTTGAGCAAACGCTCGGTGTAGGCATGGTAAAATCATGGTAATAGGCACAAATACAGAACAGAATGGTTACGGTCCGTAAGGGTAAGGCTGGTTTTGGAATAAGAAGTGAAACACCGGATAGTCTCACTTTCTCAACCCCCAGCCCTAGCCACTGCACAAGCCCCATCCCCCCAGTTTGAAACAACTCAGCTGGACAACAGTTCAACTCACAGTCCTCCTGACTGGAATCGCTGTCCTCCCCTCCTTCCTCCTCCTGCTCCTTCTTCTGGCTGTGCAGCAGCTCTCCTCTGCGTTGCCCATTTCCTTGCTGAGCATGTCTCTTCTTGTGGCCAGGAGCCAGTCTCACATCGCTGTCCCTGTACTCGGGGCGTTTGTCCTGACCTCTGTGTGACCCCAACAACAGTTGCAGTATAGCAGAAATTGTATTTACACATTTCTAATCGATAACTGGAATGAATCATTATTCCACCACAGCGAGGGCTGTCATTTTTCTTAACCTGTAATTTTGTATGCCGCATTCTTCCCTGTTCCTTTTGTTAAGTAACTCTATAATTTACTGCACTAAGTGGCCTTGAATAAAGTCTCCTGTTGTCTGATTCAGGGTCGTGGGGGAGCCGGAGCCTATCCAGAGCAGACAGACACAAACTCATACCACTCCAGTCTTCTCAGAGGCCAGTTAACCTACCGGCATCTCTTTGGACTGTGGGAGGAAACCCATGAGAACACGGGGGGAACATACAAACTCCACACAGACGGCAGCCCAGGTCTGGAATTGATTGCAGGGCCCCAGCACCGTGAGGCTGCAATGCTAAACTCTGCAGCGCCATACCAACTAACCATAATAAAGAATAAGACTGTTTTAGGTTTGATGATTAAATTACCTCCTTGCAGAATTCTAGTCACAGTGTGATAAAAGTTTATTGGTCTGTATTCCAGGTCCCAGAGGACTGGTGAGTCTATAGGTCCTCATTCTAGCACAGCTCTTAAAGACCATAATCAGTTCATTATCAGCTTAACTGGGTCAATTCAACAGCTTTTCCCAGCTGTGCTGACACTGGATCGGGACCGAGACACCTCTGGGTCTTCGCCTCCTCACCTTTGACTGTCTTCATCGATGCTGGCCTGCAGGAGTTCCACCTCGCTCAGCACAGTCCTGGCATCGTCTGCGGCAAACATACACACACACAGGACACATTCAGGCATACAGCCATCGCCGCAGAAGTTTACTGAGGTACTCTGTTTCATGAAAAATATTTTTAATTGGCTTCAAAGGGGCTTACACTGTAAATCCACTGTAACACAGGGCTGGCAAGCTGCCAAAAAGCACTGATAGTCTTCTGCTCTAAAGCAGAGCCAAAACAGACAACTTCATATCAGTAGTGAACAGTGCAGGCAGAACCACTTTTCTCACTACAATTCCTAATGTCCTGGTGCTGAAGGTTTGGTATGTGTGATCATACACACCTCACATCAGCAACACCACATGACGCTGACTACTCATCTCTTACCCAGACACTTGTCCAGAGACTTGTCCAGCACCGCCTGGAAGATGGCGTTGTACTGGCTGTCAGACAGAAAGGGGCTGGGACAGCACTCTTCCCAAACTGAGGAGGCCCCATCCTGAAGAAGACAGAGGCTGAGACGTTTGTCTCCAGCTACCTTCTTGATCTTTTGGATGGGCAGCACAAGGAGATTGGAGACAAGAGCCAGGCGGGGCAAAGGCAGACCACAATGAGCATTCGCCCCCCCCTCACCCCTTCTCTAACCCACACTCCTCTCTCACCCCCTCTCTAACCCACACTCTTCTCTCACCCCCACACTCCTCTCTCACCCCCTCTCTAACCCACACTCTTCTCTCACCCCCACACTCCTCCTTCACCCCCTCTCTAACCCACACTCCTCTCTCACCCCCTCTCTAACCCACACTCTTCTCTCACCCCCACACTCCTCCTTCACCCCCTCTCTAACCCACACTCCTCTCTCACCCCCTCTCTAACCCACACTCTTCTCTCACCCCCACACTCCTCTCTCACCCCCTCTCTAACCCACACTCCTCTCTCACCCCCTCTCTAACCCACACTCTTCTCTCACCCCCACACTCCTCTCTCACCCCGTCTCTAACCCACACTCCTCTCTCACCCACCCTCCTTCACCCCCTCTCTAACCCACACTCCTCTCTCACCCCCTCTCTAACCCACACTCTTCTCTCACCCCCACACTCCTCTCTCACCCCGTCTCTAACCCACACTCCTCTCTCACCCCCACACTCCTCTCTCACCCCCTCTCTAACCCACACTCCTCTCTCACCCGCTCTCTAACCCACACTCCTCTCTCACCCCGTCTCTAACCCACACTCCTCTCTCACCCCACCCTCCCTCACCCCCTCTCTAACCCACACTCCTCTCTCACCCCCTCTCTAACCCACACTCTTCTCTCACCCCCACACTCCTCTCTCACCCCCTCTCTAACCCACACTCCTCTCACCCCCTCTCTAACCCACACTCTTCTCTCACCCCCACACTCCTCTCTCACCCCGTCTCTAACCCACACTCCTCTCTCACCCCACCCTCCCTCACCCCCTCTCTAACCCACACTCCTCTCTCACCCCCACACTCCCCTCTCACCCCGTCTCTAACCCACACTCCTCTCTCACCCACCCTCCTTCACCCCCTCTCTAACCCACACTCCTCTCTCACCCCCTCTCTAACCCACACTCTTCTCTCACCCCTCTGTTACCTTGCTGTTTTTTGGGGTCCCTGCCCTCTCTTCCCCTGTTGTCCTCCAGACAGGTAGGCCTCTAGGTTTCTCCTCAGGCTCCTGGTCTGACTCCCCAGTTTTCATCTTTGGTTTCTTCTTGTCGCTTTTGGGCCGGTCTCCCTCCTTTGCTCCCTCTTTCAGGACAGAGCCCGTCCCTCCGGGCAGTGGCCTGTCTCCGCGCTGGCCGCCCACTCTGTCCTTCTTCCTCCCGCTCGGCTCTGCGGCTCCCGCTCTCTTGCCTCCGGGCTGCAATCCCGCCCAGCCCTTTCCACCCGTGCAGCCTGCCAGGCTCTCCTTTATCCCAGCTGGGCCTGGCCGCGCAGTGCCCTCCTCCTCTTCCCCCCGGAGGGTCTTCTCCTCCCACCCCTCTCCCCTTCCCGAACCTCCACCGGGGCCTACAGCCTTCCCCTTCCTCCTTCTCTCCCCCCCTGTCCTCCCAGGCCCCAGGAGCTCCCTTGCCTGGCCCTCCAGCCCCGGCACCCTCAGGCTCCGCTCCTCGGGCCTCTTGCCGCCCGCAGCCGCTGACCTGCTCTTCCCCGTCCGAGGAATCGGCCCCTTTCCCAACACCTCCGTGGATTCCTCTCCTGCGCTTCTCCCTGCTCCGATTCCCCGTCCCGGGCTCTCCTCGCCGGCCTTCCGACATGGCCTTCCTCTCGACCCCGCCGCCTTTTCCCTCTCCCTCACTCCTGCTCCCCTCTCCTCCTGCGGCCCTTTCCCCTGTCCGTCGCCCGGCCCACCCAGGGCGACTGGGGGAGCGAACTTTGGCTTCTTCATCTTCAGCTTCTCTGCACAACACAAAGACATACTGATGGGACATAAACTAGGGACACACACATCTGAAACGCTGTCGTGCTTAAATCCAAGAACGCCGGCTGGACAAGCTGCCGGAGGACTCGCTGTCAGATTTCAGGAATCACTCTTGAAGCACAGGAGGAAGGTGGCAGGCGAGAGCAGGCCTGTTGGCACATGTGCCAGGTTTGCTAGTTGGTAGCCAATCGATGCCAAGATCTTGTCCAGCTGTTTCATGAAAGGGCCCTGGATATCGGCTTTAGCAACACATCTGGACAGCTTGATCCACACTCCCACCACCCTTTGTGCAAAGGGTACACACACAGACACTCACACCAGCGCCAGTGTTCCCAGAAGTCAATGAACCTGCCAGCATGGCTTTGGACTGTGGGAGGAAACCCACGCAAACACAGGGAGAACACGCAAACTCCACACAGATAGCAGCCTGGGCCCCAGTGCTACTGGGCTTCAGCGCTAACCACTGCACCACTGTCGCCTTATTTGAGAAAACACAGTAGGTGAGTTCATCAAGACACACTCTCAGGACTCACCCACACCCAAATACACTCTCAAGATTCACACACACACCCCAGACATACTCTCATGACTCACACACAACCCAGACACACTATCAAGACTCACACACACCCACAGACAGACTCTCAAGGACTCACACACTCTTAAGTAACACATTCACGCTTGCAGTCTCACATACACAACCTTGGTCTCAGACACGTGCAGGTCTTTGAATTATGTATGTGTTTTACATAATTTACCCACATTTACTTTAGGGAGTCACTTGAGATTTGTAATAATTTGGTTTTTGAAAGGTTCTCAACCAGGTTTCCAATATTATTAAACCTCAATGTACAATATTTGGTGGTGGGTCTCATATAAACATTGTTAAAACGTACTGTCAATTTCCTTCCAGACCAGACACCCGAAAAAGGAAAGATTTAAATAATTAAAGCCCCAATTGTCTATGTAATTCACATCGAAGACAGATTGACGATCTGTATGTTAAATTGCAGTCAAATGTAATCGAATCACATTTTCTGTACGGTGGATAGAAACTGTTGTTTCTTTTACTGAAAACAATGACTTCGGATTTATGAAGTGTATTCATTTACTTGCGATCTCATCCATTTCTTTACATTTTAAAAGAAAACTAAAGAACCAATGGCGATAAGGTTTGTACATTGGTTGGGAAAAGCGACTGAAAGTAACATGTTATCCGTTCAAAGAGGGGTATCACATCTTTAAAATAAAAACTCGGGAAAATGTGAACAGAACACAAGCAAATGTAGAATAAATTCATAAAAAAGTCATTGGTCCCAAGTAACACCGGTCGCGGGTACCGTGACGGAAATCCCACAGCTGGACCGGGCCTTGCCTACCCAGGCTGGAACAAGATTAAAAGAGAAAAAACGCTCCTTTTTTTACCTTTTCCTTCGTCCATTCTCCACAAAACCGCCAGGTTTCTGTCTTAACAAGTAAAACTCGGAGATGGAGAACACAAAGCTGAACAAAATTCGTCACAAGTTTTAGAGCCGTTTTTTAGGGGCAGCGAGGCGAGGACTGGCGCGGGCAACGGGGTAGGTCTCGCGCGCCTTGCCGCCCTCCGAGCACGCTGGGCCGAGGGCGGTCTCGAGCCAGATCTAAGATCTAACACAATACGGAATAATACATTGTGTAAAAACACTCTACAAAAGAGCGGTTATATCATGTATGCAAGGGATCAAAAAAATGCCACAGTCCTCGGCTCCTCAGCACTACGGTTACTCGTTCACTTGCCCTCGCCAACGGAGTCAGTGTAGTTGAAATAGCAGGCGAGTGGCACGTTTACATGGAAATACTAGCATTTATTTCAATGTTATTTCTTTGCACGTAGGCCTGACGTCTGAGGGTTATTACTGTACTCTGTTATCGTTGTAAAGAAAGAATATCACAAAGCGGGAGAAAATATACAAGAAATGCTGTTCCAGCTGTTAACGATGTATCATGACGTCAGAAGAGCGCCAGAACGACGACTAAACCACGTTAATCTGTAATGAATTTACCTCAACGAGTGGTGTTTGTGGACACATTCTTACCAGTTATCTTTATGGATGCTGCCAACTGGCCTATTCTTATTTACCTGTTCTGCCTCCTCGGATTTTATCCAGCACTGGCTGACAACCGGTTCGCTGGTTTCCCGACTCCTGTGCTTCGCGTGTTGCGACAGGATTTGTGCACTCCGGGCGCCTGTGTGTTCAAGGAACGCGATGGAAACGGAGGTCAGTAGCAGCAACACATCACAGTAACTCACTGCTGGTGTTCGCGGGGCTGTGGAAGGGGGTTATGTGCCGCACCTGGTTAAAAATCTCCGCCGAACCGGGATTAATGGACAAGGGAGGCCGAAACTGCGACAGACCACAGGCCACTCGATTTATTGTGTACGTTGCCTGGGTGGTGCGAGGGGCGCTTACTCCTGGTTAACGCTTCGTGGGAACGTGTGCGCCGTTCGGGCGACACGGGGGCCTGGAGGCGTGAAGTCGGTCCAGCCCGGGCCCGCGGGTGGGAACATCACACGAGAGAGGACTGACCTCTGTCACTCAGCCGGCACCTGTGCGCAGGGGACAGTTCTAAAACGCTCCACTGCGGGTGGCTTTATTGTAATAAAATGAAGTGGAGGAGTGAATAACGTTGTATCGAACGAAGGGGGGGGGGGCGGCTGGATTTTGCAAGCATCTAGTCGTGTAGATGCCGCTGCGTGAACCACGGGGTCACTGAACAACGTTAGTTCTTCACGGTGAATTCGCTGTGGTGAGCTTTGTAACTCGAAGACGGTCATCAGAGGGTAAAAGACTGACGTGCTTAAGAAGACGTCAGTGGAAAGAGGTGCGTTTATAACACGCCTTGCGCTTCACTGTGCGCGTTTAGGAAGAAGCTCTCCAGTCGCGAAACCGTCTGGAGTGGACTGTCGCGACTGGGAAAACTACATGTCCCAGAATCCTCCACGGAAGGCTCGAGGACCTGCCTCACGTGCTGTCGCAGGCAAGCGCCGAGTGCTGGGGGGGAGGGGAAGCGGTGGAAGGGGGAGGGGGCGGGGACCGCGTTTTAACCGCTACGACTTTCTTTCTCGAAGACACATCACACTATTCAGCGTGCGAGCATTTTATCGTCCTTTGTGTGGGTGCGGCTGTGCCGGAGAAAGAGCGAGATTCGTTCCGGCGGCAGTGAAACACCAGGTTGTTTACACGGGTTGGGGTGGCCGCGGCGGTTTCCTGTCTGAACAGGGAGAAAAAGTGCTGTCGGTTGTAATTAAAAAAAAACAGGCCAACGCTGAAAGTCAGCCGAGACGCAGTGAAATTATTTTCATTTGTTTTTCGCATATTAGGGCGTTGGTTTATAAAAATAGCGTCCAGCCCTTGTGGGAAATGTATTTTTGTCAGGCACTGTACTAGAGACCTACAGGGAAAAGGGGGGAGGAAGAGACGAGGTTAGTCGTTACGCCTCTCCCCCCGTTCCTTCCTATTGGTCAGACGAAGAAAGGCGGGGAGGTATTTCCTCCTCTGATTGGCTGGCGTGGCTGCCGGTCTTTTTTTCCTGGGCTACACGAGAGACATATAAAGCTCGAGGAGACGCCAAAACGCAGCGCGAGATCCAGCAGCTCGAGCTAGTCTCGCTGATTAGAGCCGCGAGAGGGGGGTCCAGCGAGAGAGAGCTCACTGACACTCACACACACACTGACTGCGAGTTCAAACAAAAAAATTGTTTTTTTGTTTTTTAAATAATTCAGTTCAGACGAAAACTGATTTCTTGGAGGGGGTGGGTCTTGCAGATTTCATACTTTTTGATTTCGTGTGGTACTTTTAATGTATAAATATATATTTAAGAAAAAACAAAACTTGCGGGCACGATCCAGAAAAAAAAATGTCTCTCGCCAAGTCAGTTGTTGGGTGGATTTAATTTTTCCGATTGACTTACTAAAAAAACTCGGGGGAGGGAAAGTTGGGGGTGCAGCTTCAGCAAACGGGAAGGCGGAGAATACGGCGACCAGGCTGCGTGTATGTGTGTATCTGTGTCTCCGTGTGTGTGTGTATGTGTGCGCTTTTTTTCTTGCCTCCATAGAGCTCCTATGTCTCATGAATTATTCATGAGCGCGGGGGGACGTTTGGCGACGCGGGGGCGTGGCTATGCAAATCTCTTCCTCGCTGCCGGGAGGGGGCGGGAGCACGCAGGGGCACGCACGGGAGAGGGTGGGCTGACGCTGCCGGACGAATAGACAACGTTTTTTTTTTCCTGCTTTGCTGCTACCACAAAGCACATGGACAAGAGACTCGGCAGCTCATTCGCAAAGCCAAGCAGCTCCTAGTGCCGAGGACTAAAAAAACAAAAGAAAGACGTTTGTCAGCCGCTGAAGGAATTCTGTTTTCTGCAGGGACGGGCTGCTTGGCTGCCTGGTTTCTGTGAAACACGTCTTTGTCGGGGAAAGTGTGCTGGTGCTCTCAAGGCCAGAGGAGGCTGGGGGGGGAGTTGTTGTAGAGGTGAGAGGGGCTAGAGCGATCGTCGGGCGGCCTATGAGGTGAGCGGGATGGGAGGGGTGGGAGACGCGGTGCTCCCCGCCGCCGTGCCGCGCTGACTCTCGCCCCCCTGTGTCTGCTCCGCAGGTCCATGCGCAGTGCCGCCGGCGTCGCCCCGGGGCCCAGCAGGAGATGATCGAGATGTCGGTGGACAAGGAGCCGGCCGGGCTGGGCGCCAGCGGGCCCCAGGACCAGCCCCAGCGCCGCGCGCAGCCGGAGGGGGAGTGCGCCGGCGACCGCAGCAGCGCCCCCCGCCCGCAGGGGGGCGCCGCCGCCCAAGCGGGCACGGAGCCGGCGGAGCAGCCGGGCCGGGATTGCGGCGCCGCCAGGCCCAAGAACGGGCTCCAGCAGCAGCAGCAGCAGCAGCAGCAGCAGCAGAAGGCCTTCAAGCGCAGGAACAGCGTGAACGTGGGGTTCAAGCACCCCGGCTTCAGCAAGAGGCGGCGGCGCGCCAACTCGGAGAGCGACCCCGTGCTGCCCACCAACTTCCTCCTGGGGGGCAACATCTTCGACCCCCTGAACCTCAACAGCCTGCTGGACGAGGAGGTGAACCGCGCGCTGAACGCCGAGACGCCCAAGTCCTCCCCGCTGCCCGCCAAGAGCCGCGACCCGGTGGAGATCCTGATCCCCAAGGACATCACCGACCCGCTCAACCTGAACTGCGCCGGCGGAGAGACCGGCCTGCTGGTGTCGCCCATGAAGACGGGCGGCGGGGGCCGCAAGCGGCACCGGCACCGGCACCACGGCGGAGGCGGCGGCGGCGGCGGCGGCGGGGGGGGCGTCTCCACGCAGCCGGACCCCGCCGAGCCGGGCCGGGCGGGCGCCCTGCGCGAGGGCCGGGGCGCCGGGGCGGCGCTGTCCTCCTCCGTGCCCGGGAGCGCGGTCCCGCAGGCCCCCGCCGAGGGCGCCGCGCCCGGGGCCGGCCTCACGCCCGTGCCGGAGTCCCCGCGGCCCTACGAGCTCAACACCTCCATCAACTGCCGCGACGAGGTGGTGCAGCCCATCCTGCCGCCCAGCGCGGCCGACCCCTCCTCCTGCGCCTCGGCCCCCCCGGGCTCGGCGGCGCCGCCCTCCTGCCCGGCGAGGCACCGCAAGCGCCGGCGCACGTCCAGCAAGTCCGACTCCTCCTCGGCCGCCGCCGGGCCGGGCCCCGCCGCGGGCGGCCGCAAGGTCACCCCGGAGAAGGGGCGGGCGGCCCGGCAGCAAGCCCAAACCTTCCAGACCCCCGTGGGCGGGGGCGCCGGCGGGATGGGGGCGCCGGGCAGCGCCGCCTCGGCCTCGTGCGCCCGCGGGGGCGCCGGGACGCACCGGCGGCGCCGCCAGCAGCAGCAGCAGCAGCAGCAGCGCAAGTTCCAGTACGGAAACTACAACAAGTACTACGGCTACCGCAACCCTGGCTGGAGCGAGGACCCGCGCGTCAGGGTGCTGCGGCCCGAGTGGTTCCGGGGCAAGGCCGTGCTGGACCTGGGCTGCAACACGGGCCACCTGACGCTGACCCTCGCCAAGAACTGGCAGCCGGCCCGCGTCACCGGCCTGGACATCGACGGCGCGCTGGTGCACGCCGCGCGGCAGAACGTCCGGCACTACCTGTCCGAGCTGGCGGCCGAGGAGGCGCGGCAGCGGCGCAGGGAGGGGGCGGCGGAGCAGGAGCGGGGTCGGGATCCGGGTCAGGAACGGAAGCAGGAGCCGGATCGAGCACGGGATCTGGATCGGGATCAGGAGCAGGATCACCAGCACGAGCAGGAGCTGGATCGGGATCAGGAGCAGGATCACCAGCACGAGCAGGAGCTGGATCGGGATCAGGAGCAGGATCGCCAGCACGAGCAGGAGCTGGATCGGGATCACCAGCAGGATCGGGAGCAGGAGCAGGATCGTGAGGGAGCCTCTCTGGGGAACCAGGAGGAGGAGGCGGCCATACAGGTGCAGCAGGAGGAGCAGGAGGAAAAGAGGACGGGGAACGTGGTAGAAGACTCCACCGGCTCCCAGAGCCGCCTGCCTGCGCCTCCCGCCGCCAGACACCCCTTCCCCATCTCTCTGCGGATCTGCCGGGGGCCCATCGCCGCCCCGCCTGTGGCTCAGCCCGCCCCCTCGGCTCCGGGAGACTTCCCCGCCAACGTCACGTTCGTGCAGGTGAGTCCTAGTCGAAGGTGAGCACCGCTGGCGACTGTGCCAAGAATCGGTCCCAGCGGGTCAATGTTTCACAGACTGTGACAGTGTCCCACTGACTGTGTGCGCGTGCAGACTGTGACGGTATCGCACTGACTCGGTGTCTGTGCAGACTGTCGCACTGACTGTGTGCGCGTCCAGACTGACGGTGTTGCACTGACTGTGCAGGCAGACTGTGTGCACGTGCAGACTGACGGTGTCGCACTGACTTGGTGTCTGTGCAGACTGTGACGGGGTCGCACTGACTGTGTGCGCGTGCAGACTGTGACGGGGTCGCACCGACTTGGTGTCTGTGCAGACTGTGACGGGGTCGCACCGACTTGGTGTCTGTGCAGACTGTCGCACTGACTGTGTGCACGTCCAGACTGTGACGGGGTCGCACCGACTTGGTGTCTGTGCAGACTGTGACGGGGTCGCACCGACTTGGTGTCTGTGCAGACTGTGACGGGGTCGCACCGACTTGGTGTCTGTGCAGACTGTGACGGGGTCGCACTGACTGTGTGCGCGTGCAGATTGTGACGATGTCACACCGACTTGGTGTCTGTGCAGACTGTGACGGGGTCGCACTGACTCGGTGTCTGTGCAGACTGACTGTGTGCGCGTGCAGACTGTGACGGTGTCACACTGACTTGGTGTCTGTGCAGAGTGTGACGGTGTCACACTGACTTGGTGTCTGTGCAGACTGTCGCACTGACTGTGTGCACGTCCAGACTGACGGTGTTGCACTGACTGTGCAGACAGACTGTGTGCGCGTGCAGACTGACGGTGTTGCACTGACTGTGCAGACAGACTGTGTGCGCGTGCAGACTGACGGTGTCGCACTGACTGTGTGTGCGTGCAGATTGTGACGATGTCGCACTGACTTGGTGTCTGTGCAGACTGTGACGGTGTCGCACTGACTTGGTGTCTGTGCAGACTGTCGCACTGACTGTGTGCACGTCCAGACTGACGGTGTTGCACTGACTGTGCAGACAGACTGTGTGCGCGTGCAGACTGTGGCGGTGTCGCACTGACTGTGCGCGTGCAGATTGACGGTGTCGCACTGACTCGGTGTCTGTGCAGACTGACTGTGTGCGCGTGCAGACTGTGACAGTGTCTCACTGACTCGGTGTCTGTCCAGACTGAATGTGTGCGCGTGCAGACTGTGACGGTGTCTGTCCAGACTGAATGTGTGCGCGTGCAGACTGTGACGGTGTCTGTCCAGACTGACTGTGTGCGCGTGCAGACTGTGACGGTGTCTGTCCAGACTGACTGTGTGCGCGTGCAGACTGTGACGGTGTCTGTCCAGACTGACTGTGTGCGCGTGCAGACTGTGACGGTGTTACACTGACTTGGTGTGTGTGCAGACTGATGGTGTCACACTGACTCGGTGTCTGTGCAGACTGACTGTGTGCGCGTGCAGACTGTGACGGTGTTGCACTGACTCGGTGTCTGTGCAGACTGACTGTGTGCGCGTGCAGACTGTGACGGTGTCACACTGACTTGGTGTCTGTGCAGAGTGTGACGGTGTCGCACTGACTTGGTGTCTGTGCAGACTGTCGCACTGACTGTGTGCACGTCCAGACTGACGGTGTTGAACTGACTGTGCAGACAGACTGTGTGCGCGTGCAGACTGACGGTGTCGCACTGACTGTGTGTGCGTGCAGATTGTGACGGTGTCGCACTGACTGTGTGTGCGTGCAGATTGTGACGGTGTCGCACTGACTGTGTGTGCGTGCAGATTGTGACGATGTCGCACTGACTTGGTGTCTGTGAAGACTGTGACGGTGTCGCACTGACTTGGTGTCTGTGCAGACTGTCGCACTGACTGTGTGCACGTCCAGACTGACGGTGTTGCACTGACTGTGCAGACAGACTGTGTGCGCGTGCAGATTGTGGCGGTGTCGCACTGACTGTGCGCGTGCAGATTGACGGTGTCGCACTGACTCGGTGTCTGTCCAGACTGACTGTGTGCGCGTGCAGACTGTGACGGTGTCTGTCCAGACTGTGTGCGCGTGCAGACTGTGACGGTGTTGCACTGACTTGGTGTGTGTGCAGACTGATGGTGTCACACTGACTCGGTGTCTGTGCAGACTGACTGTGTGCGCGTGCAGACTGTGACGGTGTTGCACTGACTCGGTGTCTGTGCAGACTGACTGTGTGCGCGTGCAGACTGTGACGGTGTTGCACTGACTTTTTGTGTGTGTGCAGACTGTGATGGTCTTCTACTGTGTGTGTGCTTCACTGTATCAATGCATGTGTGTTTTAGTGTATGCCTGTATGCATGTCTAACAGAACAGTGAGCTCTGTAACTCACCCCTCGCAGGAGTACGCCTGCCTGATCTGCTTCATGCTCCTCTGTCTCAGGGTAATTATGTCCTGCCCAATGACGAGCTCCTCGTGTCCCAGAAGCCAGAGTACGACGTCATCCTGTGCCTCAGCATGACCAAGTGGGTGCACCTGAACTGGGGTGACGCCGGCCTGCAGCGCCTCTTCAAGCGCGTCTACCGCCACCTGCAGCCAGGGGGCATCTTCATCCTGGAGCCCCAGCCCTGGGCCTCGTATGGCAAGAGGAAGAAACTAACGGTGAGGGGGGAGAGGGAGGTCTCCAGATTCCCCTTTTGTCCCTCCGGCCAATGTAATATGTGCCATGGTGTACTTTGTTGTGTGGCTCTGTCACTAATTAGCTTTTCTCTCTGCTTGTTCTTCTTCTCTATCCTCTCTGTTTTCTCTTCCTCCATTTCTCCCCTCCTTCCACCCACGCTTTCTCTTCCTCTCTCCTCTCTCTCTCTCTCTGCCTTTCTCCTTTCTCCGCTCTCCTCTGTCCCCTTTCTTCCCCTCTCTGCACTCTCTCCCTCTCTCTCCGGTGCAGGAGACCATCTATAAGAACTACTACAGCATCCGTTTCAAGCCTGACCAGTTCAGCTCCTACCTGACCGGGCCGGAGGTGGGCTTCTCCAGCTACGAGCTGATCGGGACGCCCAAGAGCTCCTCGAAAGGTGTGGTGCGCCGGTCCGTCTCCCTTCCTGACCCGCCCCTCCCTCGCTGCCCCCCGTGTCCGCCCGCGGCTGACCTCTGCGTGTCGCCTCGGTTGCAGGGTTCCAGCGGCCGATCTACCTGTTCCACAAAGGGCCCTCGTCTGCGCGGAAGTAGCCCACGAGCCCGTGAGCCGGACAGCGGAGCTCGGCGGAGGAGGACGCGGAGAGACGCCAACTCGGCCCCCCGACACCCGACGCAAACCAGCACATGACTTTTCCGCGGGTGGGAGGGGGGGGGTCAGCTGGGCGGGCGTCCGGATTAGCTGGACAAGATGCCCACAGAGCGACACCGGGGACCGAGACGATGACACGCCTCATTTTCGACGCAGAGGTGTTCAGACTCCATTTGCGTGCTTTGACAACCCCTTGTTGATTTTTTTTTTTGCGTTTGATTTTTTTTTCCCCACAATGGAACTGTTAATAAAAGAAGTAAAACCGCCGGCGCTCCTGGGTTTGGAATGCAGGGCAGCTCTCCCTACGGCTTTGTCTTTTTACCAGTTCCAGATGATCTCCGGCTCGGACCCCCTGACTTCAAGGAAGGAGCGTCTCTGTAGTGCTGGGGAGAGTCGCCCCCGGTCTGCTGCAGCTTGTTGTGGGGTCAGGGGTCAGGGGTGAGGACAGCCCATGTGGGGCCCGGTGAAGGGACATAGGGCTGGGCTTGCGCTGACATTGGGGGCGCCTGCAGGGCCAGCCCGAACCCCCTGGCTGCCAGAGGCCGGAGCCCTGCGCCTTCTCGGCCTCGAGGGCTCTTTCGGGAAAGGGCGATCCGTCTCCGTGAAGGCTGGTGCGCGACCTTTGCCCCGTCTTCCTGACTGTTCACCTGGAGGTTTGACACTTGTTCAACATGGATTGTATTCAGCTGTTCTTGCTTTTTGCAGAGGATTCTCTGCCTGGGCTGTCAGCCTTAAAGATGGGGGGGGCAATAAAGAAATATGTCTTTCAGATACAGAAAGGGGTGTTGTTTGAGCCACTGGGGGTACCTAGTCATCCTGCCTTCTGGAATTCGTAAAGGAAAGGGCTCATGAGCCAGCTGTGCCTACTGGTTCTCCAAGCAGGCAGTGTGCCGGAGAGCTCACATGACTACTAGGTTACAGGACAGCAGAGCGCTATACTTTTTCTTGCACACAGGACAGCAGAGCTCACACGACGTCCACTGTACAGGACCGCAGAACTTGCGCTTTTAGTGCACAGGATGGCCAAGCTCACGTGACTACTGGGATACATATCAGCAGAGCTTTCACTACCTCTAGTGCACAGGACACAAGCTCCTGTGACCTCTAGCACACAGGACAGCAGAGATCATGTTTCCTCTAGTGCACAGGACAGCAGACCTCATGTGACCTCTAGCGCACAGAACAGCAGGCCTCATGTGACCTCTAGCACACAGAACAGCAGAGCTCACGCTTCTAGTGCATAGGACAGCAGAGCTCATGCTTCCTATAGTGCACAGGACAGCAGAGCTCATGTGACCTCTAGTGCACAGGACAGCAGAGCTCATGACTACTGGGATACATATCGGCAGAGTTCACACAACCTCTAATGCACAGGAAACAGCAGAGCTCACGCTTCTAGTGCATAGGACAGCAGAGCTCATGAGACCTAGCGCGCAGGACAGCAGAGCTCACGTGACCTCTAGCGCGCAGGACAGCAGAGCTCATGTGACGTCTAGCACGCAGGACAGCAGAGCTCACGTGACCTCTAGCGCGCAGGACAGCAGAGCTCATGCGACCTCTAGCATACAGGACAGCAGAGCTCATGAGACCTAGCATACAGGACAGCAGCGCTCATGTGACCTCTAGCACACAGGACAGCAAAGCTCACATGACCTCTAGCGTACAGGACAGCAGGGCTCACAGATGCAAAACAGTAAAGGTCATATGAGCCCCCCAAGCTTGAATTTGGCAGAGCGCCCACTGGGCTGGGGTGAGTTAGCCCATGCTTTCCCGAATTTTGGCAAAATATTCCCCCTGCTCCTCCATTGCCTCGTCATCATCAGCTGTGGGCCTTGAGCAGTTTGTATTTTTCATCTGTATGATACCCGTTGATCTCTACAGAGAAGCTGGAGAGTGTTGTCATTGCCAGCGTTCTCCTGGGTTCCAGCTCGGGCCTCCTGTCTTGCAGAGAGCCGGGACGTGCACCCAGGCCAGGCCGTGATGACTGCGGCCAGCCCCTGGTCTCGAGAGCGCGGGGTAGAACTTTTCAGTGCCGCAGCTCCAGTTGTGGAGCGGTCGATCTATAGGGAGATCAGAGAGACAGAAATATGACGCGAGGTATTGAACCCTGTTGCCCCGTGGCCAGAGAGACTGTAAGAGATCAGATTGTGTCTTCTTATCTTTCTTTGTTGTTGTTTTTTTTTTTAACAATGATTGCCATTAAAGTTTGAGTGGCCACCCTCCGAAGGAAGTTGTATTTTATCATCCTCTCCCACAGGTCTGTAAGCACTTGCCACCTGGTGCAGGCAGGGGTTGTGGAAGGTCAAGCCAGGTCACCTATCCAGCTGTGACTTACCTGTGTGCTAGCGCAAACGCTGAGATCAGTCAGGCTGGGGCTGTGTTTCAGTGATTCACAGCTCCCAGCCCCGCGCACATCTGAGCATGCACACACCAAGAACCAGCGGCACGAGTGTCACGTGAATTCCAGCAGATTTATATTTTATATGTTGTTTATATAGTTTCCTCGGATGTACAGGCACAAGATCAGCTCTTTTGCCTAAGGATGTATACACTGTGTGGTGCACCAATAATAATAATTTCTTACACATAAAGTGCTTTTCTGGACAGTCCACTCAAAGCGCTTTACAGGTAATGGGAACTCCCCTCCACCACCACAAGTGTGCAGCCCCACCAGGATGATGCAACAGCAGCCATAGTGCACCAGTACACTCACCACACATCAGCTAATAGTGGGGAGGAGAACAGAGTGATGAAGACCGTTCATGGATGAGGATTATTAGGAGGCCATGATTGGTAATGGCCAGGACACCACAGTAACACCCCTACTCTTCTTGAGAAATGCCCTGGGATTTTTAACAATAACAGAGAGGATCTCAGTTTTACGTCTCATCCAAAGGACGGGGCTCTTTTACAGTACAGTGTCCCCATCACAATACTGAGGCATTAGGACCCACACAGACCGCAGGGTGGGCACCCCCTCCTGGCCCCACTAACACCTCTTCCAGCAGCAGCCGTAGTTTTTCCCAGGAGTCTCCCATCCAGGTACTGACCAGGCTCACACCTGCTGAGCTCCAGTGGGATTGCCAGCTGTGAGTTGCAGGGTGAAATGGCTGCTGGCGCTAACTGGGGCCAAAGTAGAAGCCAACAAACAAATATATCCCAGAGATCCCCAAGTCCCTGAAAATGCCAGCACCCATGGAGGTCACTGTGTAAGAGGGGCACCGACCAGAGAAGGGGGAGGGTGGAGCCTGAGCCCACCTGTCCAAGTGCACAGGAGGCAACTTAGTGCTGGGGAGGCTGTCGAGCACATCGCTCATGACTTGAATCCAGCCTCATCTTTCTCACTGAGGTCCAAAGTTACCAGCCCCGACCAGAGCCAGCCCTGTCTGTACTGCAGGGCCCGACCTGCACTCACAACCACCACTGCCTGGTCCACAACGCGCCAGCCAACAGCAGGACAGGACGTTGACTCAGTTTCCGACCCGGTGGTCTCCAGAACCTGACAGCTGGCTTGCAGAAGAGGAATTGGGCAGTGATTTCCCATGCTGGAAAATGTATGAAACTATAAAACATTCAAACTGTGAGCACTGGAAAAACCACCATGCAGAAACACACGGGACAGCATGTTTGTATTTACGTTTTTACTCGAACATCCTTGAAAATGTTTCATATATTCATCCAGCCAGAAACACCGACAGAAAAGGAGGGCAGAGGAAGGGCTTGGGAGTCTTTTGGGCACAAGGGGGTGTCGGGACGTCTTTAGTGTCCACTGTCCTCAGTGTCAGTCTGTCTGTCATCTCCTTTCCCTTCCACAGCAGCCAGAGCAGAGGAGAGGGAGGCCAGCCTACTCTGGAATGTGGCCCACACCTGGGAGAGAGAGAGAGGGAGTGAAACACAGACCTGGGAGAGAGAGAGAGGGAGTGAAACACACACCTGGGAGAGAGAAAGAGAGAGAGGGAGTGAAACACACACCTGGGAGAGAGAGAGAGGGAGGGAGTGAAACACACACCTGGGAGAGAGAGAGAGGGAGGGAGTGAAACACACACCTGGGAGAGAGAGAGAGAGAGAGGGAGTGAAACACACACCTGGGAGAGAGAAAGAGAGGGAGGGAGTGAAACACACACCTGGGAGAGAGAGAGAGGGAGGGAGTGAAACACACACCTGGGAGAGAGAGAGAGAGAGAGGGAGTGAAACACACACCTGGGAGAGAGAAAGAGAGGGAGGGAGTGAAACACACACCTGGGAGAGAGAGAGGGAGTGAAACACACACCTGGGAGAGAGAAAGAGAGAGGGAGTGAAACACACACCTGGGAGAGAGAAAGAGAGAGGGAGTGAGACACACACCTGGGAGAGAGAAGGAGAGGGAGTGAAACACACACCTGGGAGAGAGAGAGAGAGGGAGTGAAACACACACCTGGGAGAGAGAGAGAGGGAGTGAAACACAGACCTGGGAGAGAGAGAGAGGGAGTGAAACACACACCTGGGAGAGAGAAAGAGAGAGAGGGAGTGAAACACACAACTGGGAGAGAGAGAGAGGGAGGGAGTGAAACACACACCTGGGAGAGAGAGAGAGGGAGGGAGTGAAACACACACCTGGGAGAGAGAGAGAGAGAGAGGGAGTGAAACACACACCTGGGAGAGAGAAAGAGAGGGAGGGAGTGAAACACACACCTGGGAGAGAGAGAGAGGGAGGGAGTGAAACACACACCTGGGAGAGAGAGAGAGAGAGAGGGAGTGAAACACACACCTGGGAGAGAGAAAGAGAGGGAGGGAGTGAAACACACACCTGGGAGAGAGAGAGGGAGTGAAACACACACCTGGGAGAGAGAAAGAGAGAGGGAGTGAAACACACACCTGGGAGAGAGAAAGAGAGAGGGAGTGAGACACACACCTGGGAGAGAGAAGGAGAGGGAGTGAAACACACACCTGGGAGAGAGAGAGAGAGGGAGTGAAACACACACCTGGGAGAGAGAAAGAGAGGGAGGGAGTGAAACACACACCTGGGAGAGAGAAAGAGAGGGAGGGAGTGAAACACACACCTGGGAGAGAGAAAGAGAGAGGGAGTGAAACACACACCTGGGAGAGAGGGAGTGAAACACACACCTGGGAGAGAGAGAGAGGGAGTGAAACACACACCTGGGAGAGAGAGAGGGAGTGAAACACACACCTGGGAGAGAGAGAGAGGGAGTGAAACACACACCTGGGAGAGAGGGGGGGGGTGAAACAGACACTCAGACACTCACCACAGCCAGCTGCTCCAGCTCGCCGGTCCTCTCTGCCCACAGCTGCAGGTTGGAGTTGAGTCTGGACATGAGGGAGAGCGCTTCGCTCAAGCCCTGGGACACAGCAGGAAGGGAAGGGTTAACCCAAAGGCCCTGATCCTCACACTGACGTATACAGCACGGACAGGGACAGCCCCTCCCCACCCTTCAATTTCTACACCCGTCTATCTCTGTCTCTCAGAGTCCATCCATCTTCTAACCTCTTTGTTCACGTCAGGGGCGGGTGGGCAGAGGGAGCCGGAGTCTATCCCAAGAGGCAGAGGCAGACACGCGCACACTCGCACCACGGCCGACTTCCCTACAAACTAACTGGCCCGCCAGCCAAAGCAGCTAAATTCAAAGCCACACAAATGTCTTTTGCTCACCCTGGTGCTTAATGATTATTTCCACCATTTAATTATGGCCACTGCTTTCTCGGCACCACCCTGAGATTTCCCCGCTGTTTGGACCCCTGTTAATAATAATAATAATAATAATAATAATAATAATAATAATAAAAAACTTTATTTTATATAGCGCCTTTAAAGGTGGCTTCTCAAAACGCTTTACAGGATGACAATAACAATAAATAAGAAGAATACAACAATAAATCAGAAGAATACACAAGATAAGACACAATTACAATTACAACAATACAACAATAACAATAGAGGAGACCGTGGAAGGTGGTACTAAGAAGAGCAGAGGGGTGAAGAATGGGACCAGTTCAGTAAAGGCTTTTCTGAAGAAGAGGGTTTTGAGTCTGGATTTGAAGGAGTTTAGAGAAGGTGACTCTCTGATATCCTTGGGCAGAGAGTTACCACCACAATGGTACAGTGATGATACAGGGCAGTGAGGCCGCTCTGGAGCTTTTCGAGGAAAAGTTCACAGACCTTAAAACACAGGCCGACCTGGAGAAACCTCCCCCAGAAACAGGAGAGAGACCCAGCAGCCTGATGCCTGCCACACCGGAGAGTTCAGCTCCACCTGACTCGGAGCCCACAAACACAGCCTCAGCCACAGAACAGCCCAGCAAAAGTGTAGCCCTCGGCAACACGGAAACACACCACCCGGACACACACAGCCCACACCAACCCCCCTGTGACCACAGCACAGTGCGCCTCCTGAGAGAGAAACTCTCTGCTCTGGAGCTGGACTTCACTGAGTTCAAGGAGCTGATGCTGGGGAGACTCACAGAGGGGCAGACAGCACAACAGCTAAGAGACGAGGTTAACAAACACAGGAATGAATGTAAAACCTCCAACAAACAGCTCAGGGCACAGATGGAAGAGCTGCTGCGGGACAACAGTAAGCTGCAGTCGGAAGTAGCAGAGCTGAGAGAGGAGCTGCAGCTCGCGGAGAGGACAAGCAAGACTCTCAAAGACCAGCTGAGGAAACTCACTACTTCCCACTGCAGCCCTGACTGCAACAGAACAGCCCTGAGACCCAGAACACACAACTCACAACACCCACCACCAACCCGCAAAGACACACCCACCTCCACACAACCTGACACCCCTACAACCCCCACCACCAACTCCCACTTACCCAGTACCCCCACCGTAGCAAACACCACACCCACTGCACCCCCCGGCACCCCAAATCCCCTCACAACTCTACTGCCCAAAAGCACATCCACCTTGCCGAACACTCAGGGTGACCCACACACACACCCGGCCCCACCCAACTCCTCCACCTCACACACTGCACCCCCCCAAGCAGCCCCCCGCCCGGCAGCACAGCGCCCCTCCAGCAGACTGGTCACCAGAGGCAGACGCATGGAAGTAGCCCTTCTCATCGACTCCAACGGGAGGTACATCGATGAGCACAGGCTCTTCCCGGGATTACAAACAGCAAAGCTCTGGTGTCCGACGACAGAGAAGGCCCTGCAGCTGCTGTCCAGGTCGGTACTGGGAGCCCCTCAGCACATCATCATCCACACCGGCACCAACGACTTGAGGACCCAGAGGGAGCAGGTGGCCCAGTCCATCAGGAGAGTGGCAGAGAGGGCCATACAGGAGTTCCCTCGCGCCCGAATTGTCATCTCCACCCTGCTGCCGAGACAGGACGAGCAGCACAACACCATCCAGAGAATCAATGCCGAGATCTCACGGTGCTGCGCCCTGCTCCCAAACGTCTATCTGGCCCATCACTCCACCCTTGGACCACAGCATCTACACGACCATAAACACCTCAAAAAACAGACCATTGGACTCTTCACAAAAACTCTGAAAGACACCACACTGGGCAGACACCCAAACAGCATCCCAGAGAGAAACAGGAGGACTACCAGAGGAACGCCCCAGCACCCACACCCCCAACCCAGACCAACTCAACCCACAAAGAACAGAACCAGCACCACCCTACAGCCCTCCAACCCAGACCAACGACCGAACAGGACCAGAACCAGCGCCCCACCCCATGCCCCTCACCCAGACCAGCAGCTGAACCGGACCAGAACCACAACCCCTCCCCACCCAGCACAACAACAGAGCCGGACCGAGCCCCTCCTGCACAGCTACGCCGCAGCCCTGGCCAGACCAGCAGTCCCGAGTGGTTTGGAGCTGGGAGAAATCCGGCAGCTCCTGAACCTCATCTGCACCCGGCTTATGAGCTGAACTTCCATCACCCACAGCGACAGACAAAAACCCAGCACAATACTTGTTTCTGTTGATGATGCAAATGTCCGACACAAATTTGATACAGTTCCAGAAAACAATAACAAATTGCAAAGATAATTCAAACGATGACAATGAGATCTCTAAAGATAAGTATGTGGAACATTCAGGGTCTGGGCTCGTCAGCATTTGGGCTGAAGAGCACTGATCCTGAATTTATCAAGGATGTAAAGGAGACAGACATCATGATCCTACAGGAGACATGGTGTCGGGGAGACTTGGCTACCCACTGTCCCCCAGGCTACAAGGAGATCATGGTGCCCTCTGTCAAAAAACCCCAAATCACCCGGGGCAGAGACTCTGGAGGGATCATTGTGTGGTACAGAGCGGAGCTCAGTCACTCCATACAATTAGTAAAGAAAGAAGAGTCACGAGTTTGGCTTAAAATCAAAAGAAATACCATCTGTACAGAAAACGAGGTTTTCCTGTGTGCTGTCTACATCCCGCCCTCAGAATCCCCCTATTACAGTGAGGGAATTCTCCCCAGTCTCCACACGGAGATCGGTCACTTCCAGGGCCAGGGAAACGTGCTGCTCTGTGGTGACCTCAACGCACGAACAGGCACACTGGCAGACTTCACCAGCACACAGGGAAATACTCACATATTCGGACAATCCCCTCTGTACCACACACCGGTCACCTCACACAGGTGCAGCCATGACACCACGGTCAACAGCACTGGGCGCGAGCTGCTGCAGCTCTGTCAAGGGCTGGGCCTGTACATCGTCAACGGCAGGACTAGAGGGGACTCTCTAGGCAGGTTCACCTACAGCTCAGCTCTGGGCAGCAGTGTGGTGGACCACGCCATCACCGACCTGGACCCCTCCTGTATCAGTGCCTTCACTGTCAGGCCACAAACTCCCCTCTCCGACCACAGCCAGATCACACTCTACATGAAGAGAACACACCAGCACAGAGACACACTGACACAGCCCAGCCAGCTGTATGACCTCAACCAGGCATACAGATGGGACACAGACAGCCTAGACAGATACCAAACTGCACTGGGCCATGAGGAAATTCAGACACTGATGGACACATTCCTAAACACTCCGTATCAAACCAACAAATTAGGCATAAACTTGGCCACACAAAAACTAAATCACCTATTCCACAAACTAGCATCAAAATCTAAGCTAAAAACAACTACATCAAAAAACTACCAAAAAACAAAAGCAAAAGAAAAGTGGTTTGATACGGAGTGCAAAAACATCAGAAATGCACTACGAAAAGTCTCAAATGAAAAACACAGACAACCACACAACACAGATCTGCGACTCAGGTACTGTGACATGGTAAAACTTTACAAACACACGCTGAAAAAGAAAAGAAACACATACATAGACAAACAACTTGCAGAAATTGAGGAGTCACTAAATCAGAATTGTTTCTGGGAGAAGTGGAACAACTTAAACAAATCAAAACCAGAAGAATTGGCCATCCAAAATGGAACAATCTGGCAAACATACTTTGAAAATCTCTATGAAAAGCTCCCAAATACAAATCAATCAGACCAAAACACCATTTATGAAAAACTCAAAATTTTGGAATTGGCTATCAAAGACAACCAAAACCCCTTAGACTCCCCAATCACTGAGCAGGAGCTACTGGACAAACTCCAGGCCCTCAGACCACGCAAAGCCTGTGGCCATGATGGAGTCATAAATGAGATGCTGAGACACAGCAGCCCAAAGTTGCAACAAGCCCTGCTCAAACTCCTCAATCTCATCATGACAGCCGGATGTTTCCCCGAGGCCTGGAACCAAGGACTGATCACGACCATCTATAAGAGTGGAGATAAACTCGATCCCAACAACTACCGGGGCATCTGTGTGAACAGTAACCTGGGGAAGGTATTCTGCAGTATCCTAAATACACGAATACTGGCCTTCCTTACCGAACACAATGTCCTGAGTAAAAGTCAGATTGGCTTCTTGCCAGATCACCGCACATCTGATCACATTTACACCCTACACACACTGATAGACAAACACGTCCACCAAAAACACAAAGGAAAAATTTTTGCCTGCTTTGTCGATTTCAAAAAAGCATTTGACTCGATTTGGCATGAGAGATTGTTTTATAAACTACTCCAAAGTGGCATAGGGGGCAAAGTGTACGACATCATTAAATCAATGTATTCAGAGAGCAAATGTGCAGTGAAAATTGGAAACAAAAGGACTAAATTCTTCACCCAAGGCCGCGGGGTGAGACAGGGCTGCAGCCTGAGCCCAACACTGTTCAATATCTATATCAATGAATTAGCAGGAATGTTGGAGCAGTCTGCAGCTCCTGGTCTTACACTACACGACACAGAAATCAAGTTCCTGCTCTACGCAGATGACCTGGTCCTGCTGTCGCCCACAGAACAGGGGCTGCAGCAGAACCTGGCACTGCTGGAGCAGTACTGTCAGACCTGGGCACTGACAGTCAATCTGGACAAGACCAGAGTTATGGTTTTCCAGAAGAAAGCCAGACCTCAGGGAAACAGGTACAAATTCACACTGAACAAGAACACATTGGAGCACACATCCAGCTACACATATCTCGGTCTCACCATCAGCTCTTCCGGGAGTTTTGACCTGGCAGTGAAGGCACTGAGGGAGAAGGCACTCAGGGCTTTCTACGCAATAAGAAGGAGGCTCTTCAACATCAACCCACCAACAAGAATCTGGCTCCAAATATTTGAAAGTGTAATCCAACCCATTGCCCTATACGGCAGTGAAGTTTGGGGTCCCCTCACAGACCAGGATTACACCCAATGGGACAAACACCCCACAGAAACTCTGCACATGGAGATCTGTAGAATCATCCTCCGTGTGCAGAGAAAAACTCCTAACAACGGGTGCAGGGCCGAATTAGGCCAGTACCCACTATTGATAAACATACAGAAAAGAATATTAAAGTATTGGCTACACCTAAAAAACAGCGACCAAAATTCCTACCACCACAAAGCCCTGCTGAGCCAAGAGCTGAGCCCAAAACAGAGCCCCCTGAGCCAGCTGGTCCTGAGGCTCACCGACCTGAGCCACACCAACACTAACCAGCCTCAGGACAGCACTGCTAGAGCACCACAACCCAGACTCAACCACATCACAGCACAGATCAAACAGCAATATCTCACACACTGGGACATACACACACAAACACAACATAAACTGGAATGCTACAGAACCTTAAACAGACAATACACACTAGCTGAATATTTGACCAAAATAAAAAATAACAAACAGAAACAGACCCTGACGAAGTACAGGCTCAGTGACCACAACCTGGCCATAGAAACTGGGCGACACAGGCAGACCTGGCTGCCCAGAGAGGACAGGCTGTGCTCCCACTGCCAGCAGGGAGAAATAGAGACAGAGGTGCACTTCCTACTGCACTGTGACAGATACTCTGGGATTAGAGAAACATTCTTCCCGAAATTCAGAAATCTAATCCCAGAGTTCCCACACCTGCCAAAACCACAACAGGTCCCAATCCTACTGGGAGAGGGAGGAGGGAACTCAGTTGATCTGGCAGCCCAGTATGTGATCTCCTGTCACAGCCTGAGGAACAGTGAGTCCGTCTCCCAATAATGCTCCAGCTGCCTACAGTATGTCAATATTATATAATATGTCTTTGTTGTAAATGTCTGTAACATGTCTGTAGATTTTATTTTACTTCTATTTTTTGTTTTGTTCTATGTTAATTTTATTATTTTTATTTGCTTTGGCAACACTGATTGTACCCATCGGTCATGCTAATAAAGCACCTTGAATTGAATTGAATTGAGTTCCAGAGCTTGGGGGCATAGCAGGAGAAGGCCCTGTCGCCCATACAATGTAGACGGGCTTGGGGGACAGTAAGGAGGGCAGAGTTTGAAGAGCGGAGGTTGCGAGGTGGGGAGTAGGGCGATAATAGTTCAGACAGGTATTGAGGTCCCAAGCCATGCAGAGCCTTATAGGTGAGCATGAGGATTTCAAAGTCTACGCGAAATTTGATGGGTGTTGACTGCACGGACGGCACACGATCAAACACAGCAAAACACAACGCGCACAGCGTCATCAAGCCCGAGCAGTGGGACAAAGACCCCAGCCTGTTTTACGCATATTGTGTTCCAATCGCCAGAGCGATAAATGTGCAGCATAATACGACGTGTAGTGAGGAGTTCGTAAACCGGGGCTGAATGCACTCGCACACCGAAATAAGAGCAGGAATCAAAAACGCAGGACACGACTCTGTAATCGAAATGCGTTCCGAGAGCGTGTTGCGACAGCAGCAGCCGAAACCGCGGGGGTACCTCCGAGATGCTGCAAATGTAAGTGCGCCTCAGCTCTGCAAAGCGACTCAGGTCCAGCTCCTCCATCCCGCCGCTTCCCGCCGCTGACTCTGCGCCGCTGAGGGACCGTCTGCAAACTCCGCCCGGCGAAACGAAGACCACGGCTTCAGACAGGGCTCATTCCGAGACACGACGGGAATAAATACCTGTGATTCATGTACCAATCGATTTCTGCCTGGAAACGTTTGAGTCGGTTATTCTGTGTTTCAATACACTCAGTTTTAAGGAAGAGCGATGAATGTTTATCTGCGCTGGAGCCACATTGTAATTGAAGGAAGCACCCTGAGAGGCGGAACTTCCCTCTCACATTGTAAACAAACACATCTATTGGTCAATAACATGTCAATCACAGACTTTACCCAGAGATCGCCGTCGTTGATTGGACGACGGGAGACCAGTAAATTAATAAGAATACCGTAATACTTGAAAAGGGAAAACGAGATTCACACGCAGTGTGGGACATATCCGCAATTTATTTTACTGAGGGAACTCAAGTTCACGAGAGCTGAAGATTGCGAGGGGACCCGATTCACAATTCTCAAAGTTACCTAGTCAGCCTAGCGGACTGTTTCAAAATAAACAGTAAAACACCAACCGGAGGAAATATATAGGAAAAAAAAACTACGGGGAGGCGCATTTTAAACCAGGAAGAGGAAGTACATGTTTACACAAAGGGTGGTGGGAGCGGGAACAAGCTGTTTACCCATGTTGCTGAAGCAGGTTCACACCCTTCACACCCAGCTGACACACTGACCCTGCAGAACCACGACTGGACACCCTGCAGACACACTGACCCCTCAGGACCAGGGCTGGACACCCTGCAGACACACTGACCCCCCAGGGCCTGCACTGGACACCCCGCAGACACACTGACCCCCCAGGACCACGACTGGACACCCTGCAGACACACTGACCCCCCAGGACCAGGGCTGGACACCCTGCAGACACACTGACCCCTCAGGACCACGACTGGACACCCTGCAGACACACTGACCCCCCAGGACAAAGACTGGACATGCTGCAGACACACTGACCCCCCAGGACCGGGGCTGGACACCCTGCAGACACACTGACCCCTCAGGACCAGGATCACTGTGGCAAAGTCCTCCTTTACTCCAGAGCTGTCCTGCTCAGTCCTGCAGGACCTGGTGTTGTCTTTGTTTTATTCCACTCCAGTTCTGTTACACAGCTGGTCTAATTAGTCAGCTGCATGATTGTAGCACTTGTAACCAGAAACCCAGGTGAGTTAAATGTAACTGCACTTGAATGAAGTGATCTCTTGAGTGTTCTTCCAACAAATGCCAGCATCCATATCACCCTGCAACTCACTGAAGCTCAGCAGGTGTGAGCCTGGTCAGTACCTGGATGGGAGGCCTCCTGGGAAAGCTAAGGCTGCTGCTGGAAGAGGTGTTAGTGGGGCCAGCAGGGGGCGCTCACCCTGCGGTGTGTGTGGGTCCTAATGCCCCAGTATAGTGACAGGGATACCATGCTGTAAAAAGGCAATATCCTTCGGATGAGACCAAGGTCCTGACTCTCTGTGGTCATTAAAAATCCCAGGGTGTTTCTCAGAATGAGTAGGGGTGTTACCCCGGTGTCCTGGCCAAATTTCCCCCTGGGCTTTACCAGTCATGGCATCCTAATAATCCCCATCACTTAACTGGCTTCATCACTCTGCTCTCCTCCCCACTGAGAGCTGGTGTGTGGGGAGTGTACTGGTGCACTATGGCTGCCGTCGCCTCATCCAGGTGGGGCTGCACACTGGTGGTGGTGGAGGGGAGTCCCCATTACCTGGAAAGCACTTTGAGTGGAGTGTCCAGAAAAGTGAAAGGACACAAGCAGCGCAGCTGACAGAAACTCTGGGTTTATTGAACAGTGCAGGCTTGACTGCACTCTTACTGAGAGAGCAGCAGAGAGTCGCTGGGAGAGTGTCAGGTGCAAGAGTGTGAGGGTGAGAGTGTGAGAGCAGGTCTCTAGATGATCTGAAGCTCGTGCGTGTCGGACAGGCCACAGCGGGTCTTGTATGTGTGGAAAAGAGTCTCCAGGGCCTCCATGTACAGCTGGTGATACTGCTCAACTGTCTCCTGAGATGGGCAGGACACCTGAGGTACAGGGATGGGCTTCCCCACTGAAAGAAAGAGTGGGGTTAATACAGACTCACTGGACACTACAGTCCATTAACACTGTACTGAGAGAGAGGGGTTAATACAGACACACTGAACACTACAGTACATTAACACTGCACTGAGAGAGAGGGGTTAATACAGACTCACTGGACACTACAGTACATTAACACTGCACTGAGAGAGAGGGGTTAATACAGACTCACTGGACACTACAGTACATTAACACTGCACTGAGAGAGAGAGAGGGGTTAATACAGACACACTGGGCACTACAGTACATTAACACTGCACTGAGACAGAGGGGTTAATACAGACACACTGGACACTACAGTACATTAACACTGCACTGAGAGAGAGGGGTTAATACAGACACACTGGACACTACAGTACATTAACACTGCACTGAGAGAGAGGGGTTAATACAGACACACTGGACACTACAGTCCATTAACACTGCACTGAGAGAGAGGGGTTAATACAGACACACTGGACACTACAGTACATTAACACTGCACTGAGAGAGAGAGGGGTTAATACAGACACACTGGACACTACAGTCCATTAACACTGCACTGAGAGAGAGGGGTTAATACAGACACACTGGACACTACAGTACATTAACACTGCACTGAGAGAGAGGGGTTAATACAGACACACTGGACACTACAGTCCATTAACACTGCACTGAGAGAGAGGGGGGCATCCACACTCAGACTGACCCACAGTGGTGATGGGAGTCCTGTAGGGCAGCAGTCCCCATCTCTGCCCATGGAAGAGGCAGGGCGCGAAGCCCACCAACCTCTGGAACAGTTTCTGCACACTGCGGGCCAGGCTGCCCTCCGAAAACACCAACTGATCAAAGATCTCGTTCTCCCCGAATGAGTACACTGGCACTAGATCCGCCCTGGAAGACAGGAGAGCAGGCAGAGCCTAAAGTATGATTCAAATCCACTCAGTACATACTCACTGCCCTCTCACCCTCCTCCTCTCTCCCAGGCCTGACACACTCTCACCCGTATTCCAGAGCCAGCCGGACAAAGCCCTTCCTCTCCCTCATCACCAGCACGTTCAGCCCGGGAGTGCAGTTCAGTGACTCAGCAGCGCCCCCTACCACAATTACCACGGCATGACCAGTACCACTTCGAGATAGCACAAACTCCAGGCTGGGCTTACTTACTGGAATCATTCCTACAAAACAGAGAGAGGGGTTAATACAGACACACTGGACACTACAGTACATTAACACTGCACTGAGTGTAAAGCTCAGGCTGAGAGCAGACGGGCAGTACCAGAACTCATGAGGTAGTCTCGGTAGAGAGGCAGTCGGAAGAGGCCAGCCAGCGTGGCGAGGTGGGATTGAATTCCTGGGAACGCTGCCGAGAATCCCGCTCCTTCAGTGCTGAAGCAGGAGAAGGCTCCAGCACACATGATCCCATGTGGGTGGTACCCCAACACAAAGTTTTTACTGGGGCTTAATTCTGCTGTCTTCACCAGCTGACAACCGACAGACAGGGAGACAGTGAGACAGGGATTGAGACTGTGAGACACAGACAGTGAGACAGGGATTGAGACAGTGAGACACACAGACAGTGAGACGGGGATTGAGGCAGTGAGACACACAGACAGTGAGACGGGGATTGAGACAGTGAGACACACAGACAGTGAGTCAGGGATTGAGGCTGTGAGACACACAGTGAGACAGGGATTGAGGCTGTGAGAGAGACAGTGAGACAAAGTGTCTCTCACCGTGACAGGGTAATAATCCCTGATGTGTTTCCAAACACTCCAGTTCCTGATCCAGTCTGATCTCCTGCCCCCTGCAGGAGACACAGGGAATTGCACCACATGTTATTGCCTCCCTGTCACTGTATCAAAACAACATTCTGTCACTGGGCCGCTGGGTCAAAATATCAGTGTGTCACTGCACATACATTTTAGTTTGAGATCATCTCAGTCTGTAGTCTGCGTTTCAACAGTCAGTCACTGTGTCACTCTGTGACTGTATGAGTGTGTCAGACAGCCAGTGACCGCGTGTGTCGGTGACACCGTGACTCCATTTGCCAGTCAGGCGGTGAGCCAAAGCGTCTGCGTAGTCAGTGTCTCAGTGTGATGGTACCTCTCTCTGGAGTGTCCCAATCTATCACCATCCAGATGAAGTACAGCACTGACAGCAGCCACAGAGAGGTAAATATCAGGTATAACATCAAAATTGTGCAGGAGATACCTATACAGAGAGAGAGGTTAATACAGATACACTGGACACTACAGTACATTAACACTGCACTGAGAGAGAGGGGTTAATACAGACACACTGGACACTACAGTACATTAACACTGCACTGAGAGAGAGAGGGGTTCATACAGACACACTGGACACTACAGTACATTAACACTGCACTGAGAGAGAGGGGTTAATACAGACACACTGGACACTACAGTACATTAACACTGCACTGAGAGAGAGAGGGGTTAATACAGACACACTGGACACTACAGTCCATTAACACTGCACTGGGAGAGGGGGGTTAATACAGACACACTGGACACTACAGTACATTAACACTGCACTGAGAGAGAGGGGTTAATACAGACACACTGGACACTACAGTACATTAACACTGCACTGAGAGAGAGAGGGGTTCATACAGACACACTGGACACTACAGTCCATTAACACTGCACTGGGAGAGGGGGGTTAATACAGACACACTGGACACTACAGTACATTAACACTGCACTGAGAGAGAGAGGGGTTAATACAGACACACTGGACACTACAGTACATTAACACTGCACTGAGAGAGAGAGGGGTTCATACAGACACACTGGACACTACAGTAAATTAACACCGCACTGAGAGAGAGGGGTTAATACAGACACACTGGACACTACAGTACATTAACACTGCACTGAGAGAGAGGGGTTAATACAGACACACTGGACACTACAGTACACTAACACTGCACTGAGAGAGAGAGGGGTTCATACAGACACACTGGACACTACAGTACATTAACACTGCACTGAGAGAGAGGGGTTAATACAGACACACTGGACACTACAGTACATTAACACTGCACTGAGAGAGAGGGGTTAATACAAGCTGTGTCAAGTGTGCCAGCAGATCTCACCCATGATAAGGAAGGTCAGTACCCACTGCAGGACACTGATGTTCTCTATGAACTCTTTCCATGTTGTCTTTTCCTGCTCCATGACCACAGCCTGTGGACACACAAAGTAATGATAATTCATGTATCAAACATCCAGGAGGATCCCAAAGTGCTTCCCATACAGGGGGAGGACCCCCTTCACCACCATCCCCCCCGCCCAGCTCCAGTGCTGCCCCCTCCTGGGCAACACAGCCCAGGCACAGGTCAGGGGGAAGAGGGAGACACCGCTGCACCCGCTGAGTTAAAGTCCAGTCTGGGGGCTCAGCCTGCACACTGAAGTGAAGACCCCTGCTCTTCCACTGTCCTGGGGTCTTCACTGACCACGTGGGCAGGACCTCCGCCTGTCACGTGGTGTGAAGAGCGGCACCCCCGATGTCCGGTGTCCAGTCAAGCGAACTCGCATCACCCCCCCCTGCTGTACGGGCTTTGCAGCTGAACGAGCCCTCAGTTCAAGCGGTTATTTTCACGTTTGGAAGTACGATGCGCCCCGGAGACGGTCAGCCAACGCCGTGATGCGGAGTCCTCCAGCGCGACGGGATGGATGAGCTGCTATGAGGCAAATGTTACAACCCAGCTAGTGCTCTGCACAGAAAAAAAAAACCTGCCAGGCTTCTGACGAGCCTTCGTTTGGCGCCGGAGGCGATTTCATTTCCCTTTCCGAGCGAGTGGACTCGGAGCCGCTCTGCGTGCTTCCTGCCGTGGGTCGGAACGCGCTCACGGTGTCGGCGGTGCCTGCGCCCCGGTTACCTGCGCGCTCGGTTCGGCCGCTGCCGCCGCTGGCTCCCGGTGTCTCCCGGTGTCTCCCCGCTGGCTCCTGCACTTTGTCCGGGTCAATGTTTCTCCTGGCTGACAGCGAGACAGCGCTGATAACGATCCCGACCGCAGTTTCACAATCGACCTCCCGCCAGATCGCCGCACCGCCACACTGTAATTTACTACACTTTCTTCAATCTTACCCGGCTTTTACTGCACTGTCACCGCCACACTGTAATTTACTACACTTTCTTCAATCTTACCCTGTTTTTACTGCACTTTCACCGCCACACTGTAATTTACTACACTTGCTCCAATTGCACTGGGACTAACAGCACTTAACTTCACTGTGCTTTACTAAGCAATGCTGTACTTTTACTTGGATTTCAGTGCACTTTAATGCATTTTACTGTGACTTTAACACAATTCCACTACTTTACAATCACACGAGATCTGTACACACTCAGACGCTTGCCGACAGTCACACAATTGCACACGCGCATTCCCTCACAGTGATGCACAATCGGACACGCATGCTTGCTCACAGTGACACACACTCACTCAATCGCACACTCACTCAGTGATGCACAATCGCACACACTCACACCCACACATGATCGCAGTCACACACATCACACACACGCACTCGCTCAAAGAAACAGCTGACAGTTTTGCAAACTATCCTCTTCATCTCAGACTAAAGGTCAGTCCCTCCTGCTCTCTCCCTGCCAGGATCACCAGCGTAGAAACAGAGATAACAAACATGCAGTTATTCAGAGATAAACATTCCTCCCAGAGATAATCAATCTGATCCCAGAATCAGAACAGCTCCCAGTCCTGCTGAGGGTGGGAACCTAACAGAGCTGCAGCCCAGGGTGTGATCACAGCCCCTGACCCAGCCTGAGGAACAGTCAGGCTCTCTAATCATACGCTGTTGTAAATGATCACAGACTTCAACCGTGGTTTCTGTGGTAAATGTTTAATTGTTAGATTCTTTGGCAACAGTCGTTGATCAGCCTTGTAAACAATCCCTGGTAAAAACCACACTGTCCACACCGAGACATTTATGTGCCCTCAGAGTTCAGGAACATGTCCAGACCTTCGTGCAGTCATAGGTCCACATGGACATTTCCCACACACGGGTCCCGGTCCTTTAAAAGAGAGCGCTCCTCATCCCTCACCCTGACAAAGCCAGGAGGGATCGTCCTGTACCTCCCTCAGGGGATTTCCCAGCTCCGGCTTGTCCAGAGCGTTGGCCTCTGTCCTGAACGTCTACTTCAGGCCCTGCACGCAGTGCGCCAGGTCAGGCTGCAGACTGGCCCCCAGCAGGGCCCTGGCGTCTCGGCGGCACAGGGGCCGTCTGTTTCAGCCCTACAGGGACCCGGAGTCGGGGCCGGCTGGTCCCAGAGGAGTTGGATCTGTTTCCGCACTCTGCTCCCCTTCTGGGAGCAGCGATCCAGTGGGCCTCCAGGCCCGCGCAGCGGCTGGGGGTTCAAACCCAGGTTGAGCAAGGTACTGAGCCCAGACTGCACCAGTGAGCCCAGCTGTGTCTAGGGGCACAAGCCTGTGGGAAACACAGTGAATGGTGGCTCCTATGTCCCTTTACACAGTCAAGGGACTTTCTGAACATAACAACTCGCATGCCCCATAGCGCCCCCTGGTGGACGGAGATGCTAGCACCTGTGCCCTGCGCGTGTGGCGTGTGGGCGCACACTCAGGAGTATGAATGAGCTCATTCAGCATGGCTGTAGTGTCAACACAAAATTTGGTAACAAAATATACTCTGTATGTATTTGATGCAGCAAACATGTCATTTGAAAAGGAGGCACAAGGGAAACCCTGAACAATAACATCTTTCAAAACAGCAGGGAGTCTCGGACCCAGAGCACATGACATCCGGGAAGGCTGGGCTCAAGTTGTCCTGGGTAGCCGTAGCCTTGGCGTGGCTCGAGCAACACTGCCCCCCTGTGGCTGTTGGGGGAGTCTGCTGTGCCATCAGTGCCATTCTGCTGGAAAGGCTGGTGAAAGATCCTCTGCAGTGGGATGGAATATAAAGAGGAAGTGGAGGGGTGGAGAAAGGAGCTATATAGAGGGGTGGAGAAAGGAGCTATATAGAGGGGTGGAGACAGGTCCTATAGAGAGAGACGGAGGGGTGGAGACAGGTCCTATACAGAAGGAGCTACTTGTATATAGAGGGGTTGAGAAAGATGTTATAGAGGGCTGGTGAAAGGGGCTATATAGAAGGATGGAGGGGTGGTGAAGGGTGCTATACAGAGGGGTTGAGGTGTGGAATTAGGGCCTATATAGAGGGATGGAGGGGTGGAGAAAGGTCTTATATATACAGATAGTGAAAGAACCTATACAAAGGGATGGGGGGATGGTTAAAGGTGCTATACAGAAGGATGGGGGGGCTGAGACAGGTCCTAGATAAAGTTGAGGTGCCGCTGAGCAGCGATGCCATACTGAGCCTTGTTCTCCTCAAACAGCTGGCTGAGACTGTCCAGGTAGAGCCCGTGCAGAGCGTCGATCTCCTCACGGCTGGGGTTGAGGTTCTGCTCCACTGGGATTGGCCTGCCCACTGAGAGAGAGCAAGACAGGAGGGGTCAACTGAGTCCAGCTGGTCTGTCTGTGTGTCCTACACACAGTGTGGACAGGCTGTCTGTCTCTCTCCGTGTCTCTTACCCACAGTGTGGACAGGCTGTGTCTCTCTCTCTCTGTGTGTCTCTTACCCACAGTGTGGACAGGCTGTGTCTCTCTCTCTCGGTGTGTCTCTTACCCACAGTGTGGACAGGCTGTGTCTCTCTCTCTCTGTGTGTCTCTTACCCACAGTGTGGACAGGCTGTGTCTCTCTCTCTCGGTGTGTCTCTTACCCACAGTGTGGACAGGCTGTGTCTCTCTCTCTCTTGGTGTGTCTCTTACCCACAGTGTGGACAGGCTGTGTCTCTCTCTCTCTTGGTGTGTCTCTTACCCACAGTGTGGACAGGCTGTGTCTCTCTCTCTCTTGGTGTGTCTCTTACCCACAGTGTGGACAGGCTGTGTCTCTCTCTCTCTTGGTGTGTCTCTTACCCACAGTGTGGACAGGCTGTGTCTCTCTCTCTCTGTGTGTCTCTTACCCACAGTGTGGACAGGCTGTCTGTAGGGCAGCAGGCCGAAGCTGTACTGGAAGACTCCCCTGGCGTGGAAGAGGGGCAGAGCGATGCCCATCACCTTCTGCAGCCTCTCCTGCGCTGCGCGCAGAGCCGAGCCCGTGGGGTTCTCCATCTGGTCAAACAGCTCGTTCTCCCCGAAGGAAAACACCGGCACCAGGTGGGCGCTGGGAGAGGCAGACAGAGGGTCAACCAGGCCACAGCCTGATCCGCCAGCCGGGCGCCGACAGGGCAGGGGAGCGCAGAGAGGCGAACTGACCCGTGCTTCAGCGCGAGCTTGATGAACCCCTTCCGGTTGAGGACCTGCAGAGTCAGAGCCCCTGGCCGAGCCTCCAGCGACTCAGGGGCACCCCCTATCGCTATGACTGCCACACTGCCCCCTCCTGGCCGGCTTAGTATGTGACTCGCACTGCTCTTCTCACTGGACACCAACCCTGAGAGAGAGATGGGTTAATATAAACACACTGCACTGAGAGAGAGGGGTTAATACAGACACACTGGACACTACAGTACATTAACACTGCACTGAGAGAGAGAGGGGTTCATACAGACACACTGGACACTACAGTACATTAACACTGCACTGAGAGAGAGGGGTTAATACAGACACACTGGACACTACAGTCCATTAACACTGCACTGAGAGAGAGGGGGGTTAATACAGACACACTGGACACTACAGTACATTAACACAGTACAGTAACAGGAGTTTTTCTGTGTATGTCCTTCACACAGTGGAGAAAGTCTTTGCACACGTCTGGTGTCTGACAGACGGCTCATTCTGCCTGAATCCCCATGTGGTCACTCAAGACAGTCGGAGACAGCCAGCCAAGGCCCCAGCTGCAGTCCCAGAGCCGCCGGGTCACGGCCTCTCCCTTTGCCCCGCTGCGGACTTCCGCCGGCCCGCAGCCCAGTGGTGCGCACACGCAGAGGGGCGGCCAGGGGGCCGCGCACATGCCCTCCCGCACACACACGCCCCCTGCACGCCCTCCCGGCCGCAGGTCAAGGCTCTGCATCGACACCGCTGACATCAGCAGTCTCGCCAAGGCCATTGTGCAACATAAGAACACAGCACGGATGGTAACTAGCACTCACGTTGCTCTGTCTCTCCGCACGACCTCCAGCCAATGACCTGACGGCAGACTGAGCTGGTTTCACCGCCCTGAAGTAGCCTACGCAGGGGGAACGTGCAGACTCCACACAGACAGGCACTCGTGGCCAAGAGGCAGGCCGTAGTGACACCCCATCTCCCCCACGCGGGATAGCCACAGAGCCCCTGCCCCCTCTGTCCCGACTGTCACGGGCGCGAGTCTCCCCCTCATCCTGGTGCCCTTTCTCCCAGGCCCCTGGGGGCCGAGCTATGGGCTGTGCTCACGAAGAGACAGGAGAGCTTGCAGTCGCCTGGCAGTTTTTAATTAGGGGGCGACTTCAAACCCCACTCAGGAGCCCCAGCACGAGCAGGGGGTGAATATGAACAGAAATCACTGACTGGGGACGCAGAACACAGGGGTACCCACTCCCGCATCACCTCCACTCATGATGTATTCCCGGAAGAAAGGGACGCGGAACCAGAAGGGGAGCATGAGCAGGTAGGGGGTGAGTCCGGGGAAAAGCCGGGAGAACCCCGACGCCTCCGTGCAGAAATTCCCAAAGGCCCCGGCGACCAGCACTCCGTGGGGGTGGAAACCGAACAGGTAGTTGTGTTTGGGGTCGAGGTCCACAGTCTTCACCAGCTAAGAGGGAGGAGGGGGGTCAGAGGGTCAGTGTGAGGCAGTGTGGTGCAGTGTCAGTGTGAGAGAGTGTCCAGGCAGTGTGAGGCAGTGTGGTGCAGTGTCAGTGTGAGAGAGTGTCCAGGCAGTGTGAGGCAGTGTGGTGCAGTGTCAGTGTGAGAGAGTGTCCAGGCAGTGTGGGGTCAGTGTGGTGCAGTGTCAGTGTGAGAGAGTGTCCAGGCAGTGTGAGGCAGTGTGGTGCAGTGTCAGTGTGAGAGAGTGTCCAGGCAGTGTGAGGCAGTGTGGTGCAGTGTCAGTGTGTGAGAGTGTCCAGGCAGTGTGAGGCAGTGTGGTGCAGTGTCAGTGTGAGAGAGTGTCCAGGCAGTGTGAGGCAGTGTGGTGCAGTGTCAGTGTGAGAGAGTGTCCAGGCAGTGTGAGGCAGTGTGGTGCAGTGTCAGTGTGTGAGACAGTGTCCAGGCAGTGTGGGGTCAGTGTGGTGCAGTGTCAGTGTGAGAGAGTGTCCAGGCAGTGTGGGGTCAGTGTGGTGCAGTGTCAGTGTGAGAGAGTGTCCAGGCAGTGTGGGGTCAGTGTGGTGCAGTGTCAGTGTGAGAGAGTGTCCAGGCAGTGTGAGGCAGTGTGGTGCAGTGTCAGTGTGAGAGAGTGTCCAGGCAGTGTGAGGCAGTGTGGTGCAGTGTCAGTGTGAGAGAGTGTCCAGGCAGTGTGGGGTCAGTGTGGTGCAGTGTCAGTGTGTGAGAGTGTCCAGGCAGTGTGGGGTCAGTGTGGTGCAGTGTCAGTGTGTGAGAGTGTCCAGGCAGTGTGGGGTCAGTGTGGTGCAGTGTCAGTGTGTGAGACAGTGTCCAGGCAGTGTGATGTAATTTACACACCGAGATGGGAAAGTAGTCCCTGAAGTATCTCCAAATAGCCCAGTTCCTGACCCAGTAACAACGGCGCCCTCCGGTGACTGGAGTGTCTCGGTCAATATACATCCAGCCGACATATAGAAGAGCCAGGGGCCAGTAATCGCTGAGACACAGCAACACAAACACTGCAAGACAGCACTGAGCTAAGGGGAGAGAGAAAGAGAGAGAAGAGGGTTAATACAGACACACTGGACACTACAGTACATTAACACGGCACTGAGAGAGAGGGGTTAATACAGACACACTGGACACTACAGTCCATTAACACTGCACTGAGAGAGAGAGGGGTTAATACAGACACACTGGACACTACAGTACATTAACACTGCACTGAGAGAGAGGGGTTAATACAGACACACTGGACACTACAGTCCATTAACACTGCACTGTGAGAGAGAGGGGTTAATACAGACACACTGGACACTACAGTCCATTAACACTGCACTGTGAGAGAGAGAGGGGTTAATACAGACACACTGGACACTACAGTCCATTAACACTGCACTGTGAGAGAGAGAGGGGTTAATACAGACACACTGGACACTACAGCACATTAACATTGACAAAAGGGAGACGGGTCGCCTGTCTTCAACCTCCTTCTCTCACTTGGATTTCTTTCACAATCCCTCACCAGACACCAGGGTCTGGACGGGACACGGTTACCAAAGCGCCCAATCCGACACCCCGCCGTGTCGCAACCTCGCGTCACCCGGCCAGCTGGAGCAGAATATGACTAAAGATGACATCGCACCGACACGGCCAGCAGGAGTCGGAGTGGGATTGAGAGTGGAGCAGCAAGAGTACTCGCGATCTCACGAACAGGTAGCAGCGATGACGTCAGACCGAACACCTAACAGGTGCGCGGGGAACCTGAGCTGTCGCCCGCGGCGCTCGCGCTGCCCGGCCTCTCTTACCCAGCGCGAGGAAGGAGAAGACCCACTGCACCACGGCGGCGGTCTGCAGCCGCCTCTGCAGCGGCACGTGCAGGGGGGCGAACTCGATCTTCATCGCCGGTCCGGGCTGGGCGACCCGCTGTCTCTCAGACGCGCCAGCTGCTGTTAACCGAGACACAACTCCTGCGAGTTCCGTACACCCAGCCTGCTCGAACTCGAAGTCAAGGACCTTCCTGGCTGTAAACGACCGTGCCGATTCTGAAAATCCCCCCAAAAAAATCTGCGACTCGGCACAAAACCAAAAGCGTCTCTTTGTTATTTCAATGTGGAGACATTATATGAGCAAAAATACAAGCTACCTCGGGCAGCATTTAAACTTTTATTAAACAAGAACCCACACAAACTCTCTCTCTCCCCTGCGTCATTGCCACACCCCCGTGACCGCCTGGAAATCGGCCAATCAGAAGAGGCTATTGTCTTTCTTTGGCCACTTCCCCCCATCGCAATCACCGCGCCCCTGGGGATACGTTCATGCTCCCGCCATTTTGGCTCTGCCAGGGTTCGTTCGGTCATAAAAATCCTGGGATTGAGCCAACATGGCGTCGATTGCGCGACTTTTGCTCCTTTAAACACTTGGCACGCTGCTGTGCTTTCTGGGATGAAGCAACAGGGAGATTTTTGTGAAGGGACCACTTTGTTGAAGAAATACTCTATTTCGCTTTGTGTTTTAATGTTTGGGGTATGCCATAGTATCAGTCCTGCACGGCGAAGAGATGTGAAATGTGTGCGGGATTAAAATCTGGTTTGTGAACAGTCGAGCCGTGCTCAGATCTCGTCAGACCCCTCGGAGGAGCGTCGTGTAGTACCGACACCGACCCTAACAGCGTGTGACCTCGTGGCGCAACGGTAGCGCGTCTGACTCCAGATCAGAAGGTTGCGTGTTCAAATCACGTCGGGGTCAATTCTTTTCAGGCTTTGCTCCTGCCGAACCCGAAACCCTCATCATACAGTCCAATTCCGAAGTTTGCTGACCTTACATATCCCTCCCTTCTCTTCAGAAAACGTATTTTTACAGGTAGCCCTTCAAAAATCAATTTCGGAACTCCGGAACCGACTTGGACCACGGAAGAAGGAGACCCTCACAAACGGTGTAGACGACATCTCACATTAAAACAGCAGCCCTGCTGAGCTCCTGGGCTCACACGCCCACTCGCGACGGAAGTGAGCCAGTAAATGCACTAACGTGTTCAGAAAGCTCGCGCGTTCCAAGTCTTTACATTCCGATGATGATCTGGGTGGGGTGGCGACCACCCTGCACCGATCATCAATGCTTGAGTTCACCTTGAAGTATTTTAAAAGTTTCATTTTCCAACAATGAGGACTGCAGAGCTGAATCGCCTTCTGAAACCTGCTGGCCGGCCGCAGGGACGAACAACTCGCTGTTCTCTTTGTGAGAGTCTGTGCGGTAGCGGTGGAGAATATAGACCGATTTTAAGAAGCCCAGATCGGTGACGAACTCCTCTCGTGGGTTGTGAAACGCGAGCCCGCGCGTGCGCGCCACGGCACCACAGATCGGGGAGCATGCCCACTTGAGCGTGTGAGACATCTGAACCCCGTGTCCCGGGTTCAACGGAGCAGCCCAGCGGAAAGCCGACACGAGCAGCTCTGTCAGGCCCGTGCAGCGTGCGCGTCCGGTTAATGTTTTCTGCAGAAGTCGAGCTGCTGCGAGTTCAGACGTGTTTAAGGTTAAAAGTCCGTCTGTGAGACACGGACGAGGGGCTCAGTGGCGCTATTTTAAGAGTACACGTTTTAAGTTGCTACACCGTGCAAGCAGCAGCCCAGTGTTTGTGCATGGCCTGTGTTGTGTTGCCGAGGGAATGTCTAGTCTGAAGGTGTCCGATGTGCTGAAAGACCTTTTACAGCAAGGTTGGACAATCTTGTCATAAGAGCCAGTGTTTCCGCCGGTTTTCCTGACCTGATCAGGACACTATTGGCGTGATATGAACAATTTCACTGCTCCTCCCAGTTCATGCACTACAGCTTTAAAAAAGCCGGACACCCTGCAGGCACACTGAACCCCAAGGAGCAAGAGTGGACAGCCTGCAGACTCACTGACCCCTCAGGACCAGGCCTGTCCCGCTCTATTTTAGGGTGTTGCTAGCTATTTGAAGAAGGTCATGATGTCCGAGGAGAAGCGGTGTGGCTCATTAAAAGACTACCAGGGACGCTGGTAGTCTTTTAATGAGCCACACCCTCCTCCCTTCATCTCTTCAGAACCGACCGATTTCCGCTTGTTTTCACAGAGCCCGCAGGAAGCAATAGTCTCGGAGACGCTTGTTTTCAGCTGTGCTAAATCAGTTTTGCCCGCAGTATTATTGGGGATCTGAGAGCCGATTTCTAGGGGTCATCAGTTTCTTGTGTGACATAAATGTGGCACACATTTGTTTTGCGAGAAGCACTGGCGTACCAGGATCTTATTTACATTTTTCTGTCTAGTGGAAATGTATGTTTGGTTTATATTTTTATCAGAATATTCAGGAACTTGTTTTTCTGCTCTTTTATATCGACAGGTGCTTGTAAAAGTGCAGAACGGTGCTGCTATTTGTGAGTTTGTTTTCTGGGCTCGCTGAGTCCTCTTCCTAACTCTCCTACTGTTGTTTCCACAGGACAAAACAAGCTGTTTTTAAGGTAGTAAAAACCTGGTTCTACTGGGGCTCGAACCCAGGACCTTCTGCGTGTAAAGCAGACGTGATAACCGCTACACTATAGAACCACGGGTTGTCATCTTTTTTTTTTTAATCGCTCTTGGAGTTGCAGAGCGATCTTGCTGCTTATTTTAATGCCCGCTGTGCATATAATGAAAAAGCTTAGGTTAATTCCTCGAAGAAAAGCCTTTTGGTAGTTTGCATGTTATCGAAAACAACACTATTACCAACACTATAGTTCTAGACTTCCAGTCGTCTTCCTGGGTCATGACGTGTAAAATGACGTAATCAATGGACAACGACGCCTTCAGTCGCTCCAGTGGCGCAATCGGTCAGCGCGCGGTACTTATACAGCAGTGCTCAGCGGAGTCATGCCGAGGTTGTGAGTTCGAGCCTCACCTGGAGCAGCTCGTCTTTTGTTTGGAAAGATCGACACTGTTTTGTGTCAATCTGTCCAGTTGTGAAATTGGAGAGAGGGGTTACCTGTGCTCCTCCTGGTAGAGGTGAAGATGTGAAGTTCACGAGGCTGCCAGAGGCATTTAAATAAGATCCCGGTACGCCAGGGCTTCTCGCAAAACTTCAAAACAAGGAAACGCCACAGTAATGCCACGCAAGAAGTATGAAACATCAAAAGAGACAGAAAATAAGGGGCTGTAGGGGGTCAGATCTGTAGATGTGGTGAAGGCAACAGTGGAAGGCAGTGCGATCAGTTGAAAACAAGCGGAAATCGGTCGATTGTGGAGAGATGAAGGGAGGAGGGTGTGGCTCATTAAAAGAGCATCTGCGTCCCTGGGTGGGCTCGAACCACCAACCTTTCGGTTAACAGCCGAACGCGCTAACCGATTGCGCCACAGAGACTGCCGTGCTGAGTAAAGACTTAGGTAGAACACACAGCCTCTCGGGCTCAGTGAAAACGATACACGGTGAATTTCCAACCAATTGAATTCAATTTGCATAAAAGAACAAACAGTGTCCCCAGACCCGCAGGAAATTCTGTTTCATTCTCTCCTGTGAGCGCCGCTTGTCCAGAGTCTCTTCTTCCCAAAACACAGATTGTTCTCGCTGCCCGGTCTCACACAGAGAGCAGACACAGTTTCCACTGTTGTCTTCATCACATCAACAGATCTGACCCCCTACAGCCCCCATAGTTGCTCATGCAGTGACCATTTAAGGTAACATAGAGTTAGACTATCGAGACTGTTCCCTGGTCCTGCAGGGAATATTTAAAGGTCACTTTAAATTCACTGGAAGCCAGTGATGCGTAGAGAGGACAGGAGTTATGTACTGAGCTCAACAAGAGAACACTCCAGTGAAGAATGGACATACAGAAGCCTATTCATTACCTTAGATGATAATTGGCTTATATGAACAAAGCACAGAAAAGAAAAAAAATAATTTAAACATAGCTCAGCCTCTATAAAATGACTCTGGTGGGACTCAAACCCACAACCTTTGAATGACTTCACTCAGTCAACATCTAGAAGTCCAACGCACTATCCATTGCGCCACAGAGAGCAGTGGCTGCCGTCCAGGATACAGGAGGGCAACCAATGAGCTGGTAGGATCAGTGTGTCTACAGGGTGTCCAGTCCTGGTCCTGCGGGGTCAGTGTGTCTACAGGGTGTCCAGACCTGGTCCTGTAGGGTCAGTGTGTCTACAGGGTGTCCAGTCCTGGTTCTGCAGGGTCAGTGTGTCTGCAGGGTGTCCAGTCCTGGTCCTGCAGGGTCAGTGTGTCTGCAGGGTGTCCAGTCCTGGTCCTGTGGTGTCAGTGTATCTACAGGGTGTCCAGTCCTGGTCCTGCGGGGTCAGTGTTTCTGCAGGGTGTCCAGTCCTGGTCCTGGGGTGTCAGTGTGTCTACAGGTTGTCCAGTCCTGGTCCTGGGGTGTCAGTGTGTCTGCAGGGTGTCCAGACCTGGTCCTGTAGGGTCAGTGTGTCTGCAGGGTGTCCAGTCCTGGTCCTGTGGGGTCAGTGTGCCTGCAGGGTGTCCAGTCCTGCGCGGTAGGAAGGTGTGGTATCTTCTCATGTATTTAATAGGCTTCTGTATCTGTTTTCTTTTCTGTCTGGACATAAGGACACTGTTTTGTATTTATTGAGAGATGGGGAAATTATTCTGTTAATTGGGCTCCTCCTAAGAGAGAGGTAAAGATTTGAAGTAGCGACTGGAAAAAATTTCTGCAGATCCAGGGTCGCTGTTTCGTATGAAACTCGAGTAGACTGCACAGGAAATACACCGAGCGCATGTTTTCAACGTGAGCGAGAGGGTGCAAGTTGCACTGTAGTTTCCCTGGCGCAGTCGGTTAGCGATTAATCGAAAGGACGATGGACTACTGACTGCCTCGCATTGCTCTTTGTGTGTCTTCGGTTTCACTGAGCGATCCGTTTGTTGCTGGGAGATAAGACACTTAAAAAGGGAATTCATTCGCGTGCATGTCATATGGCGCACTTTGGTAGCTGGTTTCTGCGTTCACGAGCGGTGTGGACGGGAGTTTTCTGATAGACCTCTGGCGCAGTGAGGAGTCACCTGTTCCTGTGGGATGATACCGAACACAGGAACGGATGAGCGAACCGGACCGCGGAGAGACGAAGTGAAGCGCTCTGCTGGGATCGGGGTGCGGATCGGGATCTTCCAAGGGGCGAGGGTCGGGAAGAGCCAGGAGCCGGAGGGATCTGGTCAGACCGGACGCTCAGCGAGCACACTGGTACATCGAGCGGCTCGAGCCGGCTTCTCCCGTCCCTGCAGGCCGGCCAGCGGGTGTGAAATGTGGCGCTGGAGGGATGAGCCCAGGTCTCGCCGTATCCCCCCGTATAGACTCGGGCTCCGTGGTTCAAACGCCTGGGTATTTGGGCTCTAACGGGGTACGTTTTAGACGGGCTGCTGCATCGCGTGCTCCCCGTGTGATGCTTGGTGTTCTCGCAGTGCGTCGACCGCACGTGCCCCACGAGCGAGCCAGTCTCGAGCACCCCGAGAGGCAAACCCCACCTACGCTCGCAGGCGGTTCTGTGGCGCAATGGATAGCGCGTTGGACTTCTAGATAGTGACAATGAAGTCATTCAAAGGTTGTGGGTTCGAGTCCCACCAGAATCGGCTTCTGTTTTTCCTACTGGGAATTCGTAGGAAATTCACGAAAAAGCTGCGGGAATGCCACGCACGGACAGGCTCAAAACTGAACCTTTTAAGTCTTGAACAGGGGACCCCTGACGCACGTATTCAACATCCTCAAACACTCGGACCGGCAACCCACAGGAAAACAATGGGAGCAACACCGATGTGCTTTAGAAACCGGACGCTGTTCTTTACACAAAGGGGTGTGGGAGTCGGGACCAAGGTGCCCAGCCTTGTTTGTTCCCTGCCGGCTTTTGAAATAAACCCGGGTTCGAGCTCGACTCAGGGGCCGGCTGCTGATAAAGGAGGCCGTACAGTCCTCTCTTCTGTGTCCGTTTTGAACCTACAACGCTGTGTTTTCTTAAACCGTCTCGCTGTGGCTTCTCTTGTTTGCTCGCTCATCTAGTGAAAATTGTATCACAGCTCTGGTGAAAAGGGGAATTTCCTGCATACTGGGGTATTTGTTGCACTGGTGTGAAATAACCCGTCTTCACATTCACACCCAAAGCAGTGTTGCTGTCTAAACTTCCCGCCACAGCGTCTGTTAAAAGCCCATTGGGTTTTTGTACGTACGGGCCCTTTGTTGTTGTGTTAAAATAAAGACAAAGGTGAGAGCCCAGTGGAGCTTCACACGGGGAATCGGGTTTCTTAAATGCGCTTTAAAGGATGCACGGCAGAGGGCGCTGTTGACCAGCTTTCAATCACCTCGCCCCCCGCCTGCTGGTCCGGTCTCCCGTCTGAGCTGCTCTCTGCTCCTGGGGCTTAATCAGGCAAATCCCGTTCAGAACTCACTTCCAGCTCAGCTGGAAAAAAGCAATGTTATCTGACGTTGCAATCAATATTCAATATCAATACCTTGCCTCGTGCTCCAGACAAGCTTCTAAACTTTGACACCCAAAGAAGGCTCCACAGCCGAAACGTTGTGTTTTTCTTCTCTTGTCAGCAGGGAATAAATCTTGACTTGTTCCTTTGCAAGCTTCTCAAATTGATTTTTATCTTTCCGAATTGGTTTCATATGATTTTGAACTGCTCGACTGCTTTCTCTTTTAACGTGAGGACGTCGCCGCTTAACTAATGTGGGATATCTATTTGAATTAAATGCCACTGAGGAGGACTTTCAGATATTCTGATCAAGCACCTAGTCACTTCAGTTTAGCTAGGCTGGAAGGAAATTCCTAAATAATGGATTGGAAACCCCTGTCTTAACGGAGAAACCTATTAAAGATGAAGGAGCTAGAGTCCAAAATGGATCTGATTGTACTCCCCTGGACTGACTCCAGAGCAGAAGTTATAGGTAACGGTGACCACATTGTTGTAGATAAAACCTTGTTAGGGCAGTGGAAAACAAGCCCTTAATTAATGTTGTGATTGAAACAGCTCTCCAGGTATCGCTTGCCTGTTTTCTAACTAGAGTTAGAGTTCGTTTTTTATCTAGAGAAAATGTCATCATTCTCCTGACTGTTTCAGGGGTCACTTCCTCACTTCCTCAAGCTGCGTTTGCTCTTTCCCCTGACCTGTCTATCATATCCGGTTATCTTATCATATCTGATTTTTTTTTAATTGATAGCCTCAAGGAGAGTGAGTTCCACCTTTTTAAAACTTGTAGAAATGTTATGTTAGAATTGTATTTTTTGTAAAAATAAAATGGTAATAAAGTTTATTTTCTTTAAATAAAATCAGTCTGACCTGTCTTAATTAGTTGATCATTTAGCAGTGAGCCTCTGGACCGGAATTAACACTCAGGAAGCTGAGGATAGACTGTGTAAGGATCTGTTTGGGTCATTGGAGATCACGGCCTGGACGTCGCCTGTTTTGGACAGTCGGGACTGGACTAAGAAACCTCAGCAGGCCCATCCATCAGCGTTCCTCCAGGAACAGGGTTGCTGTGGACTCCAGCGCTCCGTCTCTTCCAACCCCGGCAGCCAGCTGTCCAGAACAGCAGGTCTGGGAGCCAGAGGGGGCTGTAGAGGGACTGGACCTGGAGTGTAACCCCGGTGCCCTGGCCAAAGTTCCCCCTGGCCTTTACCAAGCACAGCCTCCTAGCAATCTATGAACTGGCTTCACCACTCGGTTCTCCTCCCCACTGATGGCTGATGTGTGGTGAGTTTTACTGGTGCATCATTCAGGTGGGGGTACTTGTTGGTAGGTTGGAGGGGAGTCCTCAATACCTGTAAAGTTCTTTGAGCGGAGTGCCCAGAAAATTGCTATATAGGTGGAAAGCAATTATATGTTGAATAAATTATGTTTCTTCTTGTAGCTGCATTATTATTGTTATTATTAGAGCACCAGGCACCTCCAGTGGTGGGAGAATGCATACTATTCGATATGTGTGTTTCCAACTCGCCTGCACTGGGGAGCATGACAGTAGCCTTTTCCCCCACCCCGTCCCGTCGCCTTTAACACATGAATGGAGGGTTTAATTGCGCTGCAGCAGAGCGAGACACGGCTTCTAATCACCGGGGCTGGACGAGGGGCCACGAGGCCAGATGTTGGCCAAAGTGATGCATTGAGCTCGCGCAGCCAGCGGTGCGCTGAAGCAATGGCGCGCGACACACACACCCCCCCCCCGCCTCCCCAACAAACACTCCGCAGCGGCGCATCCCAGAGCGCGCTCCCCCGCGGCGCCCGGCCCATTCTTATTGCAATGAAGTGCTCGGCGGAGCTCGACGAGAACCCGCACCGAGAGCCCGCTCCGGCAATTACCGCACGGCGTGCCCCCCGGGGAGGATTAATCCTGCATGAATAACAAGCACCGAGGAGAAAGCAGGAAATTAAAAAGGGACAGAAAGGGGTTTGCAGCAGGAAACAAGGAGAGCGTTTGAAAACTAATATTCATCACGTCAGCGCTCTCCACCCCAAACCACCCACTAACCCCTGTGCGCCACATTGTACGAATTAAATTAAAATAGGTTACTTTAGTTTACTTTCTTTGGGGGGGGGAGTCTTTCTCAACTGAAAATTCTGAACATCCGAACATCCTAATAAATCTTTTTTTTTGTTTGTTTTATAGAGCTTTCAAAGCAGCCAAACGTCACGTGAACTCCACAAAGAGCATTTTCAGAACTTCGGGGCTTGTGGCTTGTGGACACAATGAGCCCCGGGCTCCGCGCACGCGACACCCCACTTTCCTTCGCGCGGAAGGTCCTGGGTGGCACCAGCAGAGGAGCTGCTCTGTCCGAAGGGATCGGGGCGTTGGGGCCCCCGGGGGAACGCGGGATAGGGCAGACCGGCTCCGAGCGCGCTGAGGAAGCCGCAAACCCCGAGTCTGTGGCGTTGTATTAATTCCATCAAGACGGGTTTAATTTCCCTTTTTTTTACAACGGTTCTGTATTCCTGAACCGATTCTAAAGTTCTTCCCCACTAACCTCCTTAATAAAATATGCGAGTTAGACTGGAGGTCAGGTTGGGGAAGATCTTAACAGGATAAGAGCCCTGGAAAGGATATAAACTAGATGGACACAAATAGACCCCAGAATCTCATCCAGCTGTGATTTTGAAAGAGAGCTGCACGGCTTGTTCCCCACTCCCACCATCCTTTGCATAAAGCAGTGCCTCCTGTTCTTCTATGGCTTGGGTTATCAAAGTGGTTAAATTAGTGAGATTCGGTCTGTTTTTCAGCAGTCTCTTCCAGGTGTGGTATTCAAATCGTCATTAAAGTATGCCCCCCTCCTTCTTCCTCACTCCATCCAAAATCCCCAAATCCTGGTGGAGAGGCGCGAGCGTGGGAGCAGCTCTGGGCCAAAGTTCTCCCGAGAAATCCCAGCTCGTCACCCCGGGCTATTGTAATTGGCATCATTTCTTTTATGACCTGTCAGAATGGCCGGGTTGCGGCGAGGAGCGGTCGGCGCGCTTGAAAGCTTTTGAAGCCGCCGAAGAGGGGGGGATCTCTCGCTTTGCAGGCGAGGCGCGTGTACTGGAATCCCCCCCCACATCGACACCTCTCAACTCTCCATCGGCCTCCGATTGCCGGTGGGAAAGGGAATCCGGGCTGCGAACGGACTCGTGTTTCGCGTTGTGTGTGTGTGTGGGGGGTTTCACCTGCACACAAGCAGTAACTGAGTCTTTATAAATCCCACAGCTGAGCCACACTTGATCAATGATCATTGGGTGAGGCTGTATTATCACTCGTATCGTAAACCTAACGATACAAGCACCTGGAGTGGGCTAAGAAATACTCCCAATAAAAGCACACGGGTATACTGTACCCATGTTACTGCGCATCGCACGCACTGGCGCGTTGCAAAACTGAAATGCGAGTTAAACGGATTTACAATTCGTTCGAGCCACAGATCGCGCTTTTCGAAGGCGCGTTTTTAAAGCCGAGAGCAGGAGAACAGAAGTCAAGTGTTTTACACACAGGGTTGCGGGAATGTGGAACAAGCTGCCCAGCCATAATGTTGACCCGAGTAAAAGGGGATGTTCGTAGCCCTGGATGAAAGTTGTACAGTATCAGAGAATTTGCTTTTCATCATTGCGTCGAAAAGCAAAACATAAAATAATGAACACGTAGAAGTGGGTAGTGCATCTCTTTTCAGCATGGAACAAAATATGACTTGTTCCTTTGCAGACTACAGATGCTGACGCAGCTACCCACCTGAACTAATAAAATAATGAAGGTCTTTTAAAAGTTGTAAACCCGCACCACAGCCGAGAGTCCGAATGGTATATACAACACGGCACACAGAGAGACAGGCCTCCGTATACAGCTCCAGAATACTAATCTTTCACTCTCTCATTAAAATGTTTTCGGAGATGCAGAGGCTTTGACGATGCGTGTAAAACAATTCCTTCTGTGCTTTTAATTTTGAAACTTCAATATCACTGAGCACTGTTACCTTTTGTGTGTTGGTTAGATTGGAACAATACCGGTATGTTCTCGACTGGCTTTTAAAATAGGTGTTCGACCTTTAGAAAGTATTAAACTCACACTATACTACCGTCTAGTATCGTGATAATGGCTTTGCAAGGTGGTTATCATGAACTCGTTATTTTACTCCACAGAAAATCACCCCCTCCCCCCACTTATTTTGCCCCCCTAGTGAGACTTTCTGAGGTACACCCATTATTCCGGGCATGCTCTGTGAGCCCCGGCACCACTCCCGTTTTTTCAACGGGACTGAATGGAAAAGGAGAGGGCGAGGGGGGCGGGGCCTTCTGGGCGAGGGGGCGGAAACTCAACCCCCCTTCCGCTTCGACTTTTAAAAGCTGCCCTCGACCAGCCTGCAGGTATTATTCGTAACAGAGACGCAGCGATCTCGCAGCCCTAAGTGGACACCGGCATACCTTGACCGACAGCCCGATCAGAGTCGCTCAGTTTACCGCTGTTCCGCACACGGACTCACCGGATCGCCTCAGTCAGAACCGAACCAGAAGTGCGATGAAGCTGCTAGGAGCGACACAGCCGGAGGACGAGAAGCCGAACAGAAAGGTAAACCGCTCTTATAGATACTGTAGGGGTTTTAATGTACAGCACACGTATACATTACACCCTTTTCATTTTAGTTATACGCGGGCTATACTTAGGAACTGAGCATATAGCGTATTCAACCAAAGTTTAAAAGCGTTTATCAATTGGTTATTTCAGTTCTTTTGAGATATATGAAACAAGAGTACGCTTGAAAGCAGATTGTCCTTATTTCATTTGCTATAGAACTCGATGTGTGTTCGCACTGAACAATAATACCTTAGCTCTGCGCATCTTTTGCAACTTGTGAGCAGTTTTGCTACTTGTTGAGCTATTCCTAACCCGAGTTGCTAAACGCGCTCAGGTCGCACCCTGCCGCAGTGCTCCCGCAGGTAGAAAACGCTCTGTGTATTTCGCTGCAGAAACTCAGATGACTTGTCAAGATGTGTAACCTTTGGTGAATGGTTGCCGCACATTTTATCATTTTAAAGCTCTTAGCATGAAGGTTTCATTATATAATATTAAGCACAAAATGACGTTGTTACTTCCACTGACAAAGTTCAGTTGGTTAAATTTCTGTGTCGTTAATTTTCATACTTTACTTGGCTGATCCATTAATATGCTGTAAGACGTTGTTGATCATCTTGTTACTTTACTTTTTCTGGTGCGCTGTTCTTTCCTGGTGAACGTGTATTGTCTCCATCTGCAAGATTGCCTTCTAACCCCGCCCCCTCTCTGCCCTGTAGCTTCTCAAGCCGCTGATGGAGAGGCGGCGGCGCGAGCGGATGAACCGTAGTCTGGAGAGCCTGAGAGAGCTGCTGCTGCAGGGGGCGCATGTGCAGGTGAGCTCCGCCGCCTTTCTCCCTTCTCCCGCACTACCCCAACACTGCCACTATCCTCTGGTTGGCTCTGGGGCGCTGTGCAACTTGGCTCCTTGCAATGACCGCTTGCAGCAATCATCTGCCACTTAGGAGACTTTCCACAGCAGTCGAGCTGTGGGGTTCAAACCAGGACACAGCCTACCCCTGCCCAGTGCCTCTGTCCCATGGACATATAGTACCTGTATTAATGCCTCTCTCTCCCTCAGAGTCTGGCTAACCCGCGGGCGGAGAAGGCAGAAATCCTGGAGAATGCTGTCCTGTTCCTGCAGCAGAGGAGCGGGCTGGACCAGGAGTACCAGGAGGGGTTCTCCGCCTGCCTGAAGCGAGCCGTGTGCTTCCTGCACTCCAGCGGGAGAGAGGCGGAGGAGGGAGCACAGCAGAGAGCGCTGGCCGACCGATTCTGCCAGTGCTTGATGGAGAGAGCCAGGGCCGCCGGCCCTCTGACGGACTCCACACAGCTGACCAGCGCCCCCTCCAGACAGGGCGGGGTGAGGACAGTCTCCCCTTCCGAGCGACGCCCGGACTCCCCCTGCGGGCTGTCACCCTGCACCGCGCTTGGGGGCGCCGGATGCCCCTCCACCTCCACGCTGCATGCCATGTCTGTTCGCCGGACACCCCACAGAGCCCCACTGGCATCCGAGGACCCCAACTGTCGCAGGCGCTCACCCAGAGTCACCCGGACGCCTGGGCGGACTCTCCCTGAGGCGCAGAGCCCCTCGGCCCCGCGTAACAGCCAGGGCAGCGCAGTGTGGAGACCCTGGCCGTAGACCAGCAGGCTGGATCCGACGTGACCTGCACAGAGACGCATGAGGAGAGGCGGCACCTGGAGCCAGGGCCCTGGACGGCTCTCTCTTGTGTTGCTCTCCTCTCGAGTTCCTCCTGCAGAACACTATTCAGAATACGATTCGCTTCTGACCTGCAGCGAGAGCTGTTTGTCCAGAGATCAGACCTAGATCCTGTTTTTCCTTTTCCTGTGGTTCTGGTTCTGCAGTGATTGGGGGGGGGGGGAGGTTTGTAGCGCTCTGAGCCTGGCCCCAGTTTCTTGAGCTCTGTGTAGCCAAGCAGTAGGCTAGCGAAACGCAACTATGGTATTTTATTCTCTGTGAGAACTTTTCTTTTAGACGTCTTTTATTTTCAAATGTTATGCATTCAGTTAGAAATGATGGGTATTTGCTGTTCCAGTGTTTCAGTCGGTGGGATCCATGGTGGGCAGGAAGGACTGTTGTTTGTAAAGATGTCAAGAAAGACCTTCTGTTTTTGAAGGGGGAAATTGTAAATATTATCAAGCCATCCCATTCTGATTCTTGTTTTTCCAAGTTTAGGGTCTTAAACGGCAAGTTTATTAATCCCTTATTAGGCTTGGTAATAAACTCATTAAGTATAAGTGAGCTGAGTTTGGAATGAATATTGAGGGATCCTGTAGAGCAGCTCTGTAGGAATGAGAACTGGAGAACCTTGGTGCTTTATCCTTCTGTACAATTTACAGGGAGGCGTGACCTTGCCCCCCTGCTCCTGTACCCTTATTTATTTTTTTAAGGACGTTCATTTTTCTTTCCCAGACATGTATGTGTATATTTTTGTTATAAACAAATAAACATTCTGGTAAAACTAAAACTTGCTGAGTTGCAGTGGGCTGTGAGGAGTGATAGAGTGTGCTTGATTGAATGAGTGTGCAATGGAATGTTTCTGCGTTGCAAGACTCTGTACCATGCTGCTGTTGCAATAAAGTGCATTATTAATGGACAGTATCTTCACATAGAAATTCACTACTGTGCTGCACTGTGGGAATGATTAAAAAAAAACAATACAAAGCATCCCTCATCAAAACCTCGGCTAAGTATCTCTATGACACTGGTCTTTCAGTAGAGACAGAGATTCCTGTGGAAGTGTTAGGAAACCGAAGAACATACGTGCAGTGACAAACAGCAGGCAGCCACCAAGCCTGTCTACCCCTGTTGGGATTATGTGCAGAAGCTTCATGAAGGAAGCCAGGGTATCAGCTTCAACAACTTGGTTTAGTGGCTTGTTCCATCCTCCCACTACCCTTTGTGTAAAGTGCTACCTCCTGTCTTGATGAGAGGGGTCTCATCCAGCTGTTTCTACTCTCAGCTTCTCGTGCACGCGCCTCCCCCCCGCCCCCCCCCCGCGCCCTCCTCGCGGCGGCGGCCGCAGTTCTGCACCTGCGCGGCTGTGATGCGGGTGGCGGACATCAGAGACGCTCGCCGCCCGTGGGAATAAGGGCGAGGGGGTGTGAGGAGGAAGAGAAAGAGAGAGGTGAGGAGCGGTAGTGGAATAGGTCCTAACACTCACGAGTTAATGTGAAAATCTTTAATTACACGCCTCGCACCGCTCCTGTAACCCCGAATCCAACACGGGGTGAGTCGGTAACCGATCTGTTAAGTGAAATACGTGTGGCGGCGTGTTCATCGACACAGGTCAGTTAGTTGTACTTTTGCTCTGGTACGTGTATTGAACACTCACTCCCCTGAAGGAGGGAAACAGAGTGACTCGTTCAGGCGACAACGCACGTACAAGCAGTCTGTGCAGCTCCCCACACACTAGTTTGCCCATTAACAGGCACACAGATGAAAATAAATCAAATTAAATTCATCCCTGAGGAAAGAAACGGGATAACCAGCCTAAGTTACCTGTTATGTGACTTTTTTGTTTCCCTCGGAGAAGACGTGTGGTCGTGGGAGCAGGTCTCGAGGCGTAAGTCCTTCTCGTGGGAAACTTTCGCCTACGGCACCTCATCCTTTTGTTTTCAGCCCCCTTGTTTCTAAGAATTTGTTTTACCTGTCAGAATTGTCCCCTCGTTATAAACGGCGGGGAATTTCAAAGCGTTTGCCTGAGCCGAGGGTGTCTGTCTCTCACACCTTCGCGCCCTTTTTATGACTCTCCGCTCCCCGAAGAGCGCGCGGCCGTGGGAAGCGAGAATTCCCTCAGAGGTGGCGCGAGGGGTCTAACAAAGCGGTTACCATAGTCACGGGATGCGGGCCTCTCCAGCCACAAGTTGGTGAAACTAATAATTGAATATAGTGGTGTATTTCACACCAAGTTTTCATAAACCTTTTAGAAAAGTGTTTTGTAGGTGTAATAAACATAATTATAAAACATTGCGATAACACTTAAATGACTGCTTTTACTAATTGCGACTGGTCGGTTTAAAAAAAATGTAGAATCTTTTGGGATTCATTTTTAAATTGACAATCAAGACTGACAATACTGGCAATTGATTCTGGGGTCATTATAAGACCAGCAAAAGTGCCTATCCGTAAAAATTCGTAATAAAGGAAAGTGTTACCCTTCACCTGGTAATTCGCCAGTAAGATGACACAGCTATAATGTCTGAGCAGAGTCTCGTGAGAACGGCCAGCAACTCGTGTTTGGTTCAGTATAGCTATGTGGGGCATGAGTTAATACCAGTAATTAGAGCCCTGCCGGGTCTCTGCTGGTGTGTTTGTATTACGAGTCTGTTCCAGACTGAGGAGTACATCTCGGTTATGTCTTGCCACGAGCTTCCCTGCGGATTTCACACCGTGTACCTCGAGCTGTGGCTGGAAGTGTGGCTGCGGCGTGTCGGCACGGGCGGCTCGCGGTCACCCCGTGCCGAGGCTGTGGAACAGTTGTGTTGTCTTTGTCGTTTTGGTGCCCAAACCGCGAGGTGTGTCGCGCCGCGCCCTCCCGCTGGGGTCTCGCGTCCCCCTGCCTGCACGCGCGATTTTGGCACCTTTCCGTCTGGGACAACAGCCCCGTCCTGCCACCCTGCTTTACACACAAATACAACACCGTCTAAAGCGTGCCACATGCATCACCCCCCCGGAGCGCATACACACGCGCAACCCACCTCTTTGATCTGGCCATTTGCATTTCAGACAAATGGGGTGAGCGCGCCGGGAAGTAAGAACGAGACCCAGGTTGGTCCACCGGCCGACCACACCCCCCCGGTCCTGCGCCTGCGGGCTGCCTCCCCAGCTCAGCTCTTAGAGATTTCCATCCTGGGCTGAACTGGGCCCAGCTCACCAGCCTCATGTGTTGCGTGCTGATGTGTGAAAAACACCTTGAAAACCTGCAGACACCTCCAGCTGAAGAGCAACATCTAAACAGCCCCCTTGGTAATATTCAATTCAATTCAATTCAAGGTGCTTTATTAGCATTATGGGTACAATCAGTGTTGCCAAAGCAAATAAAATAATACAATTAACATGAAACAAACCAAAAATAAAAGTAAAATAAACTCAGACATATTACAGACACTTACAACAAAGACATATCGTAAAGTATTTATGTATACTGTAAACAGATGGAGCATTATTGGGAGACAGACTCACTGTTCCTCAGGCTGTGACATCCCCGCTCGCAGTGGGAGCACAGCCTGTCCTCTCTGGGCAGCCAGGTCTGCCTGTGTCGCCCAGTTTCTATGGCCAGGCTGTGGTCACTGAGCCTGTACTTCCTCAGGGTCTGTTTCTTTTTGTTGTTTCTTATCTTGGTTAAATAATCGGCTAGTGTGTATTTTCTGTTTAGGGTTCTGTAGCATTCCAGTTTATGTTGTGTTTGTGTGTGTGTCCCAGTGTGTGAGATATTGCTGTTTGATCTGTGCTGTGATGTGGTTAATCTGGGTTGTGGTTCTCTAGCAGTGCTGTCCTGAGGCTGACTGGTGTCGGTGTCTCAGGTCAGTGAGCCTCAGGACCAGCTGGCTCAGGGGGCTCTGTTTTGGGCTCAGCTCTTGGCTCAACAGGGCTTTGTGGTGGTAGGACTTTTGGTCGCTGTTTTTTAGGTGCATCCAATACTTTAATACTCGTTTCTGTATGTTTATCAATAGTGGGCATATTATATTATGACATATTATTCAGCTCATAATATGTCCCCCCCCCCGGAGACGCTGGTGGGCGAGACAGAGAGAAGGCGAGGGTCTCTGTGCACACGCAGTCCTCTCGCGAGCACGGCTTCAGTGTTATCCCCAGTGTGACGCCGCGACAGCAAGCGAGCAAACCAGCGCGCAGGCGCCTCCGTCGCGCCGGTTTATTAGAACAACGCTGTGATATTGAAATCAAATCTGCAAAGGTATTTTTTAATAAAAACACGAGAATCTACTAACTTTAAAAAAGTGGAGAAAGTCTTCATGAATTCGGGCATTTAGCCCAGAAAGTCTTCTGGAAATAAAAAGTCACTAATTGTTTTAACCTGAAATCAAGTTCGCTGGCCTCAACAGGACCCGAAGTAAGAAGGCGCATGGATAGGTGCGAAATACTATCGGCAGTGCAGCGTTCTTTCTCTTGTTTTAATTAATTTTAATTTTCAGGGCCGTGCTCAAAGCATCCTCTTTGATCCCGCGACATCAAACCGAGTGACACCTCGTGGCAGGCAGTGTGGCGCGTGTCACCTTCGCACCTCTGCTTCCGGAGGGGCTCGCGCCCCGCAGGCGTGAAGACACAAGTCACACTAGCCTTCCTGTGGCGGCGGGGGTGAGGGGTTGGTGCTTTATTACCATCACTGCACAGACTGCGCCCTCCCAAATATCTATCTACTGGCCCCTCTCCCTATTCATAACAGTGAACCGCCAGCCTGTCAATCTGTGGGTCACGCGATCGAACAATGAAGAACGTGAAGAATGGACAGGCGGACGTTTACTGTGCTTCAGGTGCTGTAAAGCTCAGGCGTACCGCCTCCCCCAGCCGCCCGTCACCATGGGAATAGCGGGGAGCAATGGACGCGTGCCAAAACCCCGAAAAACTACAGTTAACTTTCAACCATGAGGCCAGAAGCGATTTGCGAAAAGAGTAGGGGTGTTACCCCGGTGTGTTGGCCAAAGTTCACCCTGGTCTTTACCAGCCATGGCCTCCTAATAATCCCCCTCTCTGGACTGGCTTCATCACTCTGCCCTCCTCCCCACTGAGAGCTGGTGTGTGGGGAGCGTACTGGTGCATCATCCAGGTGGGGCTGCACACTGGTGGTGGTAATGGAGGGGAGTCCCCATTACCTGTAGAGCGCTCTATAAGCGCAAAGGTTTTTAAAACTAAATCAAAATCACGGGTCAGTCTCATCACAGGCTACAGAAATGACGAGTGCCGTGAAATGACACCCCCCCCGACCACCACAAACAGTGACTCCGAATGTATTCATGTCTGTAAGCGTTCTAAAAAAACAAACAGCTAAATCTACGAACATTATCTAACATAACACGTTATCTAAAAATTGTAATTTATAACATCTTCATCATTCAATAACAGAATTCCCACTCCTGCCAGTACAGTTTACAATCCTACTGCAGGGGGAAACTCCACCGAGCTGCAGCTCATTGCGTGACCACAGCTCCTGCCGGAGTCTGGAGAGCAGCCAGCCTCTCTGATACACTATTAATAACACAACGCGTGCAGCGGGAACAGAGACTATTTTCTAGAGCAGCGCAAGACGCCCTGCGCGAGCCCTGGGGCAGGGGGTTGGGTCAGGTCGATTATTTCACAAGTTGACTCAACAGGCCATTATCCTCCCCTACCGCCCGGGGCCGCGGTGTTCATCACCTGGACACGCGCCGCGCCGCGCCGGCAGGGGCACAAAGACGCGGCGGCCTCGAGCCGGCAAGCAGGTGAGAGAAGTTCTCTCGCGGCGGCGACGCCTTTGATATTCACCGCCCCGCCATTCCGGCACCTTATAAACCCAACTTTCCCCTGAGAAGAGGAGCTCGTGGAGGCTCCCACGGTCACGCTTCGCCCCAGGCCGAAGTAGCAACTGGGAGGCGGTTTTTTTTAATTCTCTTTGTCATTCCTTCATGCCCGACATATATTGTAATACAGCTCATCCCAGATGAATGCAGAAAGCCGGCTGCGAGCGGACAGTGTACCTGAATCTCTCTCTGAAATGTTTATTTCACAGGGGCCACGGTTTCACTCTCCCATGATCTTGCTTTACTGTACGCTTTGTGCTATACTTCTCTTTACTGTGTCTTTACCTTGATTTCACTGTGCTTTTAACTTGACTTTACTGGGTTTTGCTTTGCTTTAATTCTGTTTTCACTAGACTTTACTGCACTTTACTGTGCTTTTCCAGCGACTTCATTGCACATTTCCTGCACTCAAGCATTAAGTAGCAGTAGATGTTACGTTGACGTATCACCTTTAACACTGTTGTTACTATGGAGTACGATCGTAATTTTTTTAAAGGTGGTGCAGTATATGACTGGGCGTGTAAACGCCTACTGCTGTCCTTCTGTGACGAGAAGTCGCCTTTCTGAGCGAAGGCGATCACAGAGGTGTGGGGATTGCCGGGGAGAATCGTCACAGAAGCTTCAGATCAGTGACACCCAGCTCGCGCGCTGCAAACTTTCCCAGGCCGGCGCCCGAGCGCGTGGCTGGTTCTCACCTGTCTCGGGACGGGCAAGAGGGGGGGGTGTCACGTTTTATCATCCCAGGAACATCTGCCCAACAAACAAAACGCTGCGCGTGAGTCTTGACGCCTGGCGAAGTCACGCGTCTCGGAATCAACACCCCTGTCTCCCGGGACTGGAGAAAGAACCCGCATGGCGATGGGTTCAACAACACAGGACATTCGCCAACAGGGCCCAGTAGGAAGGAGGTGATGTGCAATTGTGTGTCTCAGACACGTGTGCGATATGTGTTTCCATTTTCTCGCGGAGCTGAGGTGGAGGAGGGATAAATTGAAAACGAAATGTCAGAAAAGGGGGTTTGCGCGAAATATTTACACGGAACGACAGCGTGTCAATCGGAAACCTTCATTCTAGTAGTCAAAACGAGCACGCAGAGCGACGGAGAGGCGTGGAGCTCAACTGGAGCGAAGCCCAGCAGAGATCGGCTCCCCCGACACCGCTAATCCAGAGAGCTCCTCTCCCACACAGCTGTTGGAATGGGCTGGCTCACGTTAATATCATCATCATCATCACCTTCCGTGTTATATATACAATGTTTTTAGCCGCACTCTCGAGAACACACACACAATCCCCTATCTGGACAGCAGAATTAAAATCCTTCCAGATCAGGCTGTGAGTTGAGAGCAGTTAGAAGTAATACAAGGATAATAATAATCATCATCATCATCATCGTAGTCTTCGTCGTCAGACACATAGGTGGGGTATCGGTGTATCTATACAGGCAAGTTTGGATACATCGTCTCGCTCCAGGGCTTTACTCCATTAACAATACCCTTTAAGAGACACGCGCACAAAGACGAGCGAATGAATCCCGTCCCGCTCGTTTTGATTGTTTTTCTAATCCCTAATCTCGCTGTGACCCAGAACTCATCCTGTCATGACTTCCTTCCGGGTCTCTGTTGTCCTTGTGCTCGTGCTGAACGCATGAGCGCTCGCGATATTGGAACCGACTCGGCTCAAATGGAGAGGGCGGACACCCTAGAGGGGGGCAGGTAGCGCTAATTATTTTTCCCTTGGTGACCCAGGCAAGCGAAATGACCTCCCTCCCGCTCACACACACTGCCCTGATCAGAGCGCCAGGAGCTGGGGGGTGTGGGTGAGGCACAGCTGTCTCCTCCTCATTGCTCACAGGTGCATAGTGAGCACACGACTCACACTAACACACTACACTAATACCGATACTCACACTGATACGAAAACTCGTACTCACACTGGTACTAATTCACATAGTCATGCCGTCACTAGCACACTCAGGTAGCGTGGCCGAGCGGTCTAAGGCGCTGGATTTAGGCTCCAGTCTCTTCGGGGGCGTGGGTTCGAATCCCACCGCTGCCAGGTTAGTCCTTTTAAGACGTTAATCACGCAGGAATGAAAGGAAATTTTAATAAAGAATATCTCTGAACTTTAATATACAGTGCTTTAATATACATATAATTTACAGTGCTTTAATATACAGTGCTTTGAGGGTAAGAATTTGGGTTGGTGAGGTGGTTAAGGATCTGTGCCTGTGGCTGGAAGGTTGCCAGTTCGTATCCCGCGGCCGGCAGAGGAATCCTACTCCATTGGGCCCCTGAGCAAGGCCCTTAACCTCAACTGCTCTAGGGGTGCCCTATGAATGTTTGACCCTGCGCTCTGACCACAAGCTTCTCTCTCCCTGTCTGTGTGTCTCATGGAGTGCAAGCTGGGGTATGTGAAAAGACAGAAAAAATACAAGAAAATTGGATATGGCCAATAAAGTGATCTTCTCTAATACTAACACTCAGACTGATACTCATGCTCCTAATTCTAATTCTCATGTTCAAACTCATACTCATGTTCTTACTCGTATTCATGCTCATATTACTAAAGAAAGAGGAAACAACTTTATTGTATACAGTGCCTTTAAAAGTATATTCTCTAAGCATTTTACATGCAAGGTAAAAAAGAAAAGAACGAACAAAAACTAACGAGGATAGGAGATAACAAAATGAGCACAAAGAAATACAGGGGGTTAGAAACACAGACACCAGTTACACCAAACTGTTTCTGACGAAGATGGTTTTGAGTCTGGAGCTTTGAGGTGCAGCAGGAGAAGGCCCTGTGACCTGTAGTGGGGGACTGGGGGACAGTAAGGAAACCAGAATTAGAGGAGCGAAGGTTGTGAGGTGGGGAGTAGAGCAAAATAGTTCAGACAGGTACTGAGGTGCCCAGCTATGCAGAGCCATATAGGTGAGCAGGAGGATTTTGAAGTCGACACGAAACCTGACAGGAAGCCACTGCAACGACTCCAGGACAGGAGTAATGTGATCACTTGCACTAGACCTGGTCAGGATTCTGGCTGCCCAATTCTAGACATGCCTCTGCCTGACAGAATTGGCCCAAATTGAAAGCTGGTCTATAGCATGACTTGTATAACTGACAGAGTTTGAGAGATTTGTAAGGGAGACAAAGGGAGTGCTGACTGCAGGGTGACATCGTGGCATCAGAGAGAGGACAGCTGAAGCCCCCTGTCTCTTATCCAGGGGTGGACATTCCTGGTTCTCACTGGCTGCGGGGAGAGGTCAATGGGGGGGTCAATGACCCTGTAGGGCTGGGGGGTCCTGTGCTCGGCTGAGCTGGAAATGCCTTAGATTGGCTGATCAATTATTTATTTATTCATTTATGGAGGAGGGTGTTAGAAGCTTTCCAGATCTGGGCTCACTGACTGTCGGACCCTGCCTGCCTGACCATGCAGGACCTGGAAAAATAAAGGATTCCTGAATGAATCCTATGGGGTACTACTAGGGAATTTGGTAATTGTTGTTCTCATTGGAGGAGACAAGAACCAGCCTCTGCAATCATTTTCCTCGGCTGTTGTCCTTGTTTATTTTGTCCACTAGATGGCGCGGTATCGTCACTTTCGTAAGATGAAATAGGAGACTAGACTAGATCTAGTAAATCATACAACTTGTCCTGTCTTCTCCGTTATTTTTTTCTTTTCAGCGTCTCTTAATGGATTAATTGATCACAATAAAGCCCAATATACTGATTTTTAAAGCGTAGCTCCGCAGACGTGATCTTGCCCTGGAGGTGACCGTTGTCTATCACAGAGGTGTCCCCCACACCAGAACCAGCCAGAACCTACTGGTCCCCCACACCAGAACCAGCCAGAACCCGCTGGCGCGGTTGAGCAACCTGGAGGATTCTGGGAGACTGTCTGTGCTCATGATAAAAGCAGCAGCACCACTGGGGCCCGAGTCTGGGACGTTCTGGTAACGGGCTCCAGAACGCCTTTCCACTGCTGCGCACTGCCCCCTAGCGGATAGCTGTGGAGGGACACAACATCTCCATACACGTCACATTTTTGGACTCCCTTTCTTCTGGACTTCCGGTTCTTAATGCAATGGTAACTTTCCGCTCTGGTCCAAAGGGAAGAAACCCCAGGCAATCGCACTGCTGCTCTCTGACAGGGTGATCGCCAGTCAGGTCTTGCAAGCGAAGGAACTGGGGCGAGACCCCAGCCATGACACTCCCCCGGCTGTCTCACTCTCCGGACCGCTGTGTCCGGCTAACGCGCCTCCTCGCAGTGATTTTACCCTGATATCACTGCACCTCACTCAGATTTTACTGTGATTCTATTGAGTTGTACCACACTGTCTTGTGCATTTACCATGGTTTACTATGCTATTCTACACTTTACTGTGATGCAATGATTTCACGGGAATTAACTTTAAATGTACGTGATTTCATTGGGCTACACTGCATCGTGCTTTTACCGTAGTTTAACTGTGTCTCGAGTGAGTCGGACCCCACACTCACACATGCTCTCGTGTGGGCGGACGTCGCTCTGGTTCCTAAACTGACGGGGGTCAAAGGACCGTCTCTCCTTGCTTATAATAATAATAATAATAATAATAATAATAATAATAATAATAATAATAATGCAAAGGAACAAGTAATAGGTGTATTGCATGCTGAAAAGGGAAGAGAGAAAACAGAGCCGTAACGTTGTGTTTTCTCTCTTCTCTTTCAGCATGGAACAAACCTGTTACTTGTTCCTTTGCACACTACAGATGCTGACGCAGCTACCCAACTGAACTAATAAAATAATGAAGGTCTTTCAAAAGTTGTAAACTTGTTGTAAAACTACTATAATAATAATAATTGCTTACACTTCTAGAAGACACAAAGCCCCTTTTTTTAGAGGTAATGAGGACTCCCCTCCACCACCACCGTCAATCTGTAGCACCGCATGGGTCATGCACCAGTACGCTCACAACACACCAGCTATCTGTGGGGAGGAGAACAGATTAATGAAAGCACTTCAGAGAGGGGGATTATTAGGAGGCCATGATCGCCCAAAACATTTGGCCAGGACATCAGTGCCCTACTCTTTTCGAGAAACGCCCTGGGATTTTTAATGACCACAGAGAGTCAAGACCTCGGTTTTACAGTAGTGCCCCCATAACTCAACGGGGGCATTAGGACCCACAAAGACCGCAGGGTGAGCGGACCCTGCTGATCGCGAATCTGCTTTTTGACACGTTTATCCTTTTTGCGCCGTGAGGATCGATACAGGAGATTCACTCAAGTCCGGTTTAGAATAAGGAACAGATACGGAGATGAGGAAAAACACGCCATCGTTTTATTTTCATATTCAGAGCGTGGTAATTCCCGCTAGCCCGTGCGTGGGGACGCGCCTCGAGCTGGGCGAGTGAACTCGTGGGAAACTCTGGCTGGTAGCCTTGTCCTTACACCTTTATCATTATAATTGTTATTTTCTTCTCGCCTGAGCTGATGGCCCATAGCGCGTAGCTGAGAGAACTGTCTGCCCCCGAGGTGTCGTCGCCGCCCTTTCTTTTTGTGTGTTGATGTGACGTGCGAAACATATGGTCCCGCATTGTCCGGGTGCTGGAAGCAAAGAATAGCGCGTGATGGCTCGCGACGCCCTATTTCGCCAGCCCCGGCGCGAGGATTTGGAGCCCCGCGAGCCGAGAGGCTGAGAGTCTGCTGCTCAGTCCGGCTGGGACCGGCCTCGTGGGGGACTTTTACAGGCTCAGTCATAGGCTGTCCAAAGATGAGGGCTCAGTGACCACAGACTGGACACAGACACTGGACACACTGGACACAGACAGACCTGGCTGTCCAGAGAGGAGGGCTCAGTGACCACAGACTGGACACAAGCACTGTACACACTGGACACAGGCAGACCTGGCTGTCCAGAGAGGAGGGCTGAGTGACCACAGACTGGACACAGACACTGGACACAGGCAGACCTGGCTGCCCAGAGAGGAAAGGCTGTGTTCCCACTGCTAGCAGGGAGAAATAGAAACAGAGGTGCACTTCCTACTGCACTGAGACAGATATTCTGGAATTAGAGAAACATTATTCCCCAAATTTACACAGCTAATCCTAGAAATCCCACACCTGCACGAATCACAAAAACTCCCGTTCCTACTGGGAGAGGGAGGAGGGAACTCAGTTGAACTGGCAGCCCAGGATGTGAGCCTGTTACAACCCAATAATGCTCCACATGTTTATATATAAATATCTCATGATTGTGTCTTTATTGTAAATGGAGATTTTTGTTTTATGTTAATTGTATTTGTTTTGCTTTGGCAACACTGATTTGTGACTAATCGGTCATGACAATAAAGCGCCTTGAACTGGATTGTCTGGCGGGAGGGAGGCCCTGGTGGCGGAGAGGGGAGAGGGCGTGGGGGGGAGACGGGTAGGGGGCGTGTGGCTTGGCTGTCCCTCGGCCTGTTTGAGCAGCCCTACTCGTCGCTAGTAAAGGGAGCCCAACTCGCAGGCGTGTCCGTGCAGATGCCGTCTCGGGAAGTCGCGGTGTTGTCTGGGAACAGCCCCGACACTCCCGTAAGTCGCTACCGACTAATAATAATGAGCGACTTTCAACAAAGTCGAATCGCTGGTTTTACGACACCGGTGCCGTGGGAACCAGTGTGGACTCGTCGTCATTCTCCTAGGGGGCTGCGAGTTCACATCACGGGTGGGGATCTGTACTGGCCCTTAACATCTGTACAAAGTTTCATGAACAATGGTTAAACAAGAACTAGTTCAACAGCCCGCAGATTCATCCCGGAATAAATCAGACCAGCGCCTTTTATTTCTCCTTCCCACCTTCAAATCCACGAAAGCGCAGTGGAACACCAAACACGCGTGGGGAGGAGCGGGGGTGTGGGGGGTGCGTTCCGCTGGCGGAGCTCGGGGGCTCTGCCGATGATCGGCGCTGCGGTCTCCCCCAGTTCCAGTCAGCTCCAGTTCCGGTCGGCGATCGCCGATTGTCCCGGCTCGCACTTTCCTGATAGGGCTCGCGGCAGGGGGCTCTGATTGCCCGTTTAGATTCGCTGCCCCGCGGGGGATGTGCAGAGCGAGGCACGCAGAGTCCCGAGCCCAGTGCGGAAGACGGGCGTGGCCGAGCGCTGTTCTCACTGCCTCCATTGTCCCGCCTGGAGACGAGTGGCTCATGTCCGCGTCTGTGCCCATATTCTGCCTTTAGCTCTGTATTTATAGGAGTACGGAAGTGAGATCAGTTCCGAGGAATACAATGATAAATACTGGGTATGAGTTCATCCCTCACAGTTAGTCTGAATTCACTAGCACACAGGTGTAGACAAGACTAGAGAGACAATACAGCAGCCATATCACCCTGCAACTCACAACTGGCAACCCACTGAAGCTCAGCAGGTGTAAGCCTGGCCAGTACCTGGATGGGGAAACCTCCTGGGAAAAACTAAGGTTGCTGCTGGAAGAGGTGTTAGTGGGGCCAGTAGGATCGCTCACCCTGCGGTCCATGTGGGTCCTAATGCTCCAGTATAGTGATGGGGACACTATACTGTAAACAGGCGCCGTCCTTCGGATGAGACGTAAAACCGAGGTACTGACTATCTGTGGTCATTAAAAATCCCAAGGCGTTTCTCGAAAAGAGTAGGGGTATAACCCTGGCGTCGTGGCCAAATTTCCCGTTTACCAATCATGGCCTCCTTATAATCCCCCTCTATGAATTGGCTACATTACTCTCCTCTCCTCCCCACGGATAGCTGATGTGTGGTGAGCGTTCTGGCGCACTATGGCTGCCGTCGCATCATCCAGGTGGATGCTGCACACTCGTGGTGGTGGAGGGGAGTCCCCATTACCTGTAAAGCACTTTGAGTGGAGTGTCCAGAAAAACGATATAAGTGTAAGCAATTATTATTATAATAATACTGCTGTCCATGTCCTCTCACACTCCCCCTGAATTCACCAGCACACACACACTGTCGCACCTGACTGGACTGTAGACACTGCTAGAGCCACTGCTGTCCCTCTCCTCTCACACTCACCCTGAATTCACCAGCACACACACACACTGTCACACCTGACTGGACTGTAGACACTGCTAGAGCCACTGCTATGAAGTTCTTAAAAACGTATTCCCTGGATAGTGCTCCCTTCCTCCTCCTGCCGTCTCTGCGTTGTGGGGTGATTGCCAGACCGTCCAATACACATCACTCCTCCTGTCCTGGGTGGCTGGTCGAAACTCTAGTAGGGGACAGATTCCGACTTGCTCCGTTGCGCCGCCTGGTACCCGGCAAGCGGGAGGCGGTGAGCGCCGACGTCACAGCGGTGGGCGGGGCGTAGCGCGGCGTGGAGGTACAAGAACCGCGCGCCGCTGGCGCCCGGGTTTCATTCGTTCTGCCCGAGAGCCGAGACGAGTCTCCCGACCGACGGCCTGTTCCTGTCGTGCAAAGTAATGGCCACGGAGCTACAGGATCCCCATGACGCCAAAAAGGTAAACGGTTCTCTGCTGTGTGTTATTGTCGCTTACCATGTGCGTTTTGTTTTAGTGCCGTTTGAAACTCGGGCTTCTTTACAACTTTCTTGGGACGGTATCCAAAATGGGACGGAAGTTGCAACAGATATCATCTAGAGAGCCCAAACGCAAATATTTGTATCTAAGAATCCACAGCACGGCACATGGGAAAATGCATTTTTATCTTTGGCACTCTAATCGTTTTTTTATTCGCTCTCGTATACATTAAATCCGTACATTAATTCTTTTTTTTCTTAACCACTATCGTTTTAATAAGCGAACTTTTCCCAAGCGGTGCTTTGATGCACATTTTTTCCCCGTGTTTTGCGCAGACATTGGTTGGTTGGCTTTGCTCGAAGTCGAGCTTCAAGCTAGCGAATCCGAAATAAGCGATGCGCGTTATAAATGAAATAAATACGTATTTCGAAATTTGATTTTTTCGATTGCACCTCTTAACGTGTAACTTCTTTATATCCGCTGTAACAGGAACCTATAATTTCCTATGAGTACAACGAACTTAAACTGTTGCCCCTACTCTGTTTAAACACCTAGATTGTGCTTCTGTATCATTATAGTGTATAACTGAAGCCTTCCACTGTAGCACGTCCATAGTTTTACCGTATTTCATAGAAATGGCAGTATCCTAGCTCCTATTGTAGGGCCTGTTGTAACAGGACAAAAAGAAATGTGAATTTATTTTGTGTAGGCTAATTTCAATCTATTGCTTTGCGTTCAATTTCAATCGCCTTTTATTTCTCTGTGTGTGTTTTGCCATGACATGAAATTAGTCTTAGTTCTTTTAAAAAAACTGGTTCCATGCTCGTTCGGGCCCATCTAAATTTGCTCCGTATTCGCCTCCGTCTCCGTGTGGGGGCTCATTCCAGCCCAGCTCGTCAGCTCGTGAGTTCTGCGCTGAATAGTCTACGCACCTACTGCTCGCGCGCAGCGTCTCTGCAGCCTCTCGGCTTCACGCGCAGCGCGTTAGTCTCGCGCTCCTAAACAGCTTCGGACCGCACAGAGTCACTTTTATACTTGTCAGATTACTGCGATCGTGAGCTCCACTGCAGGTGAACAATATCAACACCGGTACTAATGCTAGCAGGTACTGCGGGTTTCTTAAAAAGAATTTCTGTGATTCGACTCTGAACGCCATGTCTTTGGACACTGACCTAAAGGTTGTGCATTTAATCTGCTTGCTTCGATACACCTGGGTATTAGTTTATGGTTTATTAAGCACAAGGCCGACAGGTCTCACGTGCCTGCGCAGGGGTCTGAGGTCTGAAAACCGCGTGTTAGGCTCTAGAAAATTCTAGTAATGCTTCCGAGTCCGTTTAGGTTCAGACAAGGGTGGGGGTCGGCTCGCGGGGGGTGAGTCCGAGGAGCTGACCATCTCTGTGCCGCGCTGTGCAGGTGCCGAAGCCGCTGCTGGAGAAGCGCCGGCGCGAGCGGATCAACCAGAGCCTCGAGACACTGCGCGTCCTGCTGCTGGAAAACACAAAGAACGAGGTGGGTCGCGCGAAGGGGCGCTCCTCGCCGCCACCTCATTTCCGTTTCTGATTTGATCTGTACGCGTTTCCACTATTTGCCTCCGCGGTCCTTCAGTGGATGCTGACAAAGTAAACAGTGACTTAGATGGTCCTCCAGTTGTCAATGTAGCGCCCCCTGGTGTCCATCACAGGTTAGACAGACACCACACACACTCGCATGGTATCACGTACCAGCATGTCTTTGGACAGTGGGGGGAAACCAGAGCCCCTAGTGGAGACCAACACAGACAACATACAAGCTCCACACAGACAGCACCTCAGGAAATGACTCAAGGGCCCAAGTAAAGGTCTTTGCCATTTTCCTAAGCATGTGGATCAATGCTCATGTGCACTATTTTCACAGTGCAGTTACTGAAATAGATCAACCAGTAGTGTCTCCTTTTGACTTGAGGTTTCGGACAGCAGCTCACAACTTCCGTGCTGAGCTCAAGGGCACAGAGAGCACAGGCCTCCTCTTCCCAAACCACACGCCCTCCTGTCTCCTGATCCCACTGACCTCTTCCCAAACCACACGCCCTCCTGTCTCCTCTTCCCTACACCTCCCTCCCTCCTGTCTCCTCTTCCGTACACCTCCCTCCCTCCTGTCTCCTCTTCCCTACACCTCCCTCCCTCCTGTCTCCTCTTCCCTACACCTCTCTCCCTCCTGTCTCCTCTTCCCTACACCTCCCGCCCTCCTGTCTCCTCTTCCCTACACCTCCCTCCCTCCTGTCTCCTCTTCCCTACACCTCCCTCCCTCCTGTCTCCTCTTCCCTACACCTCCCTCCCTCCTGTCTCCTCTTCCGTACACCTCCCTCCCTCCTGTCTCCTCTTCCCTACACCTCCTGCCCTCGTGTCTCCTCTTCCCTACACCTCCCGCCCTCCTGTCTCCTCTTCCCTACACCTCCCTCCCTCCTGTCTCCTCTTCCCTACACCTCCCTCCCTCCTGTCTCCTCTTCCCTACACCTCCCTCCCTCCTGTCTCCTCTTCCGTACACCTCCCTCCCTCCTGTCTCCTCTTCCGTACACCTCCCTCCCTCCTGTCTCCTCTTCCCTACACCTCCTGCCCTCGTGTCTCCTCTTCCCTACACCTCCCGCCCTCCTGTCTCCTCTTCCCTACACCTCCCTCCCTCCTGTCTCCTCTTCCCTACACCTCCCGCCCTCCTGTCTCCTCTTCCCTACACCTCCCTCCCTCCTGTCTCCTCTTCCCTACACCTCCTGCCCTCGTGTCTCCTCTTCCCTACACCTCCCGCCCTCCTGTCTCCTCTTCCCTACACCTCCCTCCCTCCTGTCTCCTCTTCCCTACACCTCCCTCCCTCCTGTCTCCTCTTCCCTACACCTCCCTCCCTCCTGTCTCCTCTTCCGTACACCTCCCTCCCTCCTGTCTCCTCTTCCGTACACCTCCCTCCCTCCTGTCTCCTCTTCCCTACACCTCCTGCCCTCGTGTCTCCTCTTCCCTACACCTCCCGCCCTCCTGTCTCCTCTTCCCTACACCTCCCTCCCTCCTGTCTCCTCTTCCCTACACCTCCCTCCCTCCTGTCTCCTCTTCCCTACACCTCCCTCCCTCCTGTCTCCTCTTCCGTACACCTCCCTCCCTCCTGTCTCCTCTTCCGTACACCTCCCTCCCTCCTGTCTCCTCTTCCCTACACCTCCCGCCCTCCTGTCTCCTCTTCCCTACACCTCCCTCCCTCCTGTCTCCTCTTCCCTAGACCACACGCCCTCCTGTCTCCTCTTCCCTACACCTCCCTCCCTCCTGTCTCCTCTTCCCTACACCTCACTCCCTCCTGTCTCCTCTTCCCTAGACCACACGCCCTCATGTCTCCTCTTCCCTACACCTCCCTCCCTCCTGTTTCCTCTTCCCTACACCTCCCTCCCTCCTGTTTCCACTTCCCTACACCTCACTCCCTCCTGTCTCCTCTTCCCTAGACCACACGCCCTCCTGTCTCCTCTTCCCTACACCTCCCTCCCTCCTGCCTCCTCTTCCCTAGACCACACGCCCTCCTGTCTCCTCTTCCCTACACCACCCTCCCTCCTGCCTCCTCTTCCCTAGACCACACGCCCTCCTGTCTCCTCTTCCCTAGACCACACGCCCTCCTGTCTCCTCTTCCCTACACCTCACTCCCTCCTGCCTCCTCTTCCCTACACCTCACTCCCTCCTGCCTCCTCTTCCCTAGACCACACGCCCTCCTGCCTCCTCTTCCCTACACCTCCCTCCCTCCTGTCTCCTCTTCCCTAGACCACACGCCCTCCTGTCTCCTCTTCCCTACACCTCACTCCCTCCTGCCTCCTCTTCCCTACACCTCACTCCCTCCTGCCTCCTCTTCCCTACACCTCACTCCCTCCTCCCAGCAGTGCCAGGCTGACATTCCCATCTGTGTTTTCAGAAACTGCGCAACCCCAAGGTGGAGAAGGCCGAGATCCTGGAGAGCGCGGTGCACTTCCTGAAGGGGGAGCTGGAGGCGGGCGGCAGGAGAGCCCGGCCTGCGCAGCCGGAGCTGGGGCAGCAGCAGCAGCAGGAAGAGGAGGAGGGGGAGGAAGCCCAGGCCGGGGCGGGGCCGCGGCTCTTTCCACGGCCGCCGCCGCCACCCCTCTGGCGCCACCAGCAGACGTACCGCGAGGGCATGCGCTCCTGCCTGCTGCGCGTCGGCCACTTCATCGCCGCCAAGAGCCGCGCGCTGGAGGACTCCGAGGGTCCAGGGCCCGCGGCCTGGCTCAGCCCGCCAGGCGGCGTGGGGGACACGCTGCTTCCGGTCAGCACCCCCAGATCTCCGGGCCGCGCCCCCTGGCCGGGACACCTGCAGCCCGCCGTCCCCCATCCGGCACCCAAAAGGCCCAAACTCGGGGTCTGCAGCCCCCCCCACGGATCACACAGACTCCCAGAGAGCACCGGGTTCTGCCCCAGCTGGCAGGGCAGTGCCGGGTCACGAGAGACGGACCGGACCGGAGCAGCGCCGGAAGGACCGAAAGAAGTCGCCATGCCTGGCCAGGAGGTGTGGAGACCGTGGCCGCAGTAGAGCCGGCAGCCAGCAGGGGGAGCTGTGCCGGTTGGAGCAGGACTCGCCCACAGTGGACACAGTGCCTCAGCCTCCAGCACTCCTGTACACAGAGATCAGATCTTCAGAAGATTTTATATTTAACTTATTGTCTGAAGAGAAGGACTCGATTTTTTCAAGTTAATGTTAATGGGCATTATTTATAACAGCTCTCTCTCTGATCAATAGCAATCACTCCAGCTTTCTCTCATGCTGATCAATAGGAATCACTCCCAGCTCTTTCTCCTGCTAATCACTAGGAATCACCCCCAAATCTCTCTGATCACTAGGAATCACTCCCAGCTCTCCTGCTAATACCTAGGAATCACTCCCAGCTCTCTCTCTGATCAACAGGAATCACTCCCAGCTCTCCCTGATCAATATGAATCACTCCCAGGTCTCTGATCACTAGGAATCACTCCCAACTCTCTCTCCTGCTAATCACCAGGAATCACTCCCAGCTCTCTCTCTCTGATCAATAGGAATCACTCCCAGCTCTCCCTGATCAATATGAATCACTCCCAGGTCTCTGATCACTAGGAATCACTCCCAACTCTCTCTCCTGCTAATCACCAGGAATCACTCCCAGCTCTCTCTCTCTGATCAATAGGAATCACTCCCAGCTCTCTCTGATCAATAGGAATCACTCCCAGCTCTCTCTCCTGCTGGTCAATGGGAATCAGTCGCAGACTGGGAATAAGAAGTCAAGTCAGCTTGGTGATGTCAGACTGCACCTCAAGAGTTTCATGACTAATTGGATCTGTTATTTATATTGTTTTCTTCAGTCCTGGCCATGAAAGGCAACCAGAGAGCTTTTGGTTTGCTTGTGTGTCACATTGTGATGCTGTAGTGAAAAGCTGTCATTTCTACTGTTTTTTCACTACTCGTCTCTCCAAATGACTTTGCCTTCTAGGTTCATCACTCAAAGCTCAGGTCTTTGTCTTTTTATATTAAACAGGCAAAGGAGACAGCGTGTTTATTTGTATTTTTTATATTAAAAAACAGTTTTGTACAATACATATTTGGGTGTCCCTGGAATAAACTTATTTATGAAACAAATGGGTGTTTTGTGATGAGTCCTGATGTCTCTGTGCGCGTCTCGCACCATCTCTCACCCTAAGTCTGCCCATGTCTGCCCTTTCCTCTCACTCCTGCACCTTGGTCCCTCTGATTTCCTGTCTCTCTCGCTCTTCTGGAGCTCCGCTGGCATGACCAGTGAACTGGTGTTGCCACAGGAGTCACAGCTAGCGGAGAGCTGCTTTCCTGACACCTTCCTGAATGCATGAACTGCTGTCCAAGGCCCGTTTGTTATGGAGGGGGACTAAATGAAAAAGTGGTTCTAGGTATTGTATGGAAGCAGTATAGTGTAAAAACAAATGACAGTCTATTTTCATGTGTGTAAACCAGACATTGCATACCTAATGTCCTGTATGTATAAAATAATTAAAAGGCTTCACTCAGAATAAAGAACCTATGCTTGTAATAAAGGCCGATTGTTGGTCAGGTTGTGACTGGAATTTGCACACTGAGCTTCCTCTGATGATTTGCATCCTCCAGTATGATTGGAAATTGTATTTTGGCAGGAATAGGAATTCTGGAATTAATTATTTTAGGTCATACTTGTATAATCCTGGAGTATTTCTTCCTGTCTCTGTCTCTGCTTCTCCAAGCCAACAGCAGTGGGAGCACAGCCTGTCCTCTCTGGACAGCCAGGTCTGTGTGTCCAGTTTCTATGTCCAGGCTGTGGTCACTGAGCCTGTCCTCTCTGGACAGCCAGGTCTGCTTGTGTCCAGTGTCTATGTCCAGGCTGTGGTCACTGAGCCTGTCCTCTCTGGACAGCCAGGTCTGTGTGTCCAGTTTCTATGTCCAGGCTGTGGTCACTGAGCCTGTCCTCTCTGGACAGCCAGGTCAGTGTGTGTCCAGTGTCTGTTGTAGCTGTGGTAACTGAGCCTGTACTTTCTCGAATTATTTTATGTGACTTATGATTTACTTGTGTGTTTTGTGCTTATATGGGAGAAGCCAAAGACACATTTCCACAGGAGTGAGCAATAAGGTTTCTCTCTCTCTCTCTCACCCTCTTCATCCGGATGTGCACGTTAAGGTAAGAACACATCCCCTGAAGCAGACCGGCGCGGGGGTGTGATATCGCCGTGCTCTGCAGCCCCTCACTGCGGCGCGATTCTCACCCGCGCTGCTGCCCCGCTCGCCACACGAGCCGCCGCGAGGCTCTTCCACACCCCAGCGCGGGACCGTTCGCCCCCTGTGGCTGTGTTGACATGGAAACTCTGTTACTCGACCAGCGCTCACAGCAAGATAGGAGGACATACAGTAACAGCAGCGCTGATAATAACGCCTTACGTTTGCGGCTTCGACTGCTTCGCTCAGAGGGGGATGGGAGACAGAAAAGTAGTTAATGATACACTTGATATAAACGTACTTCACTGTTTTATTATATACTGAGAGAAACCAATAACGCCTCGATTGAGTTAGAACCAGTAGCATCTGGTTCCAGTGCCTTGCAGTGTGTCCCTGTCATGAGCTCCAGTGTAGTGAACTGGCCGGTACGCTGTCCTCCCTTCTCCCGGACAGGCTGCGCGCTCAGCCCGTCCTGCGGTGTGCTTAAAGGTCTGCGGCTGGATCTGCTGTGGCGCGCGCGCAGAATGACCTCACCATCGTGTCCTCTCACGGCCGGGGGGAGGGGGGTCTCGTCTTCCAGAACGTCTTCAGCTGTACGGGATTTTCGGAAGTCTTTAAACGGCCCTTAACTAAATCATTGCAGGCTGAGAAGACCCCGATTCTCCTAATCTCCTAATCCTGTTAGCGGCGTGCATTTGGGGGGTGTGGGGGGAGACGCTAGGCTCTGTGTACACGGCTTTAGCAAACCCTTGGACGCGTTCGGCCGCTCATTAGCTCCAGCTCCAAAGGATGGATATTAAAAAAGCCCCTCGCCCCCATCCCAAATAAACATCTAATCAGGTCTGATCCGAAATCCCCAGAAGCAGGAATTATCCCGGGCCAGCCGAGCGGCACAGAGCCGGAGATCGGAGCGACGCCATGGCAACTCGCCACGGAGGCCGGGTGCGGTTGCTATGGCGACGCGCGCGAGCTCTGCACCCCCGGCTGGAGTGGGGCGGCTCGGCTCGAGCCGGGTGTTCCTGTCCGCCAGCAGTGAGCTGATCCCAGGATCTCATCCGGCTGCGTCTGTTGACAGGCCGGGGTCCCGGCTTCAACATGGCTGGACAGCGCGCTCCACACCCCCACCACCCTTTGTGCAAAGAAGCGCCTCCGGCTCTCGGTTTGAAACGGCCGTCCCTGGTTCAGGCTTGCTCGGTGCTGGATGTCAGCCCGCTGCTTTTGAGGGTTTTGAACACCTGAAGTGAAGTAGAGATGAAACCTGCTTTATCGCTGCGCTGCTTGGAGAGGCGCCCCCCGTAGGCGACTCTGGGAACTCCTGACCCCGCGCGCCAAGGCCGGGCACAAGGCACAAGGCAGCACGAGTCGACAGCTGCGTGCCAAACGCACGAGAGGCGTCAATGCCTTCCGGCTCCCCGACCAGGAGCAGCCCGCGCGCTTCACGAACAGGCGCGAGCCTCAACACTTGGCCCTGCGCTCACGGGGTGTGAGGACAAACTCCGTGAATATGCGTGTCTGTTTGTGTATGTGTGCGTGTGGGGGGGTGTCACTGGGGCGGAATGCGCCAGTGACGCCGTGAGAGCGTCCTTCTCTCACCCGGGTTCGAAGTCGACCCGGTGTGAGATTCGGCTCCTCGTCAACCCCGTCACAGACAGCTCCCATCTCTTTTCCCACGAGAAAGATTGGCGCCGCCGTTCCCACACCGCGCGCTGCCCTGGATGGGGAGCAAAGCGAACCGGCTGGAACAGTCGACTGGTCCCGTCGGCTGTTCACATCGCTGGTCCAATTGGAAATCAGAGACACACCCGGGAGCTCTCCGGCCGCGGAGGACGATGTGTCTCGAGTTACTGCGGTTTAACCTATCCGAGCTCGCTCTGGGAGGCGGTGAGGGGACCGAACCGCAGGCTCAGAAGCGACACCGGCGCCTCACCCGTCCACTCGGGAAAACGGCTACTTTTGGTCGCGAGGCGGGCGGACAATTGTGGTACAGAGTGAAGGAATGGAGTCGGTATCGGGCACCTGCTTAGGAAAATGACAACAGACCGGGCAAAATAGTCGAATTTCCCTTCTTTCCCGTACTAACACGCAACACTTTGTCCCCGGGGCAGACAATCGATCGCTGTTCTCTGCAGGTGTTAAGGAATAAACCAGAGCAAACGGCCCCCTATTTTCTCGAGCTGAGTTTCACAAGCCTCTGCCATATGCGCGTGGCCAAACTGCGAAGCGTGGAAGTTCGCGCTTCGGCGGCAGATGAAAGATCACCCTCTCCCACTCACCTCACCCTCTCCCACTCTGCGTGTTCCCACCCGCCCCTCCCTCTCAAATTCAAATCCAAATTCAATATTGGCATTGTCACAACACAGGGGACGCGATACATGACACAATACTTGAACAATATTTGTTTATTCTACAGTCCCAGTACAGGAGAAAGGGCCCATTACAATAGGAGCTACAGTCCCAGTACAGGAGAACAGTCCCGTTACAATAGGGGCTACAGTCCCAGTACAGGAGAACAGTCCCGTTTCAATAGGAGCTACAGTCCCAGTACAGGAGAACAGTCCTGTTACAATAGGGGCTACAGTCCCAGTACAGGAGAACAGTCCTGTTACAATAGGGGCTACAGTCCCAGTACAGGAGAACAGTCCCGTTACAATATGAGCTACAGTCCCAGTACAGGAGAACAATCCTGTTACAAAAGGAGCTACAGTCCCAGTACAGGAGAACAGTCCTGTTACAAAAGGAGCTACAGTCCCAGTACAGGAGAACAGTCCTGTTACAAAAGGAGCTACAGTCCCTTGGCAGTAGAATACTTCCATTTCAATGGAAGGCTTCAGTTATACACTTTAATGATACAGAAGATAAATCTAGGTGTTTAAACGGGGTAGGGGCGACAGTTTAAGTTCATTGTACTCATTGTAAATTATAGGTTGAAGGTCAGTCTACGAGCATCAAGGCTGATACTTAACCTCATGCTATTTTGTTGAAACTTTCTACGGGGGTGGAGCGGGATGACACCGGTGAGAGAAACAGACGTAACCGAGGCGTGTGTGTGAGAGAGAGAGGAGGGATATTGCGGGTCACTACGTCACTCGCACCTCTCCGCCAATCGCAGCTCGCCTGGCCGAGCAGTATATACCGCAGAGAGGGGGGCGCGCGGCTCCCAAATTCCTGTCGCCTGCAGCGGCTCGCGGATATTCGGATTCGTTCGTCGGTGGACCGGAATCGCCTCTCCTCGCAATTAGCACGGCCAGTCTCAATTCCCACAAAGCATGAGGCGTTCAAGTCGGACTAACTTTCGAGGGATCAAGAAAGTGAGTGTTCTATGAGTCTGGGCGGATAACGTCGCGTTATTTATTTGTTTTCTTTCCAGTTGTGTACAGGTTTGTAGTTGTAGGGACGATAAATTTGTGCGACGAGATTTCGTTTCCACAATCATGAGGAGTTCATGTCGGACTAACTTTCAAGGGATAAAGAAAGTGAGTGTTCTCTGTCCCTCGGTTTTTAATGTTCTTTTCAGTTATAATACACATTTGTAATGGTGGGGGACAATAACTGGACTTCCTCCGTCGGGTCCCGATAGGAAGAACTCAGGGGAAACGGTTACAGAAGGGCCACCCGAGGAGTATTAGTCAAATATGAGCACTTCCTATTAATGCAAACAGTACAATTAGTGGTAGTTATTAATGAAGCATCGCTTATATTAATATTAACATTATCGAAGTAGTTCAAGTAGGGGGCTGCGTCAGCATGCGTAGGCTGCAAAGGAACAAGTAAAGGTTTATTCCTGTGCTGAAAAAAGAAGAAAGGAAACACAACTTTTCGGCTGTGGAGCCTTCTTCTGGTGTGCTTCTCCACACCCGAAGAAGGCTCCACGGCCAAAACGTTGTCTTTTCTTTCTTCTCTTTTCAGCGCGGAATAAACCTATTACTTGTCCCTTAGCATTATCGAGTCAGTTGCGAGCTTTCCTTAGGAGTTCCCAGATCTGGCGTTGAAGAGAAATCGCCATCCACAACCCGAACGCTCTGTGAGCGTTTGCAATGCCTGGTGAGATGCTGTAGGTTTGGCTGATCGCGCCTGGGGTAGAGGGCAGCCTCCAACCCCGTCCAGAGTGCGTGACCCCAGGGGCAGCAGCAAGCTGGGGACCAGTGTGAAAGGAGGGGTTTGTGTGGGACATTCAGAGCTCATTTGCTCTGTATGCGGGCGGTGAGGAAGAGCCGGGCGAGATGGACTGGTCCTTGTTGACCCTCCCCAAGTGCAGTTCATAACTTCCGCGTTATGAACAAAAGGGCAAGTTTCCCTATGCCTGCAGATAATTATCATTTAATTGCTTACACTTATATAGCGCTTTTCTGTACACTCCACTCAAAGCGCTTTACAAGTAATGGGGACTCCCCTCCACCACCACTGCAGCATCCACCAGATGACAACACCTAACACGATACTTTATTTCATTCGCGAGCCGGACATTAAATACGTTCACTGGCGTTATATACATTTTTTTCATTTTTTATTACAGCTTCCGAGGTATTGGAAAAGGGGGTTCTCTAATTTCTAATGAAAGAGGGTTGTTAATTTTTAATAAATTAAATAGGGGAGTTTTAATTTTAATAAAAGGGTTTATATAATTTGTTCCGAGTTTTTAACTATGCATCGTATCAAACCTCGCAGAACTATCCCATTCGCCTGTTCAGATCTGGACGTAGTGCTCAGGGTAGTTTAAAATTAAATGAATCCTCCGCCTTCTTACTCGGAGTTCCAAGATCTTACGTGTTGTTTGAACTCGGGAAGCTTTGGCCAACGTGTCAATGGCGCCCCCTGGTGGTGGGATCTGATTTCACAGCAGTATAAGACCTCAATTGCCTGGACAGCGCTCAACAGAGAAGCGCTCTCCCACATGTCACGGAAATATGTGTATTTATCTGCTTCGAGAGCTGCAGCTGCTAGTGCTTCTGCTAATATTAATTCTACATTTTATTACTACTACTAATAATAAGTATTCATTGGTGTATCCATCTGTCCATGTCTCAGCATGAGTGTGTCTGCCTGATCACCTGTCTGTCTCTGTTCACCTGTTGGCCTCTGATCACTTGTCTGTCTCTGTTCACCTGTCTGCCTGATCGCCTGTCTGTCTCTGTTTGCCTGTCTATCTCTGATCACCTGTCTGTGTCTTATCTCTGATCAGGGACACCTGTCTGTCCCTGATCACTTGTCTGTCTCTGATCTCCTGTCTCTGATCACCTGTCTGCCTGATCACTTGTCTGTCTCTTACTGCCCTTTTCCCATGATCACCTGTCTGTCCTGCCTGTCTCCAGATGCTGAAGCCCCTAGTGGAGAAGAAGAGGCGCGACAGGATCAACCAGAGTCTGGAGGAGCTGAGGGCCCTGCTGTTCAACTGCACACATGACCAGGTCAGACCGGCCTTCTGTCTGTGTCTGTCTCTTTAGTGCAGGGCAGGGTCAGTGTGTCTACAGGGTGTCCAGTCCTGGTCCTGCAGGGTCAGTGTGTGTACAGGGTGTCCAGTCCTGGTCCTGCAGGGTCAGTGTGTGTGCAGGGTGTCCAGCCCTGGTCCTGTAGGGTCAGTGTGTCTGCAGGGTGTCCAGTCCTGGTCCTGCAGGTTCAGTGTGTGTGCAGAGTGTCCAGCCCTGGTCCTGTAGGGTCAGTGTGACTGCAGGGTGTCCAGTCCTGGTCCTGGAGGGGTCAGTGTGTGTGCAGGATGTCCAGCCCTGGTCCTGTAGGGTCAGTGTGTCTGCAGGGTGTCCAGTCCTGGTCCTGGAGGGGTCAGTGTGTGTGCAGGATGTCCAGCCCTGGTCCTGGAGGGGTCAGTGTGTGTACAGGGTGTCCAGTCCTGGTCCTGCAGGGTCAGTGTGTGTGCAGGGTGTCCAGTCCTGGTCCTGGGGGACATGGTTTCCAGTCCTGATATATGTGACATTTTGTGGCAGTGTGTCGAAAAGACGACCAGAAGCGTCTCTGTGACAATGATTTCACTGCCATTGTTTTTCCAGCTCCCACTATGTTCTCATGCCCTTTGCTTGCGGTTTTGTGTCTCCACACACAGAGAGTCCGAAACCCGAAGCTGGAGAAGGCAGAGATCCTGGAGCTGACTGTGTCATACCTGGAGAGGAGGAGGAGGGAGAGGAAGACCGGGCGGACAGGTATGTGTCGGAGCCCAGGTCTCTGCTGCTTTGTCCAGCTCTTTAAGCCTCGACTGAACTAGCCTATGAACACTGAAACCGTATGGCTTCCTGCCACAAGGGGGCGCTGTTTGGGCCCCCTGTAGCCCGGGTAGTGCTTTGTAATGTCTCCCACTGTGACCTGGTTCCACACACTGTGTACCACAACAGTCCAAGGGCAGCCAGGAAGTGGGTGCCTTGAGTGAGGCTGGATTTGCTCAGTTTGCTCTGCAGCACCGCCCCCTTGTGGCTGTCCACTGGCCTTGCAGTGCCCTTCCTCCGGTGACTGAGTCCTACTGTGGGGGCTGTGGGGGTTCACTCACTCCCAGGGCTGTGGGTACAGGTTTAGCATGTAAAAACCCTAAATGTGGTACCTTATAAAATTCTCTCCAGCTCCTGGTCCTTTGTGCTGCATGTAAATGTTTTCAACCAGTTAACCAGTCCAGTGAGGGAGTTTGATTAAGTACCAGTGAACACAGCCAGAACATGTAGGGATCCAGAGGCGAAGGACCCATCGAGAGACATTCTACTACCTCTGTCAAAACCATATATATTTTACATATAATAAGATAATATTGTCAGATACCAGAATTATTATTGCCAAGCCTTGGTCACACTAGAGCAGTATGTGGCACAACACCAGGCACGCAAGGGAGCAGACTCTAACACACGGGAGCTGTGTGCGTTCTGGTGCCTGCAGTGTGTCTACACACAGATCTCACACTCTTCCTCTCTCCCTGTCACCTCCCCTCCCTGCCTGTCTCTTGCCTCTCACAGGTGAGGTACCTTCCCAGACCCGGGCTGCTCAGCCCCTCCGGGAGGGGGATACCCCGATCCCCAGTTACGAGGCCGGTTTCCAAAAGTGCGTCTCCCAGGTCACCAGTTTCATCCGCTGCGTGGAACCCCCAGAGCAGGAGCGTCTCGTCCGAGGGCTGAGGTGCTACTGGGGCTCCCGCCAGTCTGAGCCTGCTGAAGGGGAGACCCCCTCTGCTGGCGACGCCCCCTCGCCCCCCACTGCAGCACCGGATCTCGGGGAGGCGCTGCAATCCTGCCGCTGCTTGTACTGTTGGGGTGCACAGCCATACCTACTCCCAGGCACCCCCACAGTCTCCCCAACCTCTTTTCCTGCCTTCCCTAATCCCTATCCCTCTTCATCAGCCCCCCCGCCTCATCCCAGTGGGCGCCCCTCCACACCCCTGTACCCCACCCCCTCTCCCTCTCCCCCCTGTCCTGTCTCCAGTTCCCTCTCGCCCCCCTACGCGTCCCTCCCCTTCCCAGTCCCTTCTCCCTCCTCCTCCTCCTCTTCCTCACCTTGCTCCATCTTCTCGAACCCGGGCTGGAGTCTCCCCTCGCCCTTGGCCCCTATGGATCCTCTGCTGCCCCCGCACCACTCCCCCAGCCGGGGGGCAGACTGGAGCTGCCCTCCCAGGATCCTCCTGGCCTCGACACCCCTGCGGCACTCCGGGCTCCTGCCGGGCTCTCAGCGGGTCTGGAGGCCCTGGCAGTGAGAGGGATTCACCCACCTCCTCGACCACAGCCTCTCCCTGGGGCGGATTCCGGGACAGAGACGCTCTCCGGCCGCGTCTCCTCCCCCCAGCCGAGCGCAGGACGAGCGGGGGGGGCGAACTTGCCTTTCAGTTTCCCGATGGTGACGGACGCGCGGCGTGAGCGCCCTCTGCTGGGCGCGGCGCGTTTGGCGGCTCAGCGAGCGCTGCCGCTCGCAGAAAACCCGAGAGCGCGAGAAGATAAGATACTTTATTGATCCCGTGAGGGAAATTGCTGTGCAACAGCTGCTCAGCACAGCCCACACAGCACAGCGTAACGAAATAATACAACAAAAGGTAACGATCGAGAGGGGATCACTGACCCAAGGGTCTCAAACCGCTGCTTTTTTGTGAGAAGAATGGGAACCGGGTTCAACAACCGTGGCTGGACAGCTTGTTTCCCACCCACGCCACTCTTTGCGTAAAGCGGTGCCTTCTGCTCCCGGAGTGCAGGGGCAGCTGGCCCAGTAAAGGGCAGCCCCCCAGTTCAGATTTGTCGCGTGTGACCCCGATTCTTAGAGGCACAGGTGGGTGAACGATTTCACTCATCCTTCATCTCCCACACCAGGGCGACCCCTTGTGACTGCCTGGGGAACCCCATTCCGCCTGGCGATTAATCTGCGATTAATCCCGGGTTTATTTATATGTATAATATGTAATTACAGGTCTGTAAATTGTAAAAAAAAAGTATATATTTCTGTGTATGCCTGTCTGTCTCGTTCGAACTATCACAGTTTGTCTTATAGATGAACCTTCCAGACCCATCTAATGACCAGTACTTTATGAGTTCTTCATATTGAACTGTAAAGAGAGTCTGTCCTCTTGCTCCCTGATTATGGATTCTATTTGCTGAAATTATATATGTATGTTTCTATTGGGAACAGTGTTATTTCTGCGATATTGTACTGAAATAAAGAGGTCTATTTAACTAGCTACATTCCCGGTCGTTCTCGATCTTGACGTCTAGGGAAGAAAATACATTTGTACGAATTCTCTGGTCATTTCATCTTCGTCTGTGGTTCCATAGTGTAGCGGTTATCACGTCTGCTTTACACGCAGAAGGTCCTGGGTTCGAGCCCCAGTGGAACCAAGTTCTTTTTCTCGTCGTCATGTCATCCGGTCCAATACGGTATCAGATGACAAAATGCAAATCCCTATTTAACTTTTACATGCTGTTATGAACCAGGGAGATTTATCTGCTGTGTAAGATTTGGAATATCTGTATTAAAGTCAAGGGGCCTGTGTACATATTTGCAACGCGCAGTTAAACCGTGTTGTGAAACCGTGCGTCTTTGGCTCTGCATAATGAACTGAAACACAGAGCCCCTGACGCACACCCATACTCGTCACAGAAACCGCTTCCTTACTCGGGGTAGCGTGGCCGAGCGGTATAAGCCTTCTGGTCCCTCCTGAGGCGCGAGTTCGAATCCCACCTCTGCCAGAATTCCTGAGAAAGACGACAGTTCAGAAGAAATGAGAAGACAGGTCGGGGGTAAAGATCACTGTACAAGACCGCATTCTTGCGTGATTAATGACAAAAGTTTAGCTCACTCGCTTTTAAAAAGTCTTCAATGCGTTTTTAAATCAAAATACATTCTTTTCACATCACTCATTAAACGGGTTAGGAGAGTGGGGCCGTGTGCGACTGTATTGCAGGTTCTCGACGGTATAATTACATCAGCGAATATCTGTGACACGGCAGCTCCGACTCTTTGTAAATCTGTCAATGAAGCAAAGACGTCTTTTTACAGGCTTGCTGTTGGGAAGAGAAATAACAAAAAAAATAATACGACACATAACAAAACAGCCGTCCCTGGGTGGGCTCGAACCACCAACCTTTCGGTTAACAGCCGAACGCGCTAACCGATTGCGCCACAGAGACCACCGACGAGTCCCTCAGGCCAGTTTGCAGTCGGGACATAATGCAGTGGACAACAAGTGGACAACTAGTGAAGCTGTCAAAAGTACGCAGGTATATATACAGGAACTGTGTACAGACGTAGATGCGAGACGTCCACTGTATCACCTCAGGCTCGTTCACTATTGGCCCGACTCCCTTCCTCGCAGAAATCTCTTCACCATGGCAACCGGTGGCTACACACATACACACGCGCAGAACCCTGTCGTAACGACTACGGCAACTGCCGAAAACCGGGAACACCAACACCAACCGCGACAGCAGGTGCAGCCCTTGTACGGCAAACCTTCTCATAATAGAAAAAAAAGTTGCCTCGTCCGAAAAAAAAAAGAAGCTCTGGCGTATCAGGGTCTGCTTGAAATGCCTCTGTCTGGTGTGAATGGGTGTTAAACCCCAGACCCTCTTCAAAGGCTGAAAGCCATGTAGTTTACACGCAGAAGATCCTGGGTTCGAACCAAGCGTGTCTGATCTTAACACAGTTAAACACACTTGACAGAAGCAATTCAACAAGATCCTGGTACGTCAGTGCTTCTCGCAAAACTTCAGACCAAGGAAATGGCACATTACTGTCACACCACACGCACTCCAACACCACTACATGCATGACAACTAAATGCAAGCCGAAATTGTAGTTAAAACTGTACTAGTTGTACTATTTATTAATCACCATATTATTTTTGCACTGTTTACCGTATTAGTTTTGCACTGTCTTTGCCCTGTTTGTATATTTTCTCTGCGTATTTACACAGTTTAGAAACAACAACAGTACACCTGCGTTACCTCGTGGCGCAACGGTAGCGCGCCTCACTCCAGATCAGAGGGTTGCGTATTCAACATCACGTCTGCTGTTGCCGAACCGGGAGCCCTCGCCACGAAGTCCACTTCCCCAAGCCTGCTGAATATGTTAACCCAAATATGTCTCACAATAGTGCAAAGGCGAGGTGTTGCCACTTTTAACTTAGATTTCTTTAAATTAACGTGTTATGTTACTCCTACTTTCATTTCTGTACCATGAAATGCAAATCTTTGATTAAACAAGGTATTCTGACGTTTTAGTGTTTAAAACGACTCTGGTGGGACTCAAACCCACAACCTTTGAATGACTTCACAAAGCCACCATCTAGAAGTCCAACGCGCTATCCATTGCGCCACAGAGCCTACGGTAGCGTAGGAGGTGACCTACAGAACAGGACAAAGAAACGGCTCAAAACCAAGTAGCGGAGGATCATCTCCTGTCGGCAGTTTGGATGTTATCAAGAAGACAATAACGTGTTGAATTCCACCATTGTTCCTGGCCATGACGTGTAAAATGACATAATCAATGGAGATTCACCACTACAGCAGCTCCAGTGGTGCAATCGGTCAGCGCATGGTATTTATATAGCAGTGCTCAGCGGAGTCATGCCGAGGTTGTGAGTTTGAGCCTCACCTGGAGCAGCTTGTCTTTTGTTGTCTCACCTGTCCTGTCTGGAGAGCACTGAGCCAGACGATCAAGGGGAGAAAGGCCCAGCTGGAGCTGTGCTACACCTCCCTGCTCCCTGCTCTCTGGGCGAGATCCGGGCAGGAAGAACGATCCGTGGTCTGGGAGGAAGAGACTCTCTTCGGAAGAGTAGGGCTCCTCACGGGAGAGAATGAAGAAAACTCTTCGGCTGCAGAGATGCTGATTGTTCTCTTTGGGGAATTAATGCAAGCTGCCTGTGACCTCATGGTGCAACGGTAGCGTGTCTGACTCCAGCTCAGGAGGTTGCGTGTTCAAATCACGTTGGGGTCAATCAGCACTTGCTTTTTCAAGCTCTGCTGTTGCCGAACTGGGGGCCCTCACCACGAAGTCCAATTCCCCAAGCCTGCTGACCTTATATGTCCCTCCCTTCTCGTCAAAACCCATATTTTCACAGGGTACCTTTCAGAAATCACAGTATAGAAAGAGAAGAACATCCCGCTGATCTCGGCTGCTGTTGTTTCCTTCATTGGAAAGTGAAGCCAACAGGTGAAAGTGTTCTGAGTGTGTTGTTTTCATGGAGCCGAGAGCCGGTCCATTATATCAGAGTGTCTGTGGTGCAATCGGTCAGCGCGTTTGCTTGTTAACTGAAAGGATGGTGGTTCAAGACTACCCAGAGACCCTGAGAGCCTCTTATTGCACTGTCTCTTACCTCATCCAGATGATCCAGATGGAATGTCCAGACGGCAAGACGCTTAAACCAGCAAATTACCACACACAAAGCACTGAACACGTTAACCCAATAAATGTCTCACAATAGTACAAAACTTTGAGGTGTTGCCACTTTTAACTTGCTGAGTTTTCTTTGAAAGAACGTGTTATGTTCCACCTACTGTCATTTCTGTACTGGGACAGACTATATGAACTGCAAATCTTTGAACAAACAAAGTATTCTGAGGTTTTAGTGTTTATAACAACCCTGGTGGTACTTGAACCCACAACCTTTGAATGCCTTCACAAAGCCACCGTCTAGAAGTCCAACACGCTATCCTTTGCACCACAGAGCCTGCTGGAGGCTCAGTCTCTATTGTGTAGTGTCAGTGTGACAGTGCTGTTCCAGTCTCTCTTGTATAGTGTCAGTGTGACAGTGCTGTTCCTGTCTCTCTTGTATAGTGTCAGTGTGAGAGAGTTGTTCCAGTCTCTGAGATATGTTTTATGACTATATTAGAGCAGTGGCAGTTTAAAACTTTCATAGTCTCTAGAGTACATCGCTAGTCTGATGCCTGTGTCTGCTACTCCACCTCTAGGTGACACTGGGCCAATTTCCAGAGGAGCAGTTCAGGGAGTCACAGCAATACAGTTCAACTCCAAACGCTGGTGTCAACTTATCAAAGATCACAACTGAAAGATCCGATGGTCGTGATCTTTCTGTATTTGCGTCATACTCCGAGAAGGACGGCGCTATATTTAAATGTAAACAGTGGCGCAATCGGTCAGCCCGTGGTACTTATGCAGCAGTGCTCAGCGGAGTCATACCGAGGTTAAGAGACAATGAAAAAACTCTTCAGCCGCAGAGACGCTGATTGTTCTCTTTGGGGAAATAATGTGCTTGGTTCGTGACCTCGTGGCGCAACGGTAGCGCGTCTGACTCCAGATCAGAAGGTTGCGTGTTCAAATCACGTCGAGGTCAGCCGATGCTTTTTTTAAGAGCTGATCTGCCGAGGCTGTTAGTTCTATTTTGAAAATCGAGGAGAATCTCTGGAATTGCACCGAGCGGTGTTTATTTGTTTTGAACTTTTGGAAGAAGCTCTGGCTTATCAGGGTCTTCTTGAAATGCCTCTGTCTGGTGTGAATGGGTCTTAAACCCCAGACCCTCTTCAAAGGCTGAAAACCGTGTAGTTTACACGCAGAAGATCCTGGGTTCGAACCAAGCGTGCCCGATCTTAACACAACCGAACATAGCAAAAGCCCCGGGACACCGCGCTGTGGAAACAGCAGTAGGAGAGTTAAGAACAGGAGTCAGCGAGCGCAGTCAACACACTCAGAAAGAAATATCAGCATTGTCCTGCACTTTTACAAACACATGTCGATACAAAAGTGCAGAAAAACAAGTGCCCGATTGTCCGGATAAAAATACAACTCTAACACACGAGACAGAGGCATTTCAATAAGATGCTGATACGCCAGTGCTTCTCGCAAAACTTCAGAACAATGAAACGCCACATTAATGCCGCACAGGAAGCATCAAAAGAGACTGCTGATCCCCAGAATAATTCGTTAACAATCCAACGCGCTGACCAATTGCGCCACAGAAACTTCGCCACAGCTACTGTATAGATACAGAGACTTAGTGAACCTTAGCTCCTCTGTGTTTAGCACTGAGAGTTTACTCCACTGCTTTGGTATAACACGTATTCAGTAGGATGAGCATCATCATCTGACTATTGTTATAGCTTTAGGATATATATTTTTTATCAATATTACCTTGAAATGAAACATTCTGCAATTCCTTACTTGTTCGCCACTTTTTGGTCACATCCTAGCCATGCTTAGTCAAAACTCTTAGTAAAATCTTCAGGCAAGAACGTTTAATACTGCCATGTCTATGGAAGCCCGTTTCCGCCAGGGAGTAAAAAAATAACACGCGCTTCACCTATTTGCTTCACTTTCCAATGAAGGAAACAACAGCAGCAGAGATCAGCGGGAAGTTCTCTTTCTATACTGTGATTTCTGAAAGGTACCCTGTGAAAATACGGGTTCTGACGAGAAGGGAGGGACATATAAGGTCAGAAGGCTTGGGGAATTGGACTTTGTGGTGAGAGCTCCCGGTTCGGCAACAGCGGAGCTTGAAAACAACAATACTGACCTCGACGTGATTTGAACACGCAACCTTCTGATCTGGAGTCAGACGCGCTACCGTTGCGCCACGAGGTCACAGACAGAGCTTCTTAATTCCCCAAAGAGAACAATCAGCGTCTCTGCAGCTGAAGAGTTTTCTTCATTCTCTCCCGTGAGGAGTCCTACTCTTCCGAAGAGAGTCTCTTCCTCCCAGATCACGGATCGTTCTTCCTGCCCGGATCTCCCACAGAGAGCAGACACGTGAAATTCACATCGTGACCTCTCCCAGGAGGAGCACAATTAAGCGAGAATCCTCTCTCCATTTCACAATCAGTGAAAAGGAGAGTCCACCGTGGGCTGTGCTGTTCCCGATGAGGTCAGGGAGCAGGTAGGTGTAGCGTAGCTGCAGCTGGGTGTTTCTCTCCTTGATCTTCTGGCTCAGTGCTCTCAGGACAGGACAGGTGAGACAGCAAAAGGTAAACTGCTCCAGGTGAGGCTCAAACTCACACCTTCGGCTTGACTCCGCTGGGCACTGCTGTTTAAGTACCGCGCGCTGACCGATTGCACCACTGGAGCTGCGCTAGTAGTGAGTCTCCATTGATTATGTCATTTTACACGTAATTGTCTTCTTGATAACATCCAAACTGCCGACAGACTTCTGATCAGGAGATGATCCTCCGCTCCTTGGTGTTGAGCCGTTTCTTTGTCCTCTTCAGCAGGTCACCTCTTGAGCTCCAGCAGGCTCTGTGGCGCAATGGATAGCGCGTTGGACTTCTAGACAGTGGCTTTGTGAAGGCATTCAAAGGTTGTGGGTTCGAGTCCCACCAGAGTCATTTTAAACACGAATACCTCGTTTATTCAATGATTTGCATTTCATAGCGTCTGTCCCAGTACAGTACAGTACTGGGACAGACTGTCCCAGGACAGTTGGAGGAACATGACAGCTTAATTCAAAGAAAACTAAGTAAGTTAAAAGTGGCAATACATCAAAGTTTTGTACTATTGTGAGACATATTTGGGTTAACATCTTGAGTGTTTTGTGTGTTTTCAGCTGTGCTGAATCACTCCTGCCCGCAGTATTATTGGGGACTCTGGGTTTGAGAGCCTGTTTCTGGGGGTTCTGTGCATTTCGGAGACCCTTGGGTGAAGTGAAAACGATACACTCGTTTTATGAGACATAAAGTTCTACTTCTCACGGTAGTACGTCTGACTCCCGATCACGAAGCTGTGAGCAAGTCAGGTCGAGGTCAGTAGATACTTCTTAAGGTGCTGATCTGTGGAGGCTGTTAGTTCTTTTCTGAAAATTAAAGAGAATCGCTGGAATTGCATTGAGTGGTAGTAGTTCAGGTGGGTAGCTGTGTCAGCATGCGTAGGCTGCAAAGGAACAAGTAATAGGTTTATTCCATGCTGAAGAAAGAGAACACAACGTTTCGGCTTTGGAGTACAACTACTCTCATTTCTGTACTGGGACGGACGACATGAGATGCAAATCTTTGAATAAACAAGGTATTCTGAGGATTTAGTGTTAAAAATGACTCTGGTGGGACTCGAACCCACAACCTTTAAATGCCTTCATGAAGCCACTGTCTAGAAGTCCAATGCGCTATCCATTGCGCCACAGAGCCTGCTGGAGCTGTGAAGGTGACCTGTGACCTTTTAAATATTATCTTTTAACTATTCAAAAAACTACATCCAGCGCTCCTGTCGGTAAAAGAATGAAAAAAAATCGGATCCGTTCAGTTCCAGGATCGGGGATTGTTCTCTTTCGCGCAGTGTGGTGGCGCAACAGTAGTGCGTCTGACTCCAGCTCAGAAGGTTGCGTGTTTCAATCACGTTGAGGTCAGCGCTCGCATTTTCAAGCTCTGCTGTTGCCGAACCGGGGTCACAATGGTCATGTTTTGCTGCTGCAGAACCCGAAACCCTCACCATACAGTCCAGTTCCACAACCCTGCTGTGTCTGTGCCTTATATATCTATCCCTTCTGGTCAGAACTTGTCTGTTTGCCAAGTATCATTCGTATATCTCCGCATACAAGGACAAACAAAATCCCTCAGATCTCGCCTGCTGTTGGTTCTTTGAAAATTCAAAAGCATCGCTGGAATTTCACCGAGTGGATCAATTTCACAGAGGCCGAGAGCTAGTGGACTATATCAGAGCATCTCTGTCACCATCAGTTAGCATGATCGGGACGCTGAGAGTTTCTTATTGAACACACCCTCCTCCCTTCGTGTCCCGGGACTTTTCCTAAGATCAGATACATTTGGTTCGAACCCAGGGTCTTCTGCGTGTCTTCTACGATTCTCTTCAATTTTCAAAGAACTAACAGCCTCCGCAGATCAGCACCAAGAAAACCTTAAAAATAACCAACTGACTTTGACGTGATTTGAATACACAACCTTCTGATCTGGAGTCAGACACGCCACCATTGTGCCACAGGGAGGTGTCGTTCAATCCCGAAAGAGAACAATTGGTGTCTCTGCAGCTGAAGAGTTTTCTTCATTCTCTCCCGTGAGGAGTCCTACTCTTCTGAAGAGAGTCTCTTCCTCCCAGATCACGGATCGTTCTTCCTGCCCGGATCTCCCACAGAGAGCAGACACGTGAAATTCACATCGTGACCTCTCCCAGGAGGAGCACAATTAAGCGAGAATCCTCTCTCCATTTCCCAATCAGTGAAAAGGAGAGTCCACTGTGGGCTGTGCTGTTCTCGATGAGCTCAGGGAGCAGGGAGGTGTAGCGCAGCTCCAGCTGGGTGTTTCTCTCCTTGATCGTCTGGCTCAGTGCTCTCCAGACAGGACAGGTGAGAAAACAAAAGGTAAACTGCTCCAGGTGAAGCTCAAACTCACAACCTCAGCATGACTCCACTGAGCACTGCTGTATAAGTACCGCACGCTGACCAAGTGCACCACTGGAGCTGCTGGAGCAGTGGCTCTCCATTGATTATGTCATTTTACACGTCATGGCCAGGAACAAGGGTGGAATTCTTCTCGATAACATCCAAACTGCCGACAGACGTTCGATCAGGAGATGATCCTCCGCTCCTCGGTGTTGAGCTGTTTCTTTGTCCTGTTCAGCAGGTCACCTATTGAGCTCCAGCAGGCTCTGTGGCGCAATGGATAGCACGTTGGACTTCTAGAGAGTGGCTTTGTGAAAGCATTCAAAGGTTGTGGGTTTGAGTCCCACCAGAGTCACTTTAAACACTAAAACCTCAGAATAGCTTGTTTATTCAAAGATTTGCAGTTCATATTGTCGTCGTGGGTTCAAGCCACCGTACCTCTCAGAAATCACAGTATAGAAAGAGAAGAACATCCCCCTGATCTCGGCTGCTGTTTTTTCCTTCATTGGAAAGTGAAGCAAACAGGTGAAAATGTTCTGAGTGTGTTGTTTTCATGGAGCCGAGAGCCGGTCCACTATATCAGAATCTCTGTGGTGCAATCGGTCAGCGCGTTTGCTTGTTAACTGAAAGGATGGTGGTTCAAGACTACCCAGAGACCCTGAGAGCCTCTTATTGCACTGTCTCTTACCTCATCCAGATGATCCAGATGAAATGTCCAGACGGCAAGGCGCTTAAACCAGCAAATTACCACACACAAAGCACTGAACACGTTAACCCAATAAATGTCTCACAATAGTACAAAACTTTGAGGTGTTGCCACTTTTAACTTGCTGAGTTTTCTTTGAATTAACGTGTTATGTTCCACCTACGGTCATTTCTGTACTGGGACAGACTATATGAACTGCAAATCTTTGAATAAACAAGGTATTCTGAGGTTTTAGTGTTTAAAATGACTCTGGTGGGACTCGAACCCACAACCTTTGAATGCCTTCACAAAGCCACTGTCTAGAAGTCCAACGCGCTATCCATTGCGCCACAGAGCCTGCTGGAGCTGTAGAGGTGACCTGCTGAACAGGACAAAGAAACGGCTCAACACAGAGGCACGGAGGTTCATCTCCTGATCAAAAGTCTGTCGGCAGTTTGGATGTTATCAAGAAGACAATTACATGTTGAATTCCACCCTTGTCCCTGGCCATGACGTGTAAAATGACATAATCAGCCAGCGTGTGTTACTCATACAGCAGTGCTCAGCGGAATCATGCACAGGTTGTGAGTTCAAACCTCACCTGGAACTGCTGGCCTTTTCCTGTATCACCTGTCCTGTCTGTCTGCGCAGTGCTAATGAATCTCAGAAACATTGCCTATTGTATAGTGTCAGTGTGAGACAGTTGTTCTAGTCTCTATTGTATAGTGACAGTGTGATTGTGCTGTTCCAGTCTCTATTGTATAGTGACAGTGTGACAGTGCTGCTAAAGTCTCTATTGTATAGTGTCAGTGTGAGAGAGTTGTTCCAGTCTTTATTGCATAGTGTCAGTGTGACAGTGCTGTTCCAGTCTCTCTTGTATAGTGTCAGTGTGAGAGAGTTGTTCCAATCTCTGTTGTATAGTGTCAGTGTGAGAGAGTTGTTCCAATCTCTGTTGTATAGTGTCAGTGTGACAGTGCTGTTCCAGTCTCTCTTGTATAGTGTCAGTGTGACAGTGCTGTTCCTGTCTCTCTTGTATAGTGTCAGTGTGAGAGAGTTGTTCCAGTCTCTGAGATATGTTTTATGTCTATATTAGAGCAGTGGCAGTTTAACACTTTCATAGTCTCTAGAGTACATCGCTAGTCTGATGCCTGTGTCTGCTACTCCACCTCTAGGTGCCACTGGGCCAGTATCCAGAGGAGCAGTTCAGGGAGTCACAGCAATACAGTTCAACTCCAAACGCTGGTGTCAACTTATCAAAGATCACAACTGAAAGAACCGGTGATCGTGATCTTTCTGTATTTGCGTCATACTCCGAGAAGGACGGCGCTATATTTAAACGTAAACAGTGGCGCAATCGGTCAGCCCGTGGTACTTATGCAGCAGTGCTCAGCGGAGTCATACCGAGGTTAAGAGACAATGAAAAAACTCTTCAGCCGCAGAGACGCTGCTTGTTCTTTTTGGGGAAATAATGTGTTTGGTTCGTGACCTCGTGGCGCAACGGTAGCGCGTCTGACTCCAGATCAGAAGGTTGCGTGTTCAAATCACGTCGAGGTCAGCCGATCCTTTTTTTACGTGCTGATCTACCGAGGCTGTTAGTTCTATTTTGAAAATCAAAGAGAATCTCTGGAATTGCATCGAGCGGTGTTTATTTGTTTTGAACTTTTGGAAGAAGCTCTGGCTTATCAGGGTCTTCTTGAAATGCCTCTGTCTGGTGTGAATGGGTCTTAAACCCCAGACCCTCTTCAAAGGCTGAAAACCGTGTAGCTTACACGCAGAAGATCCTGGGTTCGAACCAAGCGTGCCCGATCTTAACACAACCGAACATAGCAAAAGCCCCGGGACACCGCGCTGTGGAAACAGCAGTAGGAGAGTTAAGAACAGGAGTCAGCGAGCGCAGACAACACACTCAGAAAGAAATATCAGCATTGTCCTGCACTTTTACAAACACATGTCGATACAAAAGTGCAGAAAAACAAGTGCCCGATTGTCCGGATAAAAATACAACTCTAACACACGAGACAGAGGCATTTCAATAAGATGCTGATACGCCACTGCTTCTCGTAAAACTTCAGAACAATAAAAACGCCACATTAATGCCGCACAGGAAGCAGGAAACATCAAAAGAGACTGCTGATCCCCAGAAACAGGCTGTCCAAGAGAGAATCTGCACACTGCCAACGTGCAGATGAGGAACTAAACCCCACTTCTTCATTATTTGTGCGACCCTATTTGCCCCCCTGCGGGCTCTGTGTGTGATCGCGGTACAGGCCGGTAGTGGAGAGATGAAGGGAGGAGGGTGTGGCTCATTAAAAGACTCTCCGCGTCCCTGAGTGGGCTTGAACCACCAACCTTTCTGTTAACAATCGAACGCGCTGACCAATTGCGCCACAGAAACTTCGCCACAGCTGCCGTATAGATACAGAGACTTAGTGAGCCTTAGCTCCTCTGTGTTTAGCACTGAGAGTTTACTCCACTGCTTTGGTATAACACGTATCCAGTAGGATGAGCATCATCATCTGACTATTGTTATAGCTTTAGGATATATATTTTTTATCAATATTACCTTGAAATGAAACATTCTGCAATTCGTTACTTGTTCGCCACTTTTTGGTCTCATCCTAGCCATGCTTAGTCAAAACTCTTAGTAAAATCTTCAGGCAAGAACGTTTAATACTGCCATGTCTATGGAAGCCCGTTTCCGCCAGGGAGTAAAAAAATAACACGCGCTTCACCTATTTGCTTCACTTTCCAATGAAGGAAACAACAGCAGCAGAGATCAGCGGGATGTTCTCTTTCTATACTGTGATTTCTGAAAGGTACCCTGTGAAAATACGGGTTCTGACGAGAAGGGAGGGACATATAAGGTCAGAAGGCTTGGGGAATTGGACTTTGTGGTGAGAGCTCCCGGTTCGGCAACAGCGGAGCTTGAAAACGACGGTACTGACCGCGACGTGATTTGAACACGCAACCTTCTGATCTGGAGTCAGACGCGCTACCGTTGCGCCACGCGGTCACAGACAGGGCTTCTTAATTCCCCAAAGAGAACAATCAGCGTCTCTGCAGCTGAAGAGTTTTCTTCATTCTCTCCCGTGAGGAGTCCTACTCTTCCGAAGAGAGTCTCTTCCTCCCAGATCACGGATCGTTCTTCCTGCCCGGACCTCCCACAGAGCACAGACACGTGAAATTCACATCGTGACCTCTCCCAGGAGGAGCACAATTAAGCGAGAATCCTCTCTCCATTTCACAATCAGTGAAAAGGAGAGTCCACTGTGGGCTGTGCTGTTCCCGATGAGGTCAGGGAACAGGTAGGTGTAGCGTAGCTGCAGCTGGGTGTTTCTCTCCTTGATCGTCTGGCTCAGTGCTCTCAGGACAGGACAGGTGAGACAGCAATAGGTAAACTACTCCAGGTGAGGCTCCAACTCACACCTTCGGCATGACTCCACTGAGCACTGCTGTATAAGTACCGCACATTGACCGATTGCACCACTGGAGCTGCGCTAGTAGCGATTCTCCATTGATTATGTCATTATGTCACTCACAAGCAAATTACCACACACAAAACACTGAACACGATAACCCAAATATGCCTCACAATAGTGCAAAACAGGTGTTTCCACTTTTAACTTACTTAGTCTCCTTTGAACTAACGTGTTATGTTACTCCTACTGTAATTTCTGTATTGGGACAGGCGATATGAAATGCAAATCTTTGACTAAACAAGGTATTCTGAGGTTTTGGTGTTAAAGATGACTCTGGTGGGACTCGAACCCACAACCTTTGCATGCCCTCACAAAGCCACTGTCTAGAAGTCCAACACGCTATCCATTGCGCCACAGAGCCTGCTGGATGTGATGGGGTGACCTGTGACCTTTTAAATATTACCCTTTTACTATTCAAAAAACAACATCCAGCGCTCCTGTCGGAAAACAATGAAAACAATCAGATCCCATCAGATCCTTCAGATCCAGGATCGGTGATTGTTCTCTTTGTGGAGTGCAGTCTCACGATCTTGTGGCGCAACGGTAGCGCGTCTGACTCTAGGTAAGAAGGTTGCGTGCTCAAATCACCTTGAGGTCAGCCCTTGCATTTTCAAGCTCTGCTGTAACCGAACTGGGAGCCCTCCCCAGAAAGTCCAATTCCCCAAGCCTGCTGACCTTAAATGACCATCCCTTCTCGTCAGAACCCGTATTTTCACAATGTTTATTCACAGGGAAAGCGAAGCAAATAGGTGACATTTTTTGCACAGTTTTGACAATTTTGCACTGGCACCACACTGTTGTTTACACTGTCATTTTTATTGTATTTCCTTCTTTTGTCTTGTCTGCTGTTCTATTTATATACTGCACCTGAGAGACACTTTTCACTATACTATGCACCCGTGTAAGTATAAAGTTGAATTGAAGAAGAACTAACTTCCACTTTATTTATTCCCTGTTCTTTATTTTTGCGAGCCTCTTGCCCCCTGCGGGCTCTGTGTGTGATCGCGGTACAGGGCCGGTAGTGGAGACAAGAAGGGAGGAGGGTGTGGCTCATTAAAAGACTCTCAGCGTCCCTGGGTGGGCTCAAGCCTCGTCCTCTCGGTTAACAGCCGAACGTGATGTTAACACAACCGAAATTAGCGAAAGTCCTGGGACACCGCGCTGTGGAAACAGCAGTAGGACAAGCACCTTACACCAGGACCTCATGGCAGTAGCGTGTCTCTTTGAATAAACAAGGTATTCTGAGGTTTTAGTGTTTAAAATGACTCCGGTGGGACTCGAATCCACAACCTTTGCATGCTTTCACAAAGCCACTGTCTAGAAGTCCAACACAATATCCATTGCGCCACAGAGCCTGCTGGAGCTGCAGAGGTGACCTCCTGAACAGGACAAAGAAACGGCTCAACACCGAGGAGCGGAGGATCATCTCCTGATCAAAAGTCTGTCGGCAGTTTGGATGTTATCTCCCACAGAGAGAAGACACATGAAATTCACATTGTAACCTCTCCCAGGAGGAGCACAATTAACAGAGAATCCTCCCTCCATTTCACAATCAGTGAAAAGGAGAGTCCACTGTGGGCTGTGCTTTTCTCAATGAGCTCAGGGAGCAGGTAGGTGTAGCACAGCTCCAGCTGGGCGTTTCTCTCCTTGATCTTCTGGCTCAGTGCTCTCCAGACAGGACAGGTGAGACAACAAAAGGTAAACTACTCCAGGTAAGGCTCAAACTCACAACCTCGGCATGACCCTGCTGAGCACTGTTGTATAAGTAACATGTGCTGACCAATTGTGCCACTGGAGCTGCTGCACTGTTGAATCTCCATTGATTATGTCATTTTACACATCATGGCCAGGAACAAGGTTGGAATCAACCTGTAATTGTTTTCTCAATAACATCCAAGCTGCCGACAGACTTTTGATCAGGAGATGAACCTCCGCTCCTCGGTGTTGAGATGTTTCTTTGTCCTGGTCAGAAGTTCAACATGTGAGCTCCAGCAGGCTCTGTGGCGCAATGGATAGCGCGTTGGACTTCTAGAAAGTGGCTTTGTGAAGGCATTCAAAGGTTGTGGGTTCGAGTCCCACCAGAGTCACTTTAAACACTAAAACCTCAGAATAGCTTGTTTATTCAAAGATTTGCAGTTCATATCGTCGTCGTGGGTTCAAGCCACCGTACCTCTCAGAAATCACAGTATAGAAAGAGAAGAACATCCCCCTGATCTCGGCTGCTGTTGTTTCCTTCATTGGAAAGTGAAGCAAACAGGTGAAAATGTTCTGAGTGTGTTGTTTTCATGGAGCCGAGAGCCGGTCCACTATATTAGAGTCTCTGTGGTGCAATCGGTCAGCGCGTTTGCTTGTTAACTGAAAGGATGGTGGTTCAAGACTACCCAGAGACCCTGAGAGCCTCTTATTGCACTGTCTCTTACCTCATCCAGATGATCCAGATGAAATGTCCAGATGGCAAGGCGCTTAAACCAGAAAATTATCACACACAAAGCACTGAACACGTTAACCCAATAAATGTCTCACAATAGTACAAAACTTTGAGGTGTTGCCACTTTTAACTTGCTGAGTTTTCTTTGAACTCACGTGTTATGTTCCACCTACTGTCATTTCTGTACTGGGACAGACTATATGAACTGCAAATCTTTGAATAAACAAGGTATTCTGAGGCTTTAGTGTTTAAAATGACTCTGGTGGGACTCGAACCCACAACCTTTGAATGCCTTCACAAAGCCACTGTCTAGAAGTCCAATGCGCTATCCATTGCGCCACAGAGCCTGCTGAAGGAGAAGAGGTGACCTACTGAACAGGACAAAGAAACGGCTCAACACAGAGGCACGGAGGTTCATCTCCTGATCAAAAGTCTGTCGGCAGTTTGGATGTTATCAAGAAGACAACTAGAACTGCTGGTCTTTTGCTGTATCACCTGTCCTGTCTTTTTGCGCAGTGCTAATGTATCTCAGAAACATTGCCTATTGTATAGTGTCAGTGTGAGACAGTTGTTCCAGTCTCTATTGTATAGTGACAGTGTGATTGTGCTGTTCCAGTCTCTATTGTATAGTGACAGTGTGACAGTGCTGTTAAAGTCTCTATTGTATAGTGTCAGTGTGAGAGTGTTGTTCCAGTCTCTATTGCATAGTGTCACTGTGAGAGAGTTGTTCCAGTCTCTATTGTATAGTGTCAGTGTGACAGTGTTGTTCCAGTATCTATTGTGTAGTGTCACTGTGAGAGAGTTGTTCCAATCTCTGTTGTATAGTGTCAGTGTGAGAGAGTTGTTCCAGTCTCTATTGTGTAGTGTCAGTGTGACAGTGCTGTTCCAGTCTCTATTGTATAGTATCAGTGTGACAGTGCTGTTCCTGTCTCTCTTGTATAGTGTTAGTGTGAGAGAGTTGTTCCAGTCTCTATTGTATAGTGTCAGTGTGACAGTGCTGTTCCAGTCTCTATTGTGTAGTGTCAGTGTGACAGTGCTGTTCCAGTCTCTATTGTATAGTGTCAGTGTGACAGTGCTGTTCCTGTCTCTATTGTGTAGTGTCAGTGTGACAGTGCTGTTCCAGTCTCTCTTGTATAGTGTCAGTGTGAGAGAGTTGTTCCAGTCTCTGAGATATGTTTTATGACTATATTAGAGCAGTGGCAGTTTAACACTTTCATACTCTCTAGAGTACATCGCTAGTCTGATGCCTGTGTCTGCTACTCCACCTCTAGGTGACACTGGGCCAGTATCCAGAGGAGCAGTTCAGGGAGTCACAGCAATACAGTTCAACTTCAAACGCTGGTGTCAACTTATCAAAGATCACAACTGAAAGATCCGGTGATCGTGATCTTTCTGTATTTGCGTCATACTCCGAGAAGGACGGCGCTATATTTAAACGTAAACAGTGGCGCAATCGGTCAGCCCGTGGTACTTATGCAGCAGTGCTCAGCGGAGTCATACCGAGGTTAAGAGACAATGAAAAAACTCTTCAGCCGCAGAGACGCTGATTGTTCTCTTTGGGGAAATAATGTGTTTGATCCGTGACCTCGTAGCGCAACGGTAGCGCGTCTGACTCCAGATCAGAAGGTTGCGTGTTCAAATCACGTCGAGGTCAGCCGGTGCTTTTTTTAGGAGCTGATCTGCCGAGGCTGTTAGTTCTATTTTGAAAAACGAAGAGAATTTCTGGAATTGCATCGAGCGGTGTTTATTTGTTTTGAACTTTTGGAAGAAGCTCTGGCGTATCAGGGTCTTCTTGAAATGCCTCTGTCTGGTGTGAATGGGTCTTAAACCCCAGACCCTCTTCAAAGGCTGAAAACCGTGTAGTTTACACGCAGAAGATCCTGGGTTCGAACCAAGCGTGCCCGATCTTAACACAACCGAACATAGCAAAAGCCCCGGGACACCGCGCTGTGGAAACAGCAGTAGGAGAGTTAAGAACAGGAGTCAGCGAGCGCAGACAACACACTCAGAAAGAAATAGCAGCATTGTCCTGCACTTTTACAAACACATGTCGATACAACAGTGCAGAAAAACAAGTGCCCGATTGTCCGGATAAAAATACAACTCTAACACACGAGACAGAGGCATTTCAATAAGATGCTGATACGCCAGTGCTTCTCGCAAAACTTCAGAACAATGAAACGCCACATCAATGCCGCACAGGAAGCAGGAAACATCAAGAGACTGCTGATCCCCAGAAACAGGCTGTCCAAGAGAGAATCTGCACACTGCCAACGTGCAGATGAGGAACTAAACCCCACTTCTTCATTATTTGTGCGACCCTATTTGCCCCCTGCGGGCTCTGTGTGTGATCGCGGTACAGGCCGGTAGTGGAGAGATGAAGGGAGGAGGGTGTGGCTCATTAAAAGACTCTCCGCGTCCCTGAGTGGGCTTGAACCACCAACCTTTCTGTTAACAATCGAACGCGCTGACCAATTGCGCCACAGAAACTTCGCCACAGCTGCCGTATAGATACAGAGACTTAGTGAGCCTTAGCTCCTCTGTGTTTAGCACTGAGAGTTTACTCCACTGCTTTGGTATAACACGTATTCAGTAGGATGAGCATCATCATCTGACTATTTTTATAGCTTTAGGATATATATTTTTATCAATATTACCTTGAAATGAAACATTCTGCAATTCGTTACTTGTTCACCACTTTTTGGTCTCATCCTAGCCATACTTAGTCAAAACTCTTAGTAAAAGCTTCAGGCAAGAACGTTTAATACTGCCATGTCTATGGAAGCCCGTTTCCGCCAGGGAGTAAAAAATAACACGCGCTTCACCTATTTGCTTCACTTTCCAATGAAGGAAACAACAGCAGCAGAGATCAGCGGGATGTTCTCTTTCTATCCTGTGATTTCTGAAAGGTACCCTGTGAAAATACGGGTTCTGACGAGAAGGGAGGGACATATAAGGTCAGAAGGCTTGGGGAATTGGACTTTGTGGTGAAAGCTCCCGGTTCGGCAACAGCGGGGCTTGAAAACGACGGTACTGACCCCGACGTGATTTGAACACGCAACCTTCTGATCTGGAGTCAGACGCGCTACCGTTGCGCCACGCGGTCACAAACAGGGCTTCTTAATTCCCCAAAGAGAACAATCAGCCTCTCTGCAGCTGAAGAGTTTTCTTCATTCTCTCCCGTGAGGAGTCCTACTCTTCCGAAGAGAGTCTCTTCCTCCCAGATCACGGATCGTTCTTCCTGCCCGGATCTCCCACAGAGAGCAGACACGTGAAATTCACATCGTGACCTCTCCCAGGAGGAGCACAATTAAGTGAGAATCCTCTCTCCATTTCACAATCAGTGAAAAGGAGAGTCCAGTGTGGGCTGTGCTGTTCCCGATGAGGTCAGGGAGCAGGGAGGTGTAGCGCAGCTCCAGCTGGGCGTTTCTCTCCTTGATCTTCTGGCTCAGTGCTCTCAGGACAGGACAGGTGAGACAGCAAATGGTAGACTGCTCCAGGTGAGGCTCGAACTCACAACCTCAGCATGACTCCGCTGAGCACTGCTGTATAAGTACCGCGCACTAACCGATTGCGCCACTGGAGCTGCAGTGGTGGTGAATCTCCATTGATTATGTCATTTTTCACGTCATGGCCAGGATCAAGGGTGGAATTCTTCTCGATAACATCCAAACTGCCGACAGACGTTTGATCAGGAGATGATCCTCCACTCCTCGGTGTTGAGCCGTTTCTTTGTCCTGTTCAGCAGGTCACCTCTGCAGCTCCAGCAGGCTCTGTGGCGCAATGGATAGCGCGTTGGACTTCTAGACAGTGGCTTTGTGAAGGCATTCAAAGGTTGTGGGTTCGAGTCCCACCAGAGTCATTTTAAACACGAATACCTCGTTTATTCAATGATTTGCATTTCATAGCGTCTGTCCCAGTACAGTACAGTACTGGGACAGACTGTCCCAGGACAGTTGGAGGAACATGACAGCTTAATTCAAAGAAAACTAAGTAAGTTAAAAGTGGCAATACATCAAAGTTTTGTACTATTGTGAGACATATTTGGGTTAACATCTTGAGTGTTTTGTGTGTTTTCAGCTGTGCTGAATCACTCCTGCCCGCAGTATTATTGGGGACTCTGGGTTTGAGAGCCTGTTTCTGGGGGTTCTGTGCATTTCGGAGACCCTTGGGTGAAGTGAAAACGATACACTCGTTTTATGAGACATAAAGTTCTACTTCTCACGGTAGTACGTCTGACTCCCGATCACGAAGCTGTGAGCAAGTCAGGTCGAGGTCAGTAGATACTTCTTAAGGTGCTGATCTGTGGAGGCTGTTAGTTCTTTTCTGAAAATTAAAGAGAATCGCTGGAATTGCATTGAGTGGTAGTAGTTCAGGTGGGTAGCTGTGTCAGCATGCGTAGGCTGCAAAGGAACAAGTAATAGGTTTATTCCATGCTGAAGAAAGAGAACACAACGTTTCGGCTTTGGAGTACAACTACTCTCATTTCTGTACTGGGACGGACGACATGAGATGCAAATCTTTGAATAAACAAGGTTTTCTGAGGATTTAGTGTTAAAAATGACTCTGGTGGGACTCGAACCCACAACCTTTGAATGCCTTCATGAAGCCACTGTCTAGAAGTCCAATGCGCTATCCATTGCGCCACAGAGCCTGCTGGAGCTGTGAAGGTGACCTGTGACCTTTTAAATATTATCTTTTAACTATTCAAAAAACTACATCCAGCGCTCCTGTCGGTAAAAGAATGAAAAAAAATCGGATCCGTTCAGTTCCGGGATCGGGGATTGTTCTCTTTCGCGCAGTGTGGTGGCGCAACAGTAGTGCGTCTGACTCCAGCTCAGAAGGTTGCGTGTTTCAATCACGTTGAGGTCAGCGCTCGCATTTTCAAGCTCTGCTGTTGCCGAACCGGGGTCACAATGGTCATGTTTTGCTGCTGCAGAACCCGAAACCCTCACCATACAGTCCAGTTCCACAACCCTGCTGTGTCTGTGCCTTATATATCTATCCCTTCTGGTCAGAACTTGTCTGTTTGCCAAGTATCATTCGTATATCTCCGCATACAAGGACAAACAAAATCCCTCAGATCTCGCCTGCTGTTGGTTCTTTGAAAATTCAAAAGCATCGCTGGAATTTCACCGAGTGGATCAATTTCACAGAGGCCGAGAGCTAGTGGACTATATCAGAGCATCTCTGTCACCATCAGTTAGCATGTTCGGGACGCTGAGAGTTTCTTATTGAACACACCCTCCTCCCTTCTTGTCCCGGGACTTTTCCTAAGATCAGATACATTTGGTTCGAACCCAGGGTCTTCTGCGTGTCTTCTACGATTCTCTTCAATTTTCAAAGAACTAACAGCCTCCGCAGATCAGCACCAAGAAAACCTTAAAAATAACCAACTGACTTTGACGTGATTTGAATACACAACCTTCTGATCTGGAGTCAGACATGCTACCATTGTGCCACAGGGAGGTGTCGTTCAATCCCGAAAGAGAACAATTGGTGTCTCTGCAGCTGAAGAGTTTTCTTCATTCTCTCCCGTGAGGAGTCCTACTCTTCCGAAGAGAGTCTCTTCCTCCCAGATCACGGATCGTTCTTCCTGCCCGGATCTCCCACAGAGAGCAGACACGTGAAATTCACATCGTGACCTCTCCCAGGAGGAGCACAATTAAGCGAGAATCCTCTCTCCATTTCACAATCAGTGAAAAGGAGAGTCCAGTGTGGGCTGTGCTGTTCTCGATGAGCTCAGGGAGCAGGGAGGTGTAGCGCAGCTCCAGCTGGGCGTTTCTCTCCTTGATCGTCTGGCTCAGTGCTCTCCAGACAGGACAGGTGAGAAAACAAAAGGTAAACTGCTCCAGGTGAAGCTCAAACTCACAACCTCAGCATGACTCCACTGAGCACTGCTGTATAAGTACCGCACGCTGACCAAGTGCACCACTGGAGCTGCTGGAGCAGTGGCTCTCCATTGATTATGTCATTTTACACGTCATGGCCAGGAACAAGGGTGGAATTCTTCTCGATAACATCCAAACTGCCGACAGACGTTCGATCAGGAGATGATCCTCCGCTCCTCGGTGTTGAGCTGTTTCTTTGTCCTGTTCAGCAGGTCACCTATTGAGCTCCAGCAGGCTCTGTGGCGCAATGGATAGCACGTTGGACTTCTAGAGAGTGGCTTTGTGAAAGCATTCAAAGGTTGTGGGTTTGAGTCCCACCAGAGTCACTTTAAACACTAAAACCTCAGAATAGCTTGTTTATTCAAAGATTTGCATTTAATATCGTCGTCGTGGGTTCAAGCCACCGTACCTCTCAGAAATCACAGTATAGAAAGAGAAGAACATCCCCCTGATCTCGGCTGCTGTTTTTTCCTTCATTGGAAAGTGAAGCAAACAGGTGAAAATGTTCTGAGTGTGTTGTTTTCATGGAGCCGAGAGCCGGTCCACTATATCAGAATCTCTGTGGCGCAATCGGTCAGCGCGTTTGCTTGTTAACTGAAAGGATGGTGGTTCAAGACTACCCAGAGACCCTGAGAGCCACTTATTGCACTGTCTCTTACCTCATCCAGATGATCCAGATGAAATGTCCAGATGGCAAGGCGCTTAAACCAGCAAATTACCACACACAAAGCACTGAACACGTTAACCCAATAAATGTCTCACAATAGTACAAAACTTTGAGGTGTTGCCACTTTTAACTTGCTGAGTTTTCTTTGAATTAACGTGTTATGTTCCACCTACTGTCATTTCTGTACTGGGACAGACTATATGAACTGCAAATCTTTGAACAAACAAGGTATTCTGAGGCTTTAGTGTTTATAACAACCCTGGTGGGACTTGAACCCACAACCTTTGAATACCTTCACAAAGCCACCGTCTAGAAGTCCAACACGCTATCCTTTGCACCACAGAGCCTGCTGGAGGCTCAGTCTCTATTGTATAGTGTCAGTGTGAGAGAGTTGTTCCAGTCTCTATTGTATAGTGTCAGCGTGACAGTGCTGTTCCAGTCTCTATTGTATAGTGTCAATGTGACAGTGCTGTTCCAGTCTCTATTGTATAGTGTCAGTGTGACAGTGCTGTTCCTTTCTCTCTTGTATAGTGTTAGTGTGAGAGAGTTGTTCCAGTCTCTATTGTGTAGTGTCAGTGTGACAGTGCTGTTCCAGTCTCTCTTGTATAGTGTCAGTGTGACAGTGCTGTTCGAGTCTCTCTTGTATAGTGTCAGTGTGACAGTGCTGTTCCAGTCTGTATTGTATAGTGTCAGTGTGACAGTGCTGTTCCTGTCTCTCTTGTATAGTGTCAGTGTGAGAGAGCTGTTCCAGTCTCTGAGATATGTTTTATGACTATATTAGAGCAGTGGCAGTTTAACACTTTCATAGTCTCGAGAGTACATCGCTAGTCTGATGCCTGTGTCTGCTACTCCACCTCTAGGTGACACTGGGCCAGTATCCAGAGGAGCAGTTCAGGGAGTCACAGCAATACAGTTCAACTCCAAACGCTGGTGTCAACTTATCAAAGATCACAACTGAAAGATCCGGTGATCGTGATCTTTCTGTATTTGCGTCATACTCCGAGAAGGACGGCGCTATATTTAAACGTAAACAGTGGCGCAATCGGTCAGCCCGTGGTACTTATGCAGCAGTGCTCAGCGGAGTCATACCGAGGTTAAGAGACAACGAAAAAACTCTTCAGCCGCAGAGACGCTGATTGTTCTCTTTGGGGAAATAGTGTGTTGGGTCCGTGACCTCGTGGCGCAACGGTAGCGCGTCTGACTCCAGATCAGAAGGTTGCGTGTTCAAATCACGTCGAGGTCAGCCGATGCTTTTTTTACGTGCTGATCTGCCGAGGCTGTTAGTTCTATTTTGAAAAACGAAGAGAATTTCTGGAATTGCATCGAGCGGTGTTTATTTGTTTTGAACTTTTGGAAGAAGCTCTGGCGTATCAGGGTCTTCTTGAAATGCCTCTGTCTGGTGTGAATGGGTCTTAAACCCCAGACCCTCTTCAAAGGCTGAAAACCGTGTAGTTTACACGCAGAATATCCTGGGTTCGAACCAAGCGTGCCCGATCTTAACACAACCGAACATAGCAAAAGCCCCGGGACACCGCGCTGTGGAAACAGCAGTAGGAGAGTTAAGAACAGGAGTCAGCGAGCGCAGACAACACACTCAGAAAGAAATATCAGCATTGTCCTGCACTTTTACAAACACATGTCGATACAAAAGTGCAGAAAAACAAGTGCCCGACTGTCCGGATAAAAATACAACTCTAACACACGAGACAGAGGCATTTCAATAAGATGCTGATACGCCAGTGCTTCTCGCAAAACTTCAGAACAATAAAAACGCCACATTAATGCCGCACAGGAAGCAGGAAACATCAAGAGAGACTGCTGATCCCCAGAAACAGGCTGTCCAAGAGAGAATCTGCACACTGCCAACGTGCAGATGAGGAACTAAACCCCACTTCTTCATTATTTGTGCGACCCTATTTGCCCCCTGCGGGCTCTGTGTGTGATCGCGGTACAGGCCGGTAGTGGAGAGATGAAGGGAGGAGGGTGTGGCTCATTAAAAGACTCTCCGCGTCCCTGAGTGGGCTTGAACCACCAACCTTTCTGTTAACAATCGAACGCGCTGACCAATTGCGCCACAGAAACTTCGCCACAGCTGCCGTATAGATACAGAGACTTAGTGAGCCTTAGCTCCTCTGTGTTTAGCACTGAGAGTTTACTCCACTGCTTTGGTATAACACGTATTCAGTAGGATGAGCATCATCATCTGACTATTGTTATAGCTTTAGGATATATATTTTTATCAATATTACCTTGAAATGAAACATTCTGCAATTCCTTACTTGTTCGCCACTTTTTGGTCTCATCCTAGCCATACTTAGTCAAAACTCTTAGTAAAAGCTTCAGGCAAGAACGTTTAATACTGCCATGTCTATGGAAGCCCGTTTCCGCCAGGGAGTAAAAGAAAACACGCGCTTCACCTATTTGCTTCACTTTCCAATAAAGGAAACAACAGCAGCAGAGATCAGCGGGATGTTCTCTTTCTATACTGTGATTTCTGAAAGGTACCCTGTGAAAATACGGGTTCTGACGAGAAGGGATGGTCATATAAGGTCAGAAGGCTTGGGGAATTGGACTTTGTGGTGAAAGCTCCCGGATCGGCAACAGCAGAGCTTGAAAATGACAGTACTGACCTCGACGTGATTTGAACACGCAACCTTCTGATCTGGAGTCAGACGCGCTACCGTTGCGCCACGCGGTCCCAGACAGGGCTTCTTAATTCCCCAAAGAGAACAATCAGCCTCTCTGCAGCTGAAGAGTTTTCTTCATTCTCTCCCGTGAGGAGTCCTACTCTCCCGAAGAGAGTCTCTTCCTCCCAGACTACGGATCGTTCTTCCTGCCCGGATCTCCCACAGAGAGCAGACACGTGAAATTCTCATCGTGACCTCTCCCAGGAGGAGCACAATTAAGCGAGAATCCTCTCTCCATTTCACAATCAGTGCAAAGGAGAGTCCACTGTGGGCTGTGCTGTTCCCGACGAGCTCAGGGAGCAGGTAGGTGTAGCGCAGCTCCAGCTGGGCATTTCTCTCCTTGATCTTCTGGCTCAGTGCTCTCCAGACAGGACAGGTGAGACAGCAATAGGTAAACTGCTCCAGGTGAGGCTCAAACTCACAACCTCGGCATGACTCCACTGAGCACTGCTGTATAAGTACCGCGCGCTGACCGATTGCACCACTGGAGCTGCGCTAGTAGCGATTCTCCATTGATTATGTCATTATGTCACTCACAAGCAAATTACCACACACAAAACACTGAACACGTTAACCCAAATATGCCTCACAATAGTGCAAAACAGGTGTTTCCACTTTTAACTTACTTAGTCTCCTTTGAACTAACGTGTTATGTTACTCCTACTGTAATTTCTGTATTGGGACAGGCGATATGAAATGCAAATCTTTGACTAAACAAGGTATTCTGAGGTTTTGGTGTTAAAGATGACTCTGGTGGGACTCGAACCCACAACCTTTGAATGCCTTCACAAAGCCACTGTCTAGAAGTCCAACACGCTATCCAGTGCGCCACAGAGCCTGCTGGACGTGATGGGGTGACCTGTGACCTTTTAAATATTACCCTTTTACTATTCAAAAAACAACATCCAGCGCTCCTGTCGGAAAACAATGAAAACAATCAGATCCCATCAGATCCTTCAGATCCAGGATCGGTGATTGTTCTCTTTGTGGAGTGCAATCTCACGACCTTGTGGCGCAACGGTAGCGCGTCTGACTCTAGGTAAGAAGGTTGCGTGCTCAAATCACCTTGAGGTCAGCCCTTGCATTTTCAAGCTCTGCTGTAACCGAACCGGGAGCCCTCCCCAGAAAGTCCAATTCCCCAAGCCTGCTGACCTTAAATGACCATCCCTTCTCGTCAGAACCCGTATTTTCACAATGTTTATTCACAGGGAAAGCGAAGCAAATAGGTGACATTTTTTGCACAGTTTTGACAATTTTGCACTGGCACCACACTGTTGTTTACACTGTCATTTTTATTGTATTTCCTTCTTTTGTCTTGTCTGCTGTTCTATTTATATACTGCACCTGAGAGACACTTTTCACTATACTATGCACCCGTGTAAGTATAAAGTTGAATTGAAGAAGAACTAACTTCCACTTTATTTATTCCCTGTTCTTTATTTTTGCGAGCCTCTTGCCCCCTGCGGGCTCTGTGTGTGATCGCGGTACAGGGCCGGTAGTGGAGACAAGAAGGGAGGAGGGTGTGGCTCATTAAAAGACTCTCAGCGTCCCTGGGTGGGCTCAAGCCTCGTCCTCTCGGTTAACAGCCGAACGTGATGTTAACACAACCGAAATTAGCGAAAGTCCTGGGACACCGCGCTGTGGAAACAGCAGTAGGACAAGCACCTTACACCAGGACCTCATGGCAGTAGCGTGTCTCTTTGAATAAACAAGGTATTCTGAGGTTTTAGTGTTTAAAATGACTCCGGTGGGACTCGAATCCACAACCTTTGCATGCTTTCACAAAGCCACTGTCTAGAAGTCCAACACAATATCCATTGCGCCACAGAGCCTGCTGGAGCTGCAGAGGTGACCTGCTGAACAGGACAAAGAAACGGCTCAACACAGAGGAGCGGAGGATCATCTCCTGATCAAAAGTCTGTCGGCAGTTTGGATGTTATCTCCCACAGACAGCAGACACGTGAAATTCACATCGTGACCTCTCCCACGAGGAGCACAATTAACAGAGAATCCTCTCTCCATTTCACAATCAGTAAAAAGGAGAGTCCACTGTGGGCTGTGCTGTTCTCAATGAGCTCAGGGAGCAGGGAGGTGTAGCACAGCTCCAGCTGGGCGTTTCTCTCCTTGATCTTCTGGCTCAGTGCTCTCCAGACAGGACAGGTGAGACAACAAAAGGTAAACTACTCCAGGCAAGGCTCAAACTCACAACCTCGGCATGACTCTGCTGAGTACTGTCGTATAAGTAACACGTGCTGACCAATTAAGCCACTGGAGCTGCAACACTGTTGAATCTCCATTGATTATGTCATTTTACACATCATGGCCAGGAACAAGGTTGGAATCAACCTGTAATTGTCTTCTCAATAACATCCAAGCTGCCGACAGACTTTTGATCAGGAGATGAACCTCCGCTCCTCGGTGTTGAGATGTTTGTTTGTCCTGGTCAGAAGTTCAACATGTGAGCTCCAGCAGGCTCTGTGGCGCAATGGATAGCGCGTTGGACTTCTAGACAGTGGCTTTGTGAAGGCATTCAAAGGTTGTGGGTTCGAGTCCCACCAGAGTCACTTTAAACACTAAAACCTCAGAATACCTTGTTTATTCAAAGATTTGCATTTAATATCGTCGTCGTGTGTTAAAGCCACCGTACCTTTTAGAAATCACAGTATAGAAAGAGAAGAACATCCCCCTGATCTCGGCTGCTGTTGTTTCCTTCATTGGAAAGTGAAGCCAACAGGTGAAAATGTTCTGAGTGTGTTGTTTTCATGGAGCCGAGAGCCAGTCCACTACATCAGAGTCTCTATGGCGCAATCGGTCAGCGCGTTTGCTTGTTAACTGAAAGGATGGTAGTTCAAGCCTACCCAGAGACGCTGAGAGCCTCTTATTGCACTGTCTCTTACCTCATCCAGATGATCCAGATGAAATGTCCAGACGGCAAGGCACTTAAACCAGCAAATTACCACACACAAAGCACTGAACACGTTAACCCAATAAATGTCTCACAATAGTACAAGACTTTGAGGTGTTGCCACTTTTAACTTGCTGAGTTTTCTTTGAATTCACGTGTTATGTTCCACCTACTGTCATTTCTGTACTGGGACAGACTATATGAACTGCAAATCTTTGAATAAACAAGGTATTCTGAGGTTTTAGTGTTTAAAATGACTCTGGTGGGACTCGAACCCACAACCTTTGAATGCCTTCACAAAGCCACTGTCTAGAAGCCCAACGCGCTATCCATTGCGCCACAGAGCCTGCTGGAGCTATAGAGGTGACCTGCTGAACAGGACAAAGAAACGGCTCAACACCGAGGAGCGGAGGTTCATCTCCTGATCAAAAGTCTGTCGGCAGTTTGGATGTTATCAAGAAGACAATTACATGTTGAATTCCACCCTTGTTCCTGGCCATGACGTGTAAAATGACATAATCAGCCAGCGTGTGTTACTCATACAGCAGTGCTCAGCGGAATCATGCACAGGTTGTGAGTTCAAACCTCACCTGGAACTGCTGGCCTTTTCCTGTATCACCTGTCCTGTCTGTCTGCGCAGTGCTAATGAATCTCAGAAACATTGCCTATTGTATAGTGTCAGTGTGAGACAGTTGTTCCAGTCTCTATTGTGTAGTGACAGTGTGATTGTGCTGTTCCAGTCTCTATTGTATAGTGACAGTGTGACAGTGCTGCTAAAGTCTCTATTGTATAGTGTCAGTGTGAGAGTGTTGTTCCAGTCTTTATTGCATAGTGTCAGTGTGACAGTGCTGTTCCTGTCTCTCTTGTATAGTGTCAGTGTGAGAGAGTTGTTCCAGTCTCTATTGTGTAGTGTCAGTGTGACAGTGCTGTTCCAGTCTCTCTTGTATAGTGTCAGTGTGACAGTGCTGTTCCTGTCTCTCTTGTATAGTGTCAGTGTGAGAGAGTTGTTCCAGTCTCTGAGATATGTTTTATGACTATATTAGAGCAGTGGCAGTTTAACACTTTCATAGTCTCTAGAGTACATCACTAGTCTGATGCCTGTGTCTGCTACTCCACCTCTAGGTGACACTGGGCCAATTTCCAGAGGAGCAGTTCAGGGAGTCACAGCAATACAGTTCAACTCCAAACGCTGGTGTCAACTTATCAAAGATCACAACTGAAAGATCCGATGGTCGTGATCTTTCTGTATTTGCGTCATACTCCGAGAAGGACGGCGCTATATTTAAACGTAAACAGTGGCGCAATCGTTCAGCGCGTGGTACTTATGCAGCAGTGCTCAGCGGAGTCATGCCAAGGTTAATAGAGAATGAAAAAACTCTTCAGCCGCAGAGACGCTGATTGTTCTCTTTGGGGAAATAATGTATTTGATCCGTGACCTCGTGGCGCAACGGTAGCGCGTCTGACTCCAGATCAGAAGGTTGCGTGTTCAAATCACGTCGAGGTCAGCCGATACTTCTTTTACGTGCTGATCTGCCGAGGCTGTTAGTTCTATTTTGAAAATCAAAGAGAATCTCTGGAATTGCATCGAGCGGTGTTTATTTGTTTTGAACTTTTGGAAGAAGCTCTGGCTTATCAGGGTCTTCTTGAAATGCCTCTGTCTGGTGTGAATGGGTCTTAAACCCCAGACCCTCTTCAAAGGCTGAAAACCGTGTAGTTTACACGCAGAATATCCTGGGTTCGAACCAAGCGTGCCCGATCTTAACACAACCGAACATAGCAAAAGCCCCGGGACACCGCGCTGTGGAAACAGCAGTAGGAGAGTTAAGAACAGGAGTCAGCGAGCGCAGACAACACACTCAGAAAGAAATATCAGCATTGTCCTGCACTTTTACAAACACATGTCGATACAAAAGTGCAGAAAAACAAGTGCCCGATTGTCCGGATAAAAATACAACTCTAACACACGAGACAGAGGCATTTCAATAAGATGCTGATACGCCAGTGCTTCTCGCAAAACTTCAGAACAATGAAACGCCACATCAATGCCGCACAGGAAGCAGGAAACATCAAGAGACTGCTGATCCCCAGAAACAGGCTGTCCAAGAGAGAATCTGCACACTGCCAACGTGCAGATGAGGAACTAAACCCCACTTCTTCATTATTTGTGCGACCCTATTTGCCCCCCTGCGGGCTCTGTGTGTGATCGCGGTACAGGCCGGTAGTGGAGAGATGAAGGGAGGAGGGTGTGGCTCATTAAAAGACTCTCCGCGTCCCTGAGTGGGCTTGAACCACCAACCTTTCTGTTAACAATCGAACGCGCTGACCAATTGCGCCACAGAAACTTCGCCACAGCTGCCGTATAGATACAGAGACTTAGTGAGCCTTAGCTCCTCTGTGTTTAGCACTGAGAGTTTACTCCACTGCTTTGGTATTCACGTATTCAGTAGGATGAGCATCATCATCTGACTATTTTTATAGCTTTAGGATATATATTTTTATCAATATTACCTTGAAATGAAACATTCTGCAATTCGTTACTTGTTCGCCACTTTTTGGTCTCATCCTAGCCATACTTAGTCAAAACTCTTAGTAAAAGCTTCAGGCAAGAACGTTTAATACTGCCATGTCTATGGAAGCCCGTTTCCGCCAGGGAGTAAAAAATAACACGCGCTTCACCTATTTGCTTCACTTTCCAATGAAGGAAACAACAGCAGCAGAGATCAGCGGGATGTTCTCTTTCTATACTGTGATTTCTGAAAGGTACCCTGTAAAAATACGGGTTCTGACAAGAAGGGATGGTCATATAAGGTCAGAAGGCTTGGGGAATTGGACTTTGTGGTGAGAGCTCCCGGATCGGCAACAGCAGAGCTTGAAAATAATAGTACTGACCTCGACGTGATTTGAACACGCAACCTTCTGATCTGGAGTCAGACGCGCTACCGTTGCGCCACGAGGTCACAGACAGAGCTTCTTAATTCCCCAAAGAGAACAATCAGCCTCTCTGCAGCTGAAGAGTTTTCTTCATTCTCTCCCGCGAGGAGTCCTACTCTTCCGAAGAGAGTCTCTTCCTCCCAGATCACGGATCGTTCTTCCTGCCCGGATCTCCCACAGAGAGCAGACACGTGAAATTCACATCGTGACCTCTCCCAGGAGGAGCACAATTAAGCGAGAATCCTCTCTCCATTTCACAATCAGTGAAAAGGAGAGTCCACTGTGGGCTGTGCTGTTCCCGATGAGGTCAGGGAGCAGGTAGGTGTAGCGTAGCTGCAGCTGGGTGTTTCTCTCCTTGATCTTCTGGCTCAGTGCTCTCAGGACAGGATAGGTGAGACAGCAAAAGGTAAACTGCTCCAGATGAGGCTCAAACTCACACCTTCGGCTTGACTCCGCTGAGCACTGCTGTTTAAGTACCGCGCGCTGACCGATTGCACCACTGGAGCTGCGCTAGTAGTGAGTCTCCATTGATTATGTCATTTTACACGTAATTGGCTTGTCGATAACATCCAAACTGCCGACAGACTTCTGATCAGGAGATGATCCTCCGCTCCTCGGTGTTGAGCCGTTTCTTTGTCCTCTTCAGCAGGTCACCTCTTGAGCTCCAGTAGGCTCTGTGGCGCAATGGATAGCGCATTGGACTTCTAGATTGTGGCTGAGTGAGGTCATTCAAAGGTTGTGGGTTCGAGTCCCACCAGAGTCACTTTAAACAAATACCTCATTTATTCAATGATTTGCATTTCATAGTGTCTGTCCCAGTACAAATTCAGCTTATATCGAAGAAACTAAGTAAGTTAAATGTGGCAATGCATCAAAGTTTTGTACTATTGTGAAACATATTTGGATTAACATGTTGAGTGTTTTGTGTGTGTTTTCAGCTGTGCTGAATCAGTCCTGCCCGCAGTATTATTGGGGACTCTGGGTTTCAGAGCCTGTTTCTGGGGGTCCTGTGCATTTCGGAGACCCTTGGGTGAAGTGAAAACGATACACTCGTTTTATGAGACATAAAGTCGTACTTCTCACGGTAGTACGTCTGACTCCCGATCACAAAGCTGTGAGCAAGTCACGTCGAGGTCAGTAGATACTTCTTAAGGTGCTGATCTGTGGAGGCTGTTTGTTCTTTTCTGAAAATTAAAGAGAATCGCTGGAATTGCATTGAGTGGTAGTAGTTCAGGTGGGTAGCTGCGTCAGCATGCGTAGGCTGCAAAGGAACAAGTAATAGGTTTATTCCATGCTGAAGAAAGAGAACACAACGTTTCGGCTTTGGAGTACAACTACTGTCATTTCTGTTCTGGGACGGACGACATGAGATGCAAATCTTTGAATAAACAAGGTATTCTGAGGATTTAGTGTTAAAAATGACTCTGGTGGGACTCGAACCCACAACCTTTGAATGCCTTCATGAAGCCACTGTCTAGAAGTCCAATGCGCTATCCATTGCGCCACAGAGCCTGCTGGAGCTGTGAAGGTGACCTGTGACCTTTTAAATATTGTCTTTTAACTATTCAAAAAACAACATCCAGCGCTCCTGTCGGAAAAAGAATGAAAAAAAATCGGATCCGTTCAGTTCCGGGATCGGGGATTGTTCTCTTTCGCGCAGTGTGGTGGCGCAACAGTAGTGCGTCTGACTCCAGCTCAGAAGGTTGCGTGTTTCAATCACATTGAGGTCAGCGCTCGCATTTTCAAGCTCTGCTGTTGCCGAACTGGGGTCACAATGAGTGTCGTTTTGCTGCTGCAGAACCCGAAACCCTCATCATACAGTCCATTTCCGCAACCCTGCTGTGTCTGCGCCTTATATATCTATCCTTTCTCGTCAGAACTCGTCTTTTCGCCAAGTATCATTCGTATATCTCCGCATACAAGGACAAACAAAACCCCTCAGATCTCGCCTGCTGTTGGTTCTTTGAAAATTCAAAAGCATCGCTGGAATTTCGCCGAGTGGATCAATTTCACAGAGGCCGAGAGCTAGTAGAGTATATTAGAGCCTCTCTGTCGCCATCAGTTAGCGCGTTCGGGACGCTGAGAGTTTCTTATTGAACACACCTCCTCCCTTCGTGTCCCGGGACTTTTGCTAAGATCATATACGCTTGGTTCGAACCCAGGGTCTTCTGCGTGTCTTCTACGATTCTCTTCAATTTTCAAAGAACAACTAACAGCCTCCGCAGATCAGCACCATGAAAACCTTAAAAATAACCAACTGACCTCGACGTGATTTGAACACGCAACCTTCTGATCTGGAGTCAGACGCGCTACCGTTGCGCCACGAGGTCACAGACAGAGCTTCTTAATTCCCCAAAGAGAACAATCAGCCTCTCTGCAGCCGAAGAGTTTTCTTCATTCTCTCCCGCGAGGAGTCCTACTCTTCCGAAGAGAGTCTCTTCCGCCCAGACCACGGATTGTTCTCCCTGCCCGGCTCTCCCACAGAGAGCAGACACGTGAAATTCTCATCGTGACCTCTCCCAGGAGGAGCACAATTAACAGAGAATCCTCTCTCCATTTCACAATCAGTGAAAAGGAGAGTCCACTGTGGGCTGTGCTGTTCCCGACGAGCTCAGGGAGCAGGTAGGTGTAGCGCAGCTCCAGCTGGGCGTTTTGCGAGAATCACTGACGTACCAGGATATTATTTAAAAATTTCAGTCTAGTGTTAAAGGGTGTTTGATTTGTAATTTCTTTTGGAGGGGAGGGCACTTGTTTCTTTGCTCTTCTATCGCCATGTGTTTTTAAAAGCGAGAGACGACACTGCTAATTCTTTGTGGGTTTGGTCTCTCCACTCACTGTCCCCGGTTGTTTACTCTCCTCCTGTTGTTTCCACAGGACAAAACAAGCTGTTGTGGAGGGAGAAAGGAACTGGTTCTACTGGGGCTTGAACCCAGGACCTTCTGCGTGTAAAGCAGACGTGATAACCGCTACACTATGGAACCATCCGTCAAAGAGATTGATTAATTCCATGAAAAAAAATATTTCCGTAGTGAATAAGTTATTGAGAACAGCACCTGACTTCCTGACTTCCACTCTTAAATATTTACCCAACAGTGGAACTGTAACTGGTCACTACAGGAGCATGTATTCTAATATGGGGGCTGTAGGGGGGCAGATCCGTGGATGCGGCGAAGACAACAATGGAGACAGTGTGTCTGCTCTCCGTGCGAGAGCCGAGCAGCAGGAACAAGCTCTGGCCCAGGTGGAAGAGCAGGGCTCCCAGGAGAGGATAGAGCAGGATTTCCTGCAGGGCTGGGGACACTGTTTGTTCTTGTTTGCAAATAGAAGAAAAGCACTTGAAATACACCGAGTGCGTCGTTTGCACCGAGACCAAGAGGCTATCGCTCGCCATGAAAGTCATTTTATGGTCTTGTCAGACTCGGGTGGGAGAGCTGCAGCCCAACCCTTTCAGGAACAAAAAAGTCACGAAGAGGGTGAGAAACTCCAACAATTTATTTTGATCGAGCCCGACATTACCCTAACTCACGGAAAGCAGTATGGTACCTACTCGATGGATATAAACTCGATTATTCCTGTAAGCGGTGCATACCCCCCGTCAAAAAAAGAAGCCACTGAACAGAAGGTTCTCTTGACAGAGTTCAGTTGAATATGCTCTTGCATAAGCAAGCGTTTGCACATTTTGACCTCTTGATTTTGATCAGCAGTCTCTTTTGATGTTTCATGCTTCCTGTGCGGCATTAATGTGGCGTTTCCTTGTTCTGACGTTTTGCGAGAAGCACTGGCGTATCAGCATCTTATTGAAATGCCTCTGTCTCGTGTGTTAGAGATGTATTTTTATCCGGACAGTCGGGCACTTGTTTTTCTGCACTTTTTTATCGACATGTCTCTCTCACGGGAGAGAATGAAGAAAACTCTTCAGCTTCAGAGACGCCGATTGTTCTCTTTGGGGAATTAACTTAAACTGCCTGTGAGCTCGTGGTGCAACGGTAGTCCGTCTGACGTTTGATTAGAAAGTTGCGTGTTCATCTCACGTCAGGCTACGTTGATGCCTTTAAAACTTCTCTTCGTGCTTATCTGCGGAGGCTGTTAGTTCTTCATTGAAAATTAAAGAGAATCGCTGGAATTACTTCGAGCGGTGTTTATTTGTTTTGACGACCCTCTTCAATGCGCTAAAAGCCATGTAGTTTACACGCAGAAGATCCTGGGTTCTAACCAAGCGTGTCCGATCTTAACACAACCGAACATAGCAAAAGCGCCCGGACACCGCGCTGTGGAAACAGCAGTAGGACAACAACATTACACGAAGACCTCGTGGCGCAACGGTAGCGCGTCTGACTCCAGATCAGAAGGTTGCGTGTTCAAATCACGTCGGGGTCAACTGGTCACTTTTAAGGTTTTCATGGTGCTGATCTAAGGAGGCTGTTAGTTCTTCTTTGAAAATTGAAGAGAATCGTAGAGGACATGCAGAAGACCCTGGGTTCGAACCAAGCGTATCTGATCTTAGCAAAAGTCCCGGGACACGAAGGGAGGAGGGTGTGCTCAATGAGAAACTCTCAGCGTCCCGAACGCGCTAACTTGATGGCGGCAGAGAGGCTCAGATATAGTCCACTAGCTCTCGGCCTCTGTGAAATTGATCCACTCGGTGAAATTCCAGCGATGCTTTTGAATTTTCAAAGAACCAACAGCAGCCGAGATCTGAGGGATTTTGTTTGTCATTCTATGCGGAGATATACGAATGAGATTTGGCGAAAAGACAAGTTCTGACGAGAAGGGATAGATATATAAGGCACAGACACAGCAGGGTTGCGGAACTGGACTGTATGGTGAGGGTTTCTGGTTCGGCAGCAGCAAAACATGACACCCATTGTGATCCCGGTTCGGCAACAGCAGAGCTTGAAAATGCAAGCGCTGACCTCAACGTGATTGAAACACGAAACCTTCTGATATGGAGTCAGACGCGCTACTGTTGCGCCACGAGGTCATGAGCCCACACTGCGCAAAAGAGAACAATCCCCGACCCTGGAACTGAACGGATCCGATTTTTTTCATTCTTTTCCGACAGGAGCATTGGATGTTGTTTTTTGAATAGTTAAAAGGTAATATTTAAAAGGTCACAGGTCACTTCTCAACTCCAGCAGGCTCTGTGGTGCAATGGATAGTGTGCTGGATTTCTAGACTGTGGCCTTTGTAAAGGCATTCAAAGGTTGTGGGTTTGAGTCCCACCAGAGTCATTTTTAACACTAAATCCTCGGAATACCTTGTTTATTCAAAGATTTGCATTTCATATAGTCTGTCCCAGTACAGAAATGACAGTAGTTGTACTACAAAGCCGAAACATTGTGTTCTCTTTCTTCAGGATGGAATAAACCTATTACTTGTTCCTTTGCAGCCTACGCATGCTGACACAGCTACCCACCTGAACTACTACCACTCAATGCAATTCCAGCGATTCTCTTTAATTTTCAGAAAAGAACTAACAGCCTCCACAGATCAGCACCTTAAGAAGTATCTACTGACCTCGACGTGGCTTGAACTCACAACTTTCTGATCTGGAGTCAGACGCACTACCGTGAGAAGTACGACTTTATGTCTTGTAAAACGAGTGTTCTTTGAATTAAGCTGTTATGTTCCTCCTACTGTCATTTCTGTACTGGGACAGACGCTATGAAATGCAAATCATTGAATAAACAAGGTATTCATGTTTAAAATGACTCTGGTGGGATTCAAACCCACAACCTTTGAATGACCTCACTTAGCCACAATCTAGAAGTCCAATGCGCTATCCATTGCGCCACATAGCCTGCTGGAGCTGCAGAGGTGACCTGCTGAACAGGACAAAGAAACGGCTCAACACCGAGGAGCGGAGGATCATCTCCTGATCAGAAGTCTGTCGGCAGTTTGGATGTTGAGAAGACAATTACGTGTAAAATGACATAATCAATGGAGATTCACCACCACTGCAGCTCCAGTGGCGCAATCGGTCAGCGTGCGGTACTTATACAACAGTACTCAGCGGAGTCATGCCGAGGTTGTGAGTTTGAGCCTCACCTGGAGCAGTCTACCTTTTGTTGTCTCACCTGTCCTGTCTGGAGAGCACTGAGCCAGAAGATCAAGGAGAGAAACATCCAGCTGGAGCTGCGCTACACCTCCCTGCTCCCTGACCTCATCGGGAACAGCACAGCCCACAGTGGACTCTCCTTTTCACTGATTGTGACGGAGAGAGGATTTTCTGTTAATTGTGCTCCTCCTGGGAGAGGTCACAATGTGAATTTCACGTGTCTGCTCTCTGTGGGAGAGCTGGGCAGGAAGAACGATCCGTGGTCTGTGAGGAAGAGACTCTCTTCGGAAGAGTAGGACTCATCACGGGAGAGAATGAAGAAAACTTTTCAGCTGCAGAGAGGCTGCAGAGAGGCAGAACCCGTATTTTGACAGGGTACCTCTCAGAAATCACAGTATAGAAAGAGAAGAACATCCTGCTGATCTCGGCTGCTGTTGTTTCCTTCATTGGAAAGTGAAGCAAACAGGTGACAATGTTCTGAGTGTGTTGTTTTCATGGAGCCGAGAGCTGGTCCGCTATACCAGAGTCTCTGTGGTGCAATTTGTCAACGTGTTTGGCTGTTAACTGAAAGGTTGGTGGTTCGAGCCCACCCAGGGGTGCTGAGAGCCTTTTAATGCACTGTCTTTTACCTCATTAAGAGGTACCTTACATTAAGAGGTAAAAGACAGTGTAGTAAACTCACAGTAAACTCACAGTGCAGTCGCGTTGCGAACAGCGAATCATCCAGATGAAATGTCCAGACGGCAAGGCGCGGTGCTGAAGCCTCTGTCCGTGAAGAACAAAAAGGAAACGCCGCTGCTGGTTTTAGGCATTCATGTGAAGGACAACAGAGCTTTCACCGGCCGATTATCACACTTTATTGATAAAAAACCCTAAAACTAGCAGACCAAGCAAGCAGCAGAAAAATAATAAGGGACACAGCGCGAGGCGCCAGTCTCTCCTCAGCCGTCCACACCCCACGTCTCCCTGGACAGAGATTCAACACAACTTCACTCCCACCAGCAAACTACCACACACACAACACTCAACATTGTGTATGTCTCACAATAGTACAACTACTGTCATTTCTGTACTGGGACAGACTATATGAAATGCAAATCTTTGAATAAACAAGGTATTCCGAGGATTTAGTGTTAAAAATGACTCTAGTGGGATTTGACCCCACAACCTTTGAATGCCTTCACAAAGCCACTGTCTAGAAGTCCAACACGCTATCCATTGCGCCACAGAGCCTGCTGGAGCTGGGAAGTGACCTGTGACCTTTTAAATATTACCTTTTAACTATTCAAAAAACAACATCCAGCGCTCCTGTCGGAAAAGAATGAAAAAAATCGGATCCGTTCAGATCCAGGATCGGGGATTGTTCTCTTTTGCGCAGTGTGGGCTCATGACCTCGTGGCGCAACAGTAGCGCGTCTGACTCCAGATCAGAAGGTTGCGTGTTTCAATCACGTTGAGGTCAGCGCTCGCATTTTCAAGCTCTGCTGTTGCCGAACCGGGGTCACAATGGGTGTCACGTTTTGCTGCTGCCGAACCAGAAACCCTCACCATACAGTCCAGTTCCGCAACCCTGCTGTGTCTGTGCCTTATATATCTATCCCTTCTCGTCAGAACTTGTCTTTTCGCCAAATATCATTTGTATATCTCCGCATACAATGACAAACAAAATCCCTCAGATCTCGGCTGCTGTTGGTTCTTTGAAAATTCAAAAGCATCGCTGGAATTTCACCGAGTGGATCAATTTCACTGAGGCCGAGAGCAAGTGGACTATATCGGAGCCTCTCTGTCGCCATCAGTTAGCGCGTTCGGGACGCTGAGAGTTTCTCATTGAACACACCCTCCTCCCTTCGTGTCCCGGGACTTTTGCTAAGATCAGATACGCTTGGTTCGAACCCAGGGTCTTCTGCGTGTCTTCTACGATTCTCTTCAATTTTCAAAGAAGAACTAACAGCATCGGCAGATCAGCACCATGAAAACCTTAAAAATGACCAGTTGACCTCGACGTGATTTGAACACGCAACCTTCTGATCTGGAGTCAGACGCGCTACCGTTGCGCCACGAGGTCCTCGTGTGTTGTTGTTGTCCTACTGCTGTTTCCACAGCGCGGTATCCGGGCGCTTTTGCTATGTTCGGTTGTGTTAAGATCGGACACGCTTGGTTAGAACCCAGGATCTTCTGCGTGTAAACTACATGGCTTTTAGCGCATTGAAGAGGGTCATCAAAACAAATAAACACCGCTCGATGTAATTCCAGCGATTCTCTTTAATTTTCAATGAAGAACTAACAGCCTCCGCAGATCAGCACGAAGAGAAATTTTAAAAGCATCAACGTACCCTGACGTGAGTTGAACAAGCAACTTTCTAATCAAACGTCAGACGGACTACCGTTGCACCACGAGCTCACAGGCAGGTTAAGTTAATTCCCCAAAGAGAACAATCAGTGTCTCTGAAGCTGAAGAGTTTTCTTCATTCTCTCCCGTGAGAGAGACATATCGATAAAAAAGTGCAGAAAAACAAGTGCCCGACTGTCCGGATTAAAATACAACTCTAACACACGAGACAGAGGCATTTCAATAAGATGCTGATACGCCAGTGCTTCTCGCAAAACGTCAGAACAAGGAAAAGCCACATTAATGCCGCACAGGAAGCATGAAACATCAAAAGAGACTGCTGATCCCCCGAAACAGGCTCTCCAAGAGAGAAGCTGCACAGTCGTTTTAAACACTGATACCTCGTTTATTCAATGATTTGCATTTCATATCGTCTGCCCCAGTACAGAAATGACAGTAGGTGGAATATAACACGTTAATTCAAAGAAATCTAAGTAAGTTAAAAGTGGCAAGACATCAAAGCTTTGTACTATTGTGAGACATATTTGGGCTAACATGTCGAGTGTTTTGTGTGTGGAAGTTTGCTGGTGTGAGCGCCTTGCCGTCTGGACATTTCATCTGGATGATTCGCTGTTCACAAAGCGACTGCACTGTAAGCCGAGATCAGCGGGATGTTCTCTTTCTATACTGTGATTTCTGAAAGGTAAACTGTGAATTAACGGGTTCCGACGAGAAGGGATGGACTCATAAGGTCGCTTTGTGAACAGGCTTGTGGAATTGGACTTTGTGGTGAGAGCTCCCGGTTCGGCAACAGCAGAGCTTGAAAACGACCGTACTGACCCCGACGTGATTTGAACACGCAACCTTCTGATCTGGAGTCAGACGCGTTACCGCTGCGCCACGAGGTTTGTTATAGCACGGGTCCTACTGTGGTTTCTAAACTGTGCAAGTACGCAAACAGAGAAAATATACAAACAGGACAAAAACTGTGCAAAATTAATACGGCAAACAGTGCAAAAATAATATGGTGATTAATAAATAGTACAACTAGTGTTAAAACACAGTTTTAACTACAATTTCGGCTTACATTCAGTTGTCATGCATGTAGTGGTGTAGGAGTGCGTGTGGTGTGACATTAATGTGGCGTTTCCTTGGTCTGAAGTTTTGCGAGAAGCACTGAGGTACCAGGATCTTGTTGAAATGCCTCTGTCAAGTGTGTTTAATTGTGTTAAGATCAGGCACGCTTGGTTCGAACCCAGGATCTTCCGCATGTAAACTACATGGCTTTCAGCCTTTGAAGAGGGTCTGGGGTTGAACACCCATTCACACCAGACAGAGGCATTTCAAGAAGACCCTGATACGCCAGAGCTTCTTTCAAAAGTTCAAAACAAATAAACACCGCTCGATGCAATTCCAGAGATTCTCTTTGATTTTCAAAATAGAACTAACAGCCTCGGCAGATCAGCACCTAAAAAAAGCATTGGCTGACCTCAACGTGATTCAAACACACAACTTTCTGACCTGGAGTCAGGCACGCTACCGTTGCGGCACAAGGTCACAGACCGACTAAATTATTTCCCCAAAGAGAGCAATCAGCGTCTCTGCAACTTAAGAGTTTTTTCATTTTCTCTTAACCTCAGCAGGACTCCGCTGAGCACTGCTGCATAAGTACCACGCGCTGACCGATGGCGCCACTGTTTACGTTTAAATATAGCGCCTTCCTTCTCGGAGTATGACGCAAATACAGAAAGATCACGACCACCGGATCTTTCAGTTGTGATCTTTGATAAGTTGACACCAGCGTTTGGAGTTGAACTGTATTGCTGTGACTCCCTGAACTGCTCCTCTGGATACTGGCCCAGTGGCACCTAGAGGTGGAGTAGCAGACACAGGCATCAGACTAGCGATGTACTCTCGAGACTATGAAAGTGTTAAACTGCCACTGCTCTAATATAGTCATAAAACATATCTCAGAGACTGGAAAAACTCTCTCACACTGACACTATACAAGAGAGACTGGAACAGCACTGTCACACTGACACTACACAATAGAGACTGGAACAGCACTGTCACACTGTCACTATACAATAGAGACTGGAACAGCACTGTAATTCTCCATTGATTATGTCATTTTACACGTCATGGCCAGGAACAAGGGTGGAATTCAACACATAGTTGTCTTCGCGATAACATCCAAACTGCCGACAGACTTTTGATCAGGAGATGAACCTCCGCTCCTCGGTGTTGAGCCGTTTCTTTGTCCTGTTCAGCAGGTCACCTCTATAGCTCCAGCAGGCTCTGTGGCGCAATGGATAGCGCGTTGGACTTCTAGATTGTGGCTAAGTGAGGTCATTCAAAGGTTGTGGGTTCGAATCCCACCAGAGTCATTTTAAACATGAATACCTCGTTTATTCAATGATTTGCATTTCATAGCGTCTGTCCCAGTACAGAAATGACAGTAGGAGGAACAGCTTAATTCAAAGAAAACTAAGTAAGTTAAATGTGGCAATACATCAAAGTTTTGTACTGTGAGACATATTTGGGTTAACATGTTGAGTGTTTCGTGTGTGTTTTCAGCTGTGCTGAATCAGTCCTGCCCGCAGTATTATTGGGGACTCTGGGATTGAGAGCCTGTTTCTGGGGGTCCAGTGCATTTCGGAGACCCTTGGGTGAAGTGAAAACGATACACTCGTTTTACGAGACATAAAGTCGTACTTCTCACGGTAGTGCGTCTGACTCCCGATCAGAAAGTTGTGAGTTCAAGTCACGTCGAGGTCAGTAGATACTTCTTAAGGTGCTGATCTGTGGAGGCTGTTAGTTCTTTTCTGAAAATTAAAGAGAATCGCTGGAATTGCATTGAGTGGTAGTAGTTCAGGTGGGTAGCTGTGTCAGCATGCGTAGGCTGCAAAGGAACAAGTAATAGGCTTATTCCATGCTGAAGAAAGAGAACACAACGTTTCGGCTTTGGAGTACAACTACTGTCATTTCTGTACTGGGACAGACTATATGAAATGCAAATCTTTGCATAAACAAGGTATTCCGAGGATTTAGTGTTAAAAATGACTCTAGTGAGATTCGAACCCACAACCTTTGAATGCCTTCACAAAGCCACTATCTAGAAGTCCAACGCGCTATCCATTGCGCCACAGAGCCTGCTGGAGCTAAGGATGACCTGTGACCTTTTAAATATTACCTTTTAACTATTCAAAAAACAACATCCAGCGCTCCTGTCGGAAAAGAATGAAAAAAATCGGATACGTTCAGTTCCAGGGTCGGGGATTGTTCTCTTTTGCGCAGCGTGGGCTTATGACCTCGTGGCGCAACAGTAGCGCGTCTGACTCCAGATCAGAAGGTTGCGTGTTTCAATCACGTTGAGGTCAGCGCTCGCATTTTCAAGCTCTGCTGTTGCCGAACCGGGGTCACAATGGGTGTCATGTTTTGCTGGTGCCGAACCAGAAACCCTCACCATGCAGTCCAGTTCCGCAACCCTGCTGTGTCTGTGCCTTATAAATCTATCCCATCTCGTCAGAACTTGTCTTTTCGCCAAGTGTCATTCGCATATCTCCGCATACAATGACAAACAAAATCCCTCAGATCTCGGCTGCTGTTGGTTCTTTGAAAATTCAAAAGCATCGCTGGAATTTCACCGAGTGGATCAATTTCACAGAGGCCGAAAGCTAGTGGACTATATCAGAGCCTCTCTGTCGCCATCAGTTAGCGCGTTCGGGACGCTGAGAGTTTCTTAATGAACACACCCTCCTCCCTTCGTGTCCCGGGACTTTTACTAAGATCAGATACGCTTGGTTCGAACCCAAGCAGGGGTCTTCTGCGTGTCTTCTACGATTCTCTTCAATTTTCAAAGAAGAACTAACAGCCTCCGCAGATCAGCACCATGAAAACCTTAAAAATGACCAGTTGACCTCGACGTGATTTGAACACACAACCTTCTGATCTGGAGTCAGACGCGCTACCGTTGCGCCACGAGATCACGGATAGACTCCATTAATTCCCGAAAGAGAACAATAAACCTCTCTGCAGCTGAAGAGTTTTCTTCATTCTCCCGTGAGGAGCCCTACGGAGCCCGAAGAGTCTCTTCCTCCCAGACCACGGATCGTTCTTCCTACCCGGCTCTCCCACAGAGAGCAGACACGTGAAATTCACATCGTGACCTCTCCCAGGAGGAGCACAATTAACAGAGAATCCTCTCTCCGTCACAATCAGTGAAAAGGAGAGTCCACTGTGGGCTGTGCTGTTCCCGATGAGCTCAGGGAGCAGGTAGGTGTAGCGCAGCTCCAGCTGGGCGTTTTGCGAGAATCACTGACGTACCAGGATATTATTTAACATTTTCAGTCTAGTGTTAAAGGGTGTTTGATTTGTAATTTCTTTTGGAGGGGCAGGCACTTGTTTCTTTGCTATTTTCTATCGCCATGTGTTTTTAAAAGCGAGAGACACTGCTATTTCTTTGTGAGTTTGGTCTCTCCACTCACTGGCTCCGGTCGTTAACTCTCCTCCTGTTGTTTACACATGACAAAACAAGCTGTTGTGGAGGGAGAAAGAAACTGGTTCCACTGGGGCTTGAACCCAGGACCTTCTGCATGTAAAGCAGACGTGATAACCGCTACACTATGGAACCATCCGTCGAAGAGATTGATTCATTCCTGAAAAAAAAGTATTTCCGTAGTGAACAAGTTATCGAGAACAGCACCATTACTTCCTGACTTCCACTCTTAAATATTTACCCAACAGTGGAACTGTAACTGCTCACTACAGGAGCATGTATTCTAATATGGGGGCTGTAGGGGGGCAGATTCGTGGATGCGGCGAAGACAACAATGGAGACAGTGTGTCTGCTCTCCGTGCGAGAGCCGAGCAGCAGGAACAAGCTCTGGTCCAGGTGGAAGAGCAGCGCTCCCAGGAGAGGATAGAGCAGGATTTCCTGCAGGGCTGGGGACACTGTTTGTTCTTGTTTGCAAATAGAAGAAAAGCACTTGAAATACATCGAGTGTGTCGTTTGCACCGAGACCAAGAGGCTATCGCTCGCCATGAAAGTCATTTCATGGTCTTGTCAGACTCGGGTGGGAGAGCTGCAGCCCAACCCTTTCAGGAACAAAAAAGTCACGAGGAGGGTGAGAAACTCCAACAATTTATTTTGATCAAGCCCGACATTACCCTAACTCACGGAAAGCAGTATGGTACCTACTCGATGGATATAAACTTGATTATTCCTGTAAGCGGTGCATACCCTCCCCTGTCAAAAAAAGAAGCCACTGAACAGAAGGTTCTCTTGACAGAATTCAGTTGAATATGCTCTTGCATAAGCAAGTGTTTGCACATTTTGACCTCTTGATTTTGATCAGCAGTCTCTTTTGATGTTTCCTGCTTCCTGTGAAAACTTCTCTTCGTGCTGATCTGCGGAGGCTGTTAGTTCTTCATTGAAAATTAAAGAGAATCGCTGGAATTACTTCGAGCGGTGTTTATTTGTTTTGATGACCCTCTTCAATGCGCTAAAAGCCATGTAGTTTACACGCAGAAGATCCTGGGTTCTAACCAAGCGTGTCCGATCTTAACACAACCGAACATAGCAAAAGCGCCCGGACACCGCGCTGTGGAAACAGCAGTAGGACAACAACAACACACGAGGACCTCGTGGCGCAACGGTAGCGCGTCTGACTCCAGATCAGAAGGTTGCGTGTTCAAATCACGTCGGGGTCAGTTGGGTATTTTTAAGGTTTTCATGGTGCTGATCTGCGGAGGCTGTTAGTTCTTCTTTGAAAATTGAAGAGAATCGTAGAATACACGCAGATCTTGGGTTCGAACCAAACGTATCTGATCTTAGCAAGAGTCCCAGGACACGAAGGGAGGAGGGTGTGTTCATTAAGAAACTCTCAGCGTCCCGAACGCGCTAACTGATGGCGACAGAGAGGCTCAGATATAGTCCACTAGCTCTCGGCCTCTGTGAAATTGATCCACTCGGTGAAATTCCAGCGATGCTTTTGAGTTTTCAAAAAACCAACAGCAGCCGAGATCTGAGGGATTTTGTTTGTCATTGTATGCGGAGATATACGAATGATATTTGGCGAAAAGACAAGTTCTGACGAGAAGGGATAGATATATAAGGCACAGGCACAGCAGGGTTGCGGAACTGGACTGTATGGTGAGGGTTTCAGGTTCGGCAGCAGCAAAACATGACACATATTGTGACCCCAACGTGATTTGAACACGCAACCTTCTGATCTGGATTCAGACGCACCACTGTTGCACCACAAGGTTGTGAGACTACACTGCACAAAGAGAACAATCCCCTATCCTGGATCTGAAGGATCTGATGGGATCTGATTTTTTTTATTCTTTTCCGACAGGAGCGCTGGATGTTTTTTTAATAGTTAAAAGGTAATATTTAAAAGGTCACAGGTCACCTTTTCAGCTCCAGCAGGCTCTGTGGCGCAATGGATAGTGTGTTGGACTTCTAGACAGTGGCCTTTGTAAAGGTATTCAAAGGTTGTGGGTTCGAGTCCCACCAGAGTCATTTTAAACACTAAATCCTCAGAATACCTTGTTTATTAAAAGATTTGCGTTTCATATAGTCTGTCCCAGTACAGAAATGACAGTAGTTGTACTATTGTGAGACATACACAATGTTGAGTGTTGTGTGTGTGGTACTGTAGTTTGCTGGTGGGAGTGAAGTTGTGTTGAATCTCTGTCCAGGGAGACGTGGGGTGTGGACGGCTGAGGAGAGACTGGCGCCTCGCGCTGTGTCCCTTATTATTTTTCTGCTGCTTGCTTGGTCTGCTAGTTTTAGGGTTTTTTATCAATAAAGTGTGATAATCGGCCGGTGAAAGCTCTGTTGTCCTTCACATGAATGCCTAAAACCAGCAGCGGCGTTTCCTTTTTGTTCTTCACGGACAGAGGCTTCAGCACCGCGCCTTGCCGTCTGGACATTTCATCTGGATGATTCGCTGTTCGCAACGCGACTGCACTGTGAGTTTACTGTGAGTTTACTACACTGTCTTTTACCTCTTAATGTAAGGTACCTCTTAATGAGGTAAAAGACAGTGCATTAAAAGGCTCTAAGCACCCCTGGGTGGGCTCGAACCACCAACCTTTCAGTTAACAGCCAAACACGTTGACAAATTACACCACAGAGACTCTGATATAGTGGGCCGGCTCTCGGGCTCCGTGAAAACAACACACTCAGAACATTGTCACCTGTTTGCTTCACTTTCCAATGAAGGAAACAACAGCAGCAGAGATCAGCGGGATGTTCTTCTCTTTCTATTCTGTGATTTCTGAAAGGTACCCTGTCAAAATACGGGTTCTGACGAGAAGGGAGGGACATAGCAGAGCTATTGCCGTCACACTGTGTCCCTTATTCTTTTTCTGCTGCTTGCTTGGTCTGCTAGTTTTAGGGTTTTTTATCAATAAAGTGTGATAATCAGCTGGTGAAAGCTCTGTTGTCCTTTACATCGGCAACAGCAGACCTTGAAACAGCAACTACTGACCTCGACGTGATTTGAACACGCAACCTTCTGATCTGGAGTCAGACGCGCTACCGTTGCGCCACGAGGTCCTGGTGTAATGTTGTTGTCCTACTGCTGTTTCCACAGCGCGGTGTCCGGGCGCTTTTGCTATGTTCAGTTGTGTCAAGGTCGGACACGCTTGGTTAGAACCCAGGATCTTCTGCGTGTAAACTACATGGCTTTTAGCTGTTGCCGAACTGGGAGCCCTCGCCACGGAGTCCAATTCCCCAAGCCTGCTGACCTTATATGTCCCTCCCTTCTCGTCAGAACCCGTATTTTCACAGGGTACCTTTCAGAAATCACAGTATAGAAAGAGAAGAACATCCCCCTGATCTCGGCTGCTGTTGTTTCCTTCATTGGAAAGTGAAGCAAACAGGTGAAAATGTTCTGAGTGTGTTGCTTTAATGGAGCCGAGAGCCGGTCCACTATATCGGAGTCTCTGTGGTGGAATTTGTCAGCGTGTTTGGCTGTTAACCGAAAGGTTGGTGGTTCGAGCCCACCCAGGGGTGCTTAGAGCCTTTTAATGCACTGTCTTTTACCTCATTAAGAGGTACCTTACATTAAGAGGTAAAAGACAGTGTAGTAAACTCACAGTAAACTCACAGTGCAGTCGCGTTGCGAACAGCGAATCATCCAGATGAAATGTCCAGACGACAAGGCGCGGTGCTGAAGCCTCTGTCCGTGAAGAACAAAAAGGAAACGCCGCTGCTGGTTTTAGGCATTCATGTGAAGGACAACAGAGCTTTCACCGGCCGATTATCACACTTTATTGATAAAAAACCCTAAAACTAGCAGACCAAGCAAGCAGCAGAAAAATAATAAGGGACACAGCGCGAGGCGCCAGTCTCTCCTCAGCCGTCCACACCCCACGTCTCCCTGGACAGAGATTCAACACAACTTCACTCCCACCAGCAAACTACCACACACACAACACTCAACATTGTGTATGTCTCACAATAGTACAACTACTGTCATTTCTGTACTGGGACAGACTATATGAAACGCAAATCTTTTAATAAACAAGGTATTCTGAGGGTTTAGTGTTTAAAATGACTCTGGTGGGACTCGAACCCACAACCTTTGAATACCTTTACAAAGCCACTGTCTAGAAGTCCAACGCGCTATCCATTGCGCCACAGAGCCTGCTGGAGCTGTAGAGGTGACCTGTGACCTTTTAAATATTACCTTTTAACTATTCAAAAAACAACATCCACCGCTCCTGTCAGAAAAGAATAAAAAAAATCAGATCCCATCAGATCCTTCAGATCCAGGATAGGGGATTGTTCTCTTTGTACAGTGTAGTCTCACAACCTTGTGGTGCAACGGTGGTGCGTCTGAATCCAGATCAGAAGGTTGCGTGTTCAAATCACGTCGGGGTCACAATATGTGTCATGTTTTGCTGCTGCCGAACCTGAAACCCTCACCATACAGTCCAGTTCCGCAACCCTGCTGTGTCTGTGCCTTATATATCTATCCCTTCTCGTCAGAACTTGTCTTTTCGCCAAGTATCATTCGCATATCTCCGCATACAATGACAAACAAAATCCCTCAGATCTCGCCTGCTGTTGGTTCTTTGAAAATTCAAAAGCATCGCTGGAATTTCACCGAGTTGATCAATTTCACAGAGGCCGAGAGCTAGTGGACTATATCAGAGCCTCTCTGTCGCCATCAGTTAGCGCGTTCGGGACGCTGAGAGTTTCTTAATGAACACACCCTCCTCCCTTCGTGTCCTGGGACTCTTGCTAAGATCAGATACGTTTGGTTCGAACCCAAGATCTGCGTGTATTCTACGATTCTCTTCAATTTTCAAAGAAGAACTAACAGCCTCCGCAGATCAGCACCATGAAAACCTTAAAAATACCCAACTGACCCCGACGTGATTTGAACACGCAACCTTCTGATCTGGAGTCAGACGCGCTACCGTTGCGCCACAAGGTCACAGAGAGACCGCATTAATTCCCGAAAGAGAACAATCAGCGTCTCTGCAGCTGAAGAGTTTTCTTCATTCTCCCGTGATGAGTCCTACTCTTCCGAAGAGAGTCTCTTCCTCCCAGACCACGGATCGTTCTTCCTGCCCAGCTCTCCCGCAGAGAGCAGACACGTGAAATTCACATCATGACCTGTCCCAGGAGGAGCACAATTAACAGAGAATCCTCTCTCCATGTCACAATCAGTGCAAAGGAGAGTCCACTGTGGGCTGTGCTGTTCCCGGTGAGCTCAGGGAGCAGGTAGGTGTAGCGCAGCTCCAGCTGGGCGTTTTGCGAGAAACACTGACGCACCAGGATATTATTTAACATTTTCAGTCTAGTGTTAAAGGGTGTTTGATTTGTAATTTCTTTTGGAGGGGCAGGCACTTGTTTCTTTGCTATTTTCTATCGCCATGTGTTTTTAAAAGCGAGAGACACTGCTATTTCTTTGTGAGTTTGGTCTCTCCACTCACTGCCCCCGGTTGTTTACTCTCCTCCTGTTGTTTCCACAGGACAAAACAAGCTGTTGTGGAGGGAGAAAGGAACTGGTTCCACTGGGGCTCGAACCCAGGACCTTCTGCGTGTAAAGCAGACGTGATAACCGCTACACTATGGAACCATCCACCAAAGAGATTGATTAATTCCATGAAAAAAAATATTTCCGTAGTGAATAAGTTACTGAGAACAGCACCTGACTTCCTATCTTAAATATTTACCCAACAGTGGAACTGTAACTGGTCACTACAGGAGCAAGTATTCTAATATGGGGGCTGTAGGGGGGCAGATTCGTGGATGCGGCGAAGACAACAATGGAGACAGTGTGTCTGCTCTCCGTGCGAGAGCCGAGCAGCAGGAACAAGCTCTGGTCCAGGTGGAAGAGCAGCGCTCCCAGGAGAGAATAGAGCAGGACTTCCTGCAGGGCTGGGGACACAGTTCTTGTTTGCAAATAGAAGAAAAGCACTTGAAATCCACCGAGTGTGTCGTTTGCACCGAGACCAAGAGGCTATCGCTCGCCATGAAAGTCATTTTATGGTCTTGTCAGACTCGGGTGGGAGAGCTGCAGCCCAACCCTTTCAGGAACAAAAAAAAAGTCACGAGGAGGGTGAGAAACTCCAACAATTTATTTTGATCAAGCCCGACATTACCCTAACTCACGGAAAGCAGTATGGTACCTACTCGATGGATATAAACTTGATTATTCCTGTAAGCGGTGCATACCCCCCCGTCAAAAAAAAAGCCACTGAACAGAAGGTTCTCTTGACAGAGTTCAGTTTAATGTTCAAACGCTTGCTTATGCAAGAGCATATTTTGACCCCTTGGATGAGAGCTGTGCACTGGGGAGTGTGGTCCCATGACTGAACACCAGGGGGAGCCATCTGCTGCCTTTCTTTCCAGATAAGGAGAGCACTGAAACAGTACTGGTACACTGCTAACTGGTGGCCACTTTTCAACTCCCAACACTGAACCACACCCACATCATAGTTAGAGTTGAAATTAGCCTTTCCTTGCAAGGCTCAGGCTTGTTCTGGCTGAAGGCACCTGGATCACCAGGCAATACACAGCTCTCTAATCTCCATGTGCAGCAGATTTCAGCTTCCATTTTAAAAGCCAATCCTTTCGGATGAAGCCCTGGAGTAAATCCCAAATGACCAAGTGTGGCACCCCGTGCTGTGGTGACCTGGGCACTGCTAGGCCTGGTTCAGAGGGCAATGCTGTTCTCGATGAGCTCAGGGAGCAGGTAGGTGTAGGGCAGCTCCAGCTGGGCATTTCTCTCCTTGATCTTCTGGCTCAGTGCTGCCAGGTCTTCCTGCAGTTCCAGGATCAGCCTGCAGGGGGCATCTTCAATGAAGTGCTCCCACGGATACTGACCAAGAGCAACCTGGAGGTAGAGTGGCAGGTACAGGCATTAGACTGCTACACCACTAGAGGCCACTGTCAAGTTGGATAAGGCAATGGAGTAGGCCCGGCAATAGCAGGACTTACAAAGTCACTGGGCTGCTTGCTGAGGAGCCAGGTGGTGGCCATGAGGCGCACAGTGGTGTTGATATCAGGCAGGGCCTTCAGGATGTCACTCATGGTGGTGCTGCCCTTCGTGATAGGAGGAGGCCATTGCAGGCTGGAGGGGCTGTTGGGCATCCAGCTACTGAAGTCAAACTGGGAAACAGTGGTCAGAAATGAGCTTCCTCCACTCTGAGCTGGTGCAACCCTGCAGCCTGACTCCCAGCTAAGGTCAAGGGAGGACTTTGGTAAGTCTGAACAGCAGGAAATTCATCAGGCACTGCTGCACACCAAGCAGCAGGGCACTGGGGTCTCTGCCCTGTGCCACTGACAGTCTGGGTGCTTTGAGGGCATGAGAGGGCACTATACAAGGCGTCTCACCAGGCCGCTGTTGACGGCAGCGTGCTGGGCCGACACAGTGAAAACCACCATGTTGACGAACTTGGTGACCTCTTCCGGCGAGGTGAAGGACTGTGGGATTTCTGAGGAGCAAGAGAATGTGGGGAGAAGTGGGGTTATTGGTCTTTTCAGGATGAACTGGACCAAGTCAGCTCTGGTGATTGACCACACCTGACCCCTGTCCGTGAGGCATCTGTTTGGAGGAACTGGGGTGTCCTGCAAGCACCCCCTCACTTTGTTGGAACCGTCTTGGGGTCACAGACAAAAGAACCCCCTCTGACCTGATTCGGGACGCTCCTGGAAGCCCTCCGTGAAGATCTCTTTGATCCAGCTCTGCAGCTCTGTGTCCTTCACCACCGCATTGTCGTCGGGATAATACACTTTCACCACCCCCTTGACAAACCTGGGGCCAATCAGACACACAGATCATTCAGGTCACATCCACTTGCCACAGCCAAGGGTCTCTAACCCCCCCCCCACTGGAGCACACACTGGCATCCAGACAGCACCACCTGTTGATGGAGTTCCAGAGGCACAGGCCATCATCCCTGTAGTAGTAGTTGGGCACCGACTCCACCCCTCGTGCACTAATGTCCTCCGGCAGACAGAGGGAGCTGTAGGTCAGGGACTGGACAGCTCTCTCCAGGATCTCTATCAGCCCAATTCCTCCTATGGCAGTGTGCTGCAAGATAGAGAGGGGGGCTGTGTTACAGTTATTGTGATGGAGTTTCCAACTGAAGGAAGCAGTTGACCCCTTTGTCAATTCCAGGTCAACAGCTTCAGATCTCAACATGCTCTCTCTAAACAATTAATTCTCCTACAACACCCCAGAGTGCAGGACAACTGGTATATTCCACAGTCCAGGGGTTACAGACACTGGAGGCCCAGGTCTGACCCCATGAGTCTCATCATCAGACTGTGGGTAAAACACCTGGGTCAAAGGTCAGCAGCAGGCTCAGTCTTGTCACTGTTGTGTCAGGTCACAGCTGGGATGAGGGAGCAGGGCTCTCAGTCCGGGGTATGAAGCTTCAGGTCTGAACACTCTGAGATCTGCTAACTGCCCCATCTCCATACCTCACTGAAGACCCCGTCTCTGCCCAGCAGTCGAACCCGGGCCATGATGTTGACCTGCAGGGTGTACCGCATATGGGGGATGAGAAGCTAAAGGAGGAGACAGAAGGGGAGTTATGGAAGAGATGACTCCAAAACTGACCACAGACACTGCAGCCTCCACTACATAGTGTGGGTTTTGATCAAACGCTCAGCCACAAACTGGCACCAGCCCTGACCACGCTGTTACCTTGTAGAGGGGATGCACATGGGGCAGGTGGTGCAGCGTCGCCATGGTGATGACCTCGGCCAGCAGGTGCGTGCGCAGCAGGTGGGTGACGACCTGGTGGTGGCTGAAGTCGGCGCTGCGCACGCAGATCTTGGCCAGGAGCCAGTCGATCCCATCGCTCGGCAGGAAGATCGGGTTCTCTGGCCCGGCCCGCTGCTGTAACTGATGATGTCGATCGAGTCGGGTTGGCAGAAGAAGTCCGAACTGACACCGGATCAACACCTTATCTGGACAGCTTGAGTTGGGCGTATTGAACTTGGTGCGTTTGAAGAAGATCTCCCGATTCCCCCAGACCTGGACCTCAGGCTTATGGTTTACATGGAGACGTGTGCACAAGTCATTACCATGATCCCAGGGCTAGTTCCATTTTTTTTTCCCCTGTTCTCCATGATACATCCGTGCAATATTTCCTTGTATAAATTCCTGTTCTTTGACAATTTCTAATCCTCTCATTGAAACTGCACCCAATACTACCCTTGCTGGATTCCACCAAGGGGCGCGGCATGAGCACTCTTTAGGACATGGAAAGGACATAGTAGAGCTGTGTTGGGTTCTTGTGGGCAGCAATTGCCGGCCACACACCCCATAGTCACATTTTGTGCACCAGCTGCCACACAGAAGGGTGATATGTAAGGGACCCGAGGAAGCAGGTGTCCTGGGACCCACCCTCTCCCAGTCTCATACCTGGATGGCAATGGGTACCAGCTGGTCACTGGTCTTCTTGTACAGCAGACACAGGGGTGCCACCATATACTGCAGCCGATTGTTGATCAAGTTGGGCGTGATGCCATCCAGCACTTTGTAGTCACACAGGTAGATGTTGCCCTTCTGTCGGGAAGAAAGGAGAACAGCAGAGCAGGATGGCAGAGTGGACTCCATGGCAGAGATCCAGGTCCACTAGATGGGCAGTGAGGTCACTAATGAATGCACCTCTCCTCCAATCAGATCTCACTCTCCTGCCAGGCTCAGTAGAGCCCATGGCCTTTCAAAACAATGAGCAAGTAGCCTCGCTCCAAAATATGAAGAGATGGTCAATTATAAACAAGTGGACATGGGAAGTTCCGCAGTCCGGCCTACCAACAACTCCTTTTCCAGGGTGCTGCCCGCCTCCAGGAAGGGGTTGACCAAGCAGCTGGGAACAGGAAAGTTGGGGGGCAGCTGGCAGCAGCGCTGAACGACCACAGGGTTACAGCCATTGAGACACTGGTACCCCAAAAACCAGTCTTCCTCCCAGATACTTGTTTTTTTCTGACTTCCGTTTACTTCAGGTTGCTATGCTGATGGCTACAGAGGCTTTGTTTACACGCATGGCCAGCTGACCCATCTGCAATTTCCCTCACAGGATTAATAAAAGTATCCATCAATGAGTGAGCCCATTACAAAACATAGCAAGAAACTTAGTTGACCTTGTGTGCCCAAACCGCCAGCTCATTTTAAGGGTTGGAAAGCAGGGTGAAGTAGTCACCCTTTTACTGCACTGAGCAGAAGACAGTGGAGCCCTGCCAAGACCCAGGCGGAGTTCAAACCCTTTAGCCTGACAAATCCAGATCCAACCTGGAAATGACCTCCTGCTGAAACCTGATCCAGACTAATCAGAAGCCCGGAATGGCAGTGGGTGCAAAGCACACAGGCACAACGGACAAAGAACATGGACAACTCACTGAGTGCAGTGGAACATGAGAAAAGCAGCCTCTCAGACATTTGCCTCTCAGTGCCCTACAGATCAGGTATGTTAGAATATCAGACAAGGTCTTCCTGGAGTGGTGTAAATGGTTCTCTACTGCCACCCCAGGTGTTCGGAATTCAGGCAGTCTGGGCATTCACAAGAACATTACATGATTTCCCCCCCAACTCTGGTGAACTGCTCGAGGCAACAGCAGACCTGGCTCATGCCCGTTTGCCCATCAACACTTGAGATTGTGCAGATAGGGAAGGAAGAAACCAAAGTGGGAAAGGGGCGAACCTCTGGCCAGATCACCACTTCCATAGTCGGACATTTTAAACTTCACTTCACGCCCCACCGTAGATCAGACCCACCTGTACAGATTATGGCATAACTCCAGCTCTCCAGTTCTCTGCTGTATCAATATGGGATGCTGGTCCTCAAACACCTTCTTGGCTTAAAAAAAAAAGCATAAAAAGCTTAAAACCAGTCTAGAGCTTCTGGTGTCCCCTACATCCCTCTGATCACAACCCTACAGCCAGACGCAAGATTTCCAGGCTTAAGCACGAGAAACCCTGACCTTTGCCCTCCCTCAGCTCCACAGCCCATTTGTCCGACACCCAGCGGTAGCAGGGGAAGAGGACGGTCTCCCCGCTGGGGGTGGTGACCTCCACCTTGGAGCAGAACCAGTCGTCGTCCGGCAGGAAGAAGCCCTGCTCCTTGTCCAGGCGCACGAACAGGAGGTCACCCAGCGGGTCAGGGGCGGAGACTGCCAGCTCCATGACCTGCGGCAAATGACACCCCAGTGGGTTAGAGTGCGCTGGACAGCTCTCTGACCGGGCAGGCAAGACCTGCAGATAAAGGCCAGTACATAGTGAACACGCATCTGCTGGAGTAAGAGTACAGTCTAACACACCACAGAGCTGTTCTTACAAGAACAGGGGGTCTTAATACCAGCAGGGCAGAGCCTTCCTGAACAGACACAGGAGAAGAACCAAGTCTCATCTATCCCCAGGCAAGAGGAGACCGGATATTTTGGTCATCAATGGTATTTTAAGCCACACTATCATGATCTAAGCCCACTCATCCAGACTTGATCTCCGCAAGCCAGAGTGCTATATGAAGTCCCCCTCCAACACCACCTCCACAGGCATTTCCCCTCCTCACCATGCCAGAGGACAGGTCCTGGCCCTCAGTGGAGAGCACAGTGCGCTCGCTCCTGTCCTCGGACCCAACCAGCGTGATGAAGACCCGGTCGAAGGTGCCGGAGTGCACCATGTCACCTGTGGTCACGGTCACCTTGTACGTTTCCATCCTGCTGCTGCTGAAAGACCTCAGCGACAAGAGCATTAATCCCCCCCATCTGTGAGCTTTTATTAAAGGGTCCCACTTAGAACTCACCCTCCACCACTCTCTGTGTAAAGCATCTCTCTTCCCCATATAAACAAGCCTTTCTAACCTCAAACGGCTTCCTCAGCCACAGAATCTGATGCTAGCATTGGAAAGAAGAATGTTGTCTTTTACACAGAGGGCTGCAGGAGTCCAGGGCATGGGGTATCATTCATTGTTGTAGGGGCTTACAATAAAATGAATGAAAATAAACATTTCAAAGGAAGAGTCACTCAAGCCCATGCCCTCCCAGGATCATAGGTGAAGAAGGCATCTATCAGTCTAGATCAGCCCATCCACTAGCACACCTGCAGAAGCTCAGGGGCAGCCAGCCAGCAGAGGAGCTGTGAGCATCGCATCGCTGGCACACGAGCACCTGTACAGACTTAGACACAGAGAGCTCAAAAGTAACCAAGGAGAACGTAAGCATACCCACCTACAGTTCATCCACCCCCACCACAAAGCTGGAGGCCAGCAGCTTCCCTACAAACCAAACCACAACACAAACAAACTGAAAAACCTGCTCTCAATCTGCTTTATAAATGTGCTTCACCCGCCCAGCTGTGTCAGACCCACCTGGACCCAATTAGCACCTGATTGTGCCCGTGATGTCATCATTCCCACGCTGACCTGTAGACAAACAGCCCTAATGAGGATCTAAGTGCAATTATCTCACAGGGAAGTGGGGGATTGAAGCTGACCTCTTGCATGCTGTTATGACTCAACGAGCTGACCAGGCATTATGTATGATGTATTTACCTTGTAATTTGGACCATCTGCACTTTGCACTATGTTTATCCTGTCTACAATGTCTTTGTCAGTGTCCTGTCTGCCTGTATTTTCACCTTGGACGAGGAGGAACGATATTTCCTTCCACTGTGTACTTGTATACAGCTGGAGTAAATAAGCGTGAACGTGAGGCACTCACGAGGGGGTCGAGGAGCCTTCTTCAGCTGTGTCACGTTGTGTCTCTTTTGCTTGGAATAACAGGTTTGCCTGTTCCTTTGCAGCCCATGCATACTTACGCATCTCCCTCCTCCAACTTTTGTGTGTGTGTATGCATGCATGCATGCGCGCGCGTGCATATATGTCCACGTGTGTTTATGTGTGTGCATCTGTGCAAGGGTGTTTATGTGCTCATGTAGCTGTGAGTGTGTATGTGTGCACGACTCAGACACAACACTGAGCTCGGAAGGGAGTGAGCACCAGCCAGCGTGGCTGACTCAGGTCAGATGGGCAGCAGGCCAGGTGGACACAGGAAAGGACAGAGAGAACTGCTGACCACAAGGTCAGACTGAAACCAGTTAACCCAGGACACAGACCGCAAAGACCTGGTTCACCCCAAGACAGCAGATGCAATAATTAGAACAAGAATCAGATCTCTAGCCCAGTTTTATTGAGGGCAGCGAGTCCAGCGGCCAGCAGGGGGCAGTGCAGCTGAGCTGGCAGCTCCTGCCAGAAGTGCTCCAACTGTTTCAGTGGTGCTTCCTGGTCCTCCTCCTCCTCCTCCTCTGGCGCTTCACACTGGACCTCCTGACTCGCCTCCTCCTGCGCACTGGACGGGACGCTCGTCTTCGCCTCTTGGCCATGTCTGCGGTCTGCCCGAGAGGCGGCGCTGTGCCCTTTTTAAAGCCTCCGGGAACAGGCGCTGGGCGGGTGCCGGCTACGTCTCGCGTGAGATCACGGGGCCGCCCCTGTTACCTGACGATGACGTCACCGCGCGTGGCCTTCACGAGTTTTTCAGGGATTGACACGCGCTAAACGCACAGCACCAAAGGCAATTTATTTACCAAATTGAATACAATTTGTTTTCATAGAGAACATTAACAAGAATGAAAAATACTAATAAATAATAAGGAATTCGTTTTTTATTATCCGCTCGTTTTCCAACTGATTTATCCAACACTGTGGCGCACATTATTATTATTATTATTATTATTATTATTATTATTATTATTATTATTGTTGTTGTTGTTGTTATTATTATTAGCCTTTATTTGTCGTATGTACATATACATTAGAATTCTTATTCGCGCCGATCTCTCGGCACATGCTCGGTCCAGCAGATGGCACAGTACGACAGACAACTGTAGTACAGCCGTGTGCGTGGACAGTACATTACAAAACGGTACAGAATAGTTATAGTATGTACGGACTATCAACAGAGCAATAACTACAAACAGAGCAAAAGTCTCTCGTTTGACAGAACTGTCTCGCCTGTAGCTCTATTAGTAGTACTAGTTCTATTAAAAAGAGCCCCGATATGAGGAGTTTTTCCAAGCACAGTAAAATAACCCAGCACGTTGCGCCACAATGTTAGATGCGGAAAGGCGAACGGACTCTCTCTGCCCGCTTGCCGGGGTGGGGGTATCTGTTCAAGGACCGCTCCGAGATGTTCCTCTTTCCTTTTGGTCTTGTTTGGAGATCTGGCGAGTCCGTGAATAAACACATCATGCCAGGAAAGGCTATTTCGTTTTGTACAGGTCAGGGCTTCAAGGCTCTTCTGCAGCGTTGTCCGGTGCTTGTAATGCGAGAATCTCGCCACTAGAGGTCGCGGAAAACCGATCTCTTCAGATCGATAACAATACCGTAATGGAGCAAAACACCTCGACCAGCCTGGATTGTTTCACACTCGTACATCACTACTGCCATGTCTCTGTACGCCTTCCGCAGGGTATGGATAAATCAGTACTTCAGGGAGGAGAGCCGTAGGCTCGTGAAAAGACCCCCCCTCCTCCGCCTGGTCCTGATATCTGGCCCCCGTGTGTGCGAGAGCAGCACAGCTGTAGTGGACAGCACGCGTCTGGGGATCCCCGCAGGAAGAGCTGTCCACAGAGCCAGAGGGGCAGGCGGGCGCTCCGAAATAACAGCTTATTATTTCACTGAGACACGCAGCCCCCGCGGAGGCTGAGCACGCAAGTAACTTAGACAAATGAGCCAGGTCTGACGCACCATATTGATCGCACTTAGTAGGTCGCCGAATATCACGGTTAGCGACAGCCAGGCGATGGCAGATGCGATCTACTGATCGATGATATATTGGGCAAATGCCTGTAACCAAGGCGATTTACAACCACCCGCTCGTTAGTAAATAAACAAAGCCGTATGAAAAACAGAAACCCAGTACCATAATATACTTTCGCCCATTTTGACGGTGAGGCTAAATCTGTTTTAATATAGCTGCTCTGTCTTTCTGGAGGGTATGAGTCCAACACAGAGACACGGAAAGGGGGAATTTAGGACAGACACTGGTAGCTGAACTTGCGTGTTTTTAAGGCAGTGGAGCGGAGTCCACACGGGGAGACCATGCAAACTCCCCACCCACGGCCACTCAAGATCAGAAATGAAACGGGGAGCAATGTCAGCCTCTGTCTGCTGGATCAGCGCGAGAGAGCGCGAGGGGGGGTGATTGCCGACCGATCTGTCTACGGGTCCACGCGGGGTGAGGGGGCGGAAGTGATCTCCATTCTCACCGGCTTCCCCCGAAAGGGTTAACGGGCGTCCAGATAACGCGAGGCCCGGGATGTGGGCGCCTCCATCTTGGATTAGGCCAGGAAATCCAGACACAGAGATCCGTCGCCTGTAGCTACGGCCCTGCTAGCTAGCTAACGAGCGAAACAGAGATGGGGGGGATGTGAAATCTTACGTAAACACACATCGTACTTTCACACAGGAAAGGCTATTTTCCGAAACAAGCACGCACGGCAGACAACTGGAAGTTTTTTCCCCGCAAAAACCTTCAAAATAATACGGGAAAAGCGAGACCGAAACAGATTTGTCGACTTCAAACGACTCGACGACTGTAGTTGAAAGGTAAGATCCGAAACCGGAAGAAATGTATTTTTATGGTCAGCACAATTATTATTGTGGCGATGTGCACGGACTGCTCTGTCGAATGTTTTAATTCTGGTTGCACACAAAAAAACAACAACTCTTCAGTCTTGAAGGTGCGGTACTTTATTTTAGTCCCTGCAAAACGAAAAAAGTAACACTCTTAACTTAGGTAGCTAGATCATTGACTTAATATTAATTTTTAACATTATTTTGAACGCTCTGGGTAGCCTGCCTATGTGTGATGCATACCACTGCGCAATCGACTGGCCGTGTTGAGCAAAAGGGTTATCAAAAAGTAAACAGGCTAGGGGCTTTTTAAAAGTGGGTTTTCCGGTTCTGGACAAGATTAGAGACTTTGTTTACACCGCGGTTTGATGTAGGAGCCGTGCGAATGCATGTTAGCTGATAAGGTAAAGCCAGCTATTTGTGTAAAATGTGACTTATTGTTCACATTTTGTCCTAGCAGCTCGGTTGCGAGAAGTTGATAAGGGGGTGACTGTTCTTGTGTTTGTTTTTCTAACTGTGACACAGGGCACATTCTAGAAGAACATAAAGTGTCCGACGAGAGCAGCGCCGTTCGGTTAGTCCTGATCGTTTGGTTTTCTGAACAGCCACCCGGGTCCGCGGTGATCACTGGAAGTCTGGCTTCTGTCACTGTAGGGTCTTTGCTGTTAGTGACATTATTACAGTCCAGGTCACTGTGGGGTCCTTATTGTTGGTGACATTATTACAGTCCAGGTCACTGTGGGGTCCTTATTGTAGGTGACATTATTACAGTCCAGGTCACTGTGGGGTCCTTATTGTAGGTGACATTATTACAGTCCAGGTCACTGTGGGGTCCTTATTGTAGGTGACATTATTACATTACGGGTCACTGTGGGGTCTTTACTGTTAGTAATATCACAGCCCGGGGCACTGTGGGGTCTTTGCTGATAGTATTATAATTATAGTACAGGTCACTGTGAGGTCTTTACTGTTAGTATAATTATCATGGTATAAGTCAGATAAAGCTAACAACATCCAAAATGTGTTGTGTTGGCCCTGTGTTCAAAGATGCATCAGGTTGTCAGTGTTGTGATCATAAAATGTCAGTGTTGTGATCATAAAGATGCTTGGATGTGGTGTGCACTAGACAGGAGTGAATGAACTGAGAGAAACGCTGCGTGTGAAGAGTTTGTGAGCGATCACTAACTCTGGAGTAAACTTTAACAGTGAATTCTGGGATTCGGCTTTGATTCTGAGTGGAGAAGGGTTAACTGCAGTGTCCCTGGACGCACGGTGGACAGGTGGGATCAGTAGCCCTGATCATGGGGCAGGCCATCCCTTGGCCAGTCTCCTTTCTGTAACAGCACAGGCAGCAGTGCTCTGCAGATGGCGAATGGGAGGTGCTTCTTTACACCAAGTGTGGTGGGTGTCTGGAACAGGCTGGGCTGTTCAAGCAGGTTCCTGGCAGAGCCAAAGTGGCCTCTTCTCGCCTGCGGCCTTCCGTGTGTTTTCGTGTTGGGGGGGGAAACAGGTCTAGCAGGGCTGCACCCTGATCTTCCTCCTGTGGTAAAGAGACACCGGCAGGAGAATTAGGTGCCAGATTTGTCTGAAAGGTATTTATACAGCAGTTGCCTCAGGACATGTATTAACAGAGTACTTTCACAGTGTGAAAGTGTGTTAGAGACCGGAAACCTCTGTCCCATCAAGCCACCCATTGACTCGAGAGCTGAGTGAACCCACGGCACCCCAGCTTTTACACATGGGCTCCCAGTCATGGTCCTGTAGGACCCCACACACACCTGCTGGTTTTCATTCCAGCTAAATTGTAACCTTAATTGTGCTGACAAGTTGGTAGATGGGAACACTTGCAAGTTTTTTGAAGGGTTGCTCACAGAATTCATGGGTGAATAGGTGACTTCCAATATATTTTAGAGCTGAAAACGGAGGAACAGTTCGAATCAGTACTTTTATTTATTCAGTCAAGGGGTCGATTGTGTCACGGAGAGCTCAGCTGTGATTAGACCCAGTGTGTGGACCTCCAGAACCAGGACTGGGATCCGCCGCAGGTCCAGGAAGCTGGAATTCTGTGTCTTCTGATTAATGAGGTCTGCTGTCACTTGGAATGGGTCTGCTCCCGTGTGCCGGCACTACACGCCCTTCTGGGCACTCTTGGGAATCTGCCCTGATGCCTCCGAAGCTCCTCGGATCCTCACTGGCAAGGTGGTTTGTCAACATCCAGAAGGATGACGGCAGATCCAGGACGCATGTCCGACTGGGGAAGGAACTGGGCGTTCAGACAGCGTGCAGTGGGCGCAGCTCTGATGGTGTGATCAGGGCAGCTGCGGTGGCGTCCCAGTCAAAGTCCGAGCCGGTGCAGAACTGATGGGGAAGGAGCTCTGGGGACCCCGACTCCCCCGAGGGAGCCCTAGAGTCGAAGGGACGGGGCACGGAGAGGGCGAGGCGCCAGGCCCAGGCCCTGCTGCTGTGGGCCTTTCCTTCCGTCTCGGCGAGCTTCTGTGTTTTGAAAGTCACCATGAAGTACGTAACGTCATGTGAAGTGTCAAAGTGAAATTCCTGGGACTCTTTCGCTTCCAGTAAGTGACCTTGTGAAAGAGGAAGGGCTCAGTGCACTCTGGGCTCGAGGCCAGCTGCAGCCAGACATGTTACGCTCTGACTCTGCACTGCAGCCAGATGCGGCGCTGGCCTGATGGGAGCAGAATGACCTCTGATCTCGCACCTGGGCACGCCATGCTCTGACTGCAGGAGAATGACCTCTGACCCTATACCTGGACACGCCATGCTCTGACTGCAGGAGAAGGACCTCTGACCCCACACCTGGGCACGCCATTCTTTGATTAGGTGGCTGTCCCCTCACCTCTGACCTTGGATTTCTTCTGATTCTGAGTTTTAGTTGTTTTCTTTAGTTCAGCTTTTACATAAGTAGCTGAAAACCCCCAGCCACTTCAGGGCTAAAAAAAGCTTAAGAAGGGCTAAAGGCCGAGTGTTATTTCAGTTCAGGGTTCAGTGTCTGTCATTGTTTATTTCAGAGCCAGCCATCACATGAGCGTTTTCCCAGTCGCAAGCCAATCTGTTGTGTCTCTCTCTTTGTGTGCTGCTGTGTCTGTGGTCAGGAGGAGGCTGGAGCAGTGAGTGACCAGTCAGGAGGAGCTGGCAGTCAGCGGATGAGCAGCTCACACGGACCACAGCCAAGGTACAGACGTGTGTTTAATGCACAGTGCGGGGAAAGTGCTCTTCCATTATCCCAGGCTGCAGGATGCGCCCTGCCCATCTGCTGCAGTGTTAACTGCTTGTCATCCATCCCTCCTGTAAGTGTAGTGAACAGCCAGTTACAGTCAAGAGTTCAGGTCAGGTGGGGCTGTGGGGTCAGAGCTAGGGGGATTGGGTGAGGGGGGTGTGAGGATAGAGGGGGGTGTGTGTGGGGATAGAGGGGGTCAGTGTTCTGAAGACGGGAGGGGGTGTGTGGGGATAGAGGGGGTCAGTGGGGTGAAGACGGGGGTGTGTGTGTGTGTGGGGATAGAGGGGGTCAGTGGGGTGAAGACGGGGGTGTGTGTGTGTGGGGATAGAGGGGGTCAGTGTTCTGAAGACGGGGGGGGTGTGTGGGGATAGAGGGGGTCAGTGGGGTGAAGATGGGGGGGGTGTGTGTGTGTGGTGATAGAGGGGGTCAGTGGGGTGAAGACGGGGGTGTGTGTGGGGATAGAGGGGGTCAGTGGGGTGAAGACGGGGGTGTGTGTGGGGATAGAGGGGGTCAGTGGGGTGAAGACGGGGGTGTGTGTGGGGATAGAGGGGGTCAGTGGGGTGAAGACGGGGGGGTGTGTGGGGATAGAGGGGGTCAGTGGGGTGAAGACGGGGGTGTGTGTGGGGATAGAGGGGGTCAGTGGGGTGAAGACGGGGGGGTGTGTGTGGGGATAGAGGGGGTCAGTGGGGTGAAGACGGGGGGGTGTGTGTGGGGATAGAGGGGGTCAGTGGGGTGAAGACGGGGGGGTGTGTGTGGGGATAGAGGGGGTCAGTGGGGTGAAGACGGGGGGGTGTGTGTGGGGATAGAGGGGGTCAGTGGGGTGAAGACGGGGGGGTGTGTGTGGGGATAGAGGGGGTCAGTGGGGTGAAGACGGGGGTGTGTGTGTGGGGATAGAGGGGGTCAGTGGGGTGAAGACGGGGGGGGGGTGTGGGGATAGAGGGGGTCAGTGGGGTGAAGACGGGGGGGGGTGTGGGGATAGAGGGGGTCAGTGGGGTGAAGACGGGGGGGGGTGTGGGGATAGAGGGGGTCAGTGGGGTGAAGACGGGGGGGGGGTGTGGGGATAGAGGGGGTCAGTGGGGTGAAGACGGGGGGGGGGTGTGGGGATAGAGGGGGTCAGTGGGGTGAAGACGGGGGGGGGTGTGGGGATAGAGGGGGTCAGTGGGGTGAAGACGGGGGGGGGTGTGGGGATAGAGGGGGTCAGTGGGGTGAAGACGGGGGGGGGGGTGTGGGGATAGAGGGGGTCAGTGGGGTGAAGACGGGGGGGTGTGTGTGGGGATAGAGGGGGTCAGTGGGGTGAAGACGGGGGGTGCTTATTGTGTGGGCGCTGTGTTGCACGCAGGGGGAGTTGCTGTTGCCGTACCTGGTGAGCGTTGCCATGACGATGGCGTCCTGGGAAGCGGCCAGGCTGTGCAGCCTCGTGCTCTCGCTCAGCGCCCTGACTCTGCCCCCCAACACCAACGCCTATATCTACGCCGTGAGTGTGCCCCCGCTCTTCCTCCTCCTCCTCCTCCTCCTCGCCCTCGCGGCCTCATGCCCTCTCTCATTCTCTCTTTCTCTCCTCTCTGCAGTACTACAACAACAGGTCAACCATGGGCTTCGATGACCTCCCTGCTCTGTTCGGGAACCAGCTGCCCAAGGACGGACTGGCGGTGAGGAGGGGGGAGATGACCGTTTGGTCACTCTGGTCTGGGGGGGTAAAGAGGTGACCGCTCGGACGCTCTGGCCTGATCATCTGGCCTCCATCCTCCCAAGAGGAGTCGGGGAAAAACCAGCAGCCTGTTCTCGGCAGGACTGCAGAGCTATGCAGGGCTGCGCCAAGGAAGCGCAGGCTTTTGCCTTAAGTGGTGTATGTAGACCAATAGGGGGCACTCTTCCCATAGCCAGAATGTCCAGGCCAGGTCCTCATTATGGTGACCTGGGGGAGCAGTGCTATATAGGGGATCCCATCCTACAGCTGAGGCATTTAACTGAAGTGCTGACTGCTTAATCGGGAAGGACCCCAGGATATGGTGTGTAACAGGAGGGGTATTAACCCCACTCTGGGCTGTACAGTCTGGGGCAGAGTTTCTCTTTCCTCCCCTGGTCTGATGTGGAGGGGCGCAGAGCTGTGTGCAGTCATGACCCTGCGGATCCTGTGGGAATTGTACTGACACGCTGTTTGTGGCCCAGGGTGTTCTCGTGGATGCCCACCCTGTCAACGCCTGCATGCCGATTGCGCCGCCGCCCACCCACTCCAGCGGGAATCTCTCTAAATATATCGTCCTGATCCGGCGTCTGGACTGCAATTTCGACATCAAGGTAAAGGTCACTTCCACAGAATCACTCTCTCAGTCTCTCAGTCTCTCAGTCTCTCAGTCTCTCAGTCTCTCAGTCTCTCAGTCTCTCAGTCTCTCAGTCTCTCAGTCAGCGTAGTGTTAATGTACTGTAGTGTTCAGTGTGTCTGTATTAACCCCTCTCTCTCTCAGTACAGTGTTAATGTACTGTAGTGTCCAGTGTGTCTGTATTAACCCCTCTCTCTCTCAGTACATTGTTAATGTACTGTAGTGTCCAGTGTGTCTGTATTAACCCCTCTCTCTCTCAGTGCAGTGCTAATGTACTGTAGTGTCCAGTGTGTCTGTATTAACTCCTCTTTCTCTCTCAGTGCAGTGTTAATGTACTGTAGTCTCCAGTGTGTCTGTATTAACCCCTCTCTCTCAGTGCAGTGTTAATGTACTGTAGTGTCCACTGTGTCTATATTAACCTCTCTCTCTTTCCAGGTTCTACATGCACAACAAGCAGGTTACAGTGCTGCTATTGTTCACAATGTGAATTCAAACATACTACTGAACATGGACTACAGTGACGGTAGTAACTCTGTTTTCATTCTCTCCCTTCTGTCTCTCTCTTCTTTCTCCATCAGTATCTGTTTCCCAGTTTTTCCATCTCTCTTTCTCCTGCTTTTACAATTGTTTCCCCTTTTGAATTCATGGGGGCTGGGTTTGCCCCGCGATGACATCAGCGAGAGATGTGACGCTCCCCCAATTGCTGCTCACTCTCCTGTGTGGCGCTGTGGAGGAGGGCTGGCTTGTTAAAACCCACGCCTCATCTCCTCTTTCATCTCCAAGGAACCCAAGGCCCCCCTGCTTACTTATTGCAGCGAGTTTCCTGCAGTGTGGTTTTAGAACAAGAATAATATCACTTTTTATCTTTGATACTTTTATCCTGTTGTGAGGAATTCTTCATCAGAAGAGCAGGAGTCAGTCTTGTGTGATTTCCATCTTTGTTGAGCTCAGTTAGTACAGTAGCACTGCGCTGGGTCTGTCCCACAGGGGACACACCCAGCAAGAGCTTCCCAGCTCTTACATACAGTGCAGGCTGAGAGACAAGAGGTACTGTGTCACACTTTAGTACTTGTCCTGTTCTTTGAGAGTTTGTTCTGTTTTATGATATTTGTGAGTCCTTGTCCTGTCCTTTGCTGTGTGATCACATCTTCTCTTTACACCTTGCAGAGGGAAATTAGTTGTTGCAGCAGTTAAAGCAAGACTGCAAAGTAGGATGCATATCAGCACATAGTGTATTAATAGTGTGACTCCTTAATATGTATGTCATTACTGGAATATGTAGATTTTACAGCTCTGTATCTGTCACCAAGCTGCCTCAGTGTCTGTTAAAGTATAATATGGACTGACTTGTACAAACAACAGTAACCGATCTGCTCCTAACAAAGCTATCAACAGAAAGACTGATCAACTTCAAAGAGGAGGATGTTACCTACCTGAACCTGAAACCAATTGTCTTAGACTACATGAGACTCTGCTGTTCAAAAAGAGTTGGGAAACCTTCAGCAGTCTCTGTTCTGTGGGGCAGACCCAACTGTCCATTGCTCTATGTATTGAGCTCAGTAATGACTGAATCTACTCAAGGCTCGAGCCTCCCGCTCCTCTGTTGGAGAACACCCCACCCAGACAGCTTTCTTCTGTCCTAACATACCTCTTGGTAAAGGCTAACGGATCCCAGCAATTACTCCAGTAGCTTACACGGTGCGCTTGAGTAGTAACGTATGCAGTACATGTGTGTGTGCCAGGCACTTCGGACTGAAGCGGCAGAGTCAAGCGTCACTGCAGGCCTCTGGGTCATTCTCTGCCTGGATGTTGGGAGCGACTGTTGGACGAGCTGGTTTCTGACAGCTGTTTGTCTGCCTCTTGCCTGCAGAGGAGATTGTGAGGCAGATCGAGATCCCGTCTGTGTTCACCAGCGAGACCGCGGCTCAGAGACTGCGCAAGTACATCATCCCGGAGAACAGGCGAGTGACGCGCTGACACAGGAGTGCTGCACGTCCCAGGGTGAATGACCTCCTCTGACACCCTCCTGTCAGGGTGTGCACTCTCCTCACTCTCCTGTTGGGCTCTGTGCAGAGTCCCAGTGATCTGACAGGGGGTGTCAGAGGAGGGTGTGCACAGTCCTCACTCTCCTGTCAGGCTCTGTGCAGAGTCCCAGGGTGAGTGATCTGACAGGGGTGTCAGAGGAGGGTGTGCACAGTCCTCACTCTCCTGTCAGGCTCTGTGCAGAGTCCCAGGTTGAGTGATCTGACAGCTGGCAATTCCAAATTACACTGATAAATTACTGCCTATTCTAAATTTTAAAAAAGAGTGAACCATCACGTAGCATCAAAGCAATCTCTTTGGTTGCCACGAATGATGTAATGTTACCATGGATACCAATCGGGTGACATAATTGGAAATCTTCTTGTGATGTCACTGCCCCCCCCACCATCCCTATCAGCATACATCAGTTAGCATGTTGATGGGCGTTGCCATGGAGACCACTCAAAAAACATCTAAATGCGTCTCACGGCAACATCCTGCGAACTGGAAGTTGCAGTGTGTGTTTTGACAGTGCAGAAGCAGGGTGGTGCTGTTGCCTCTCTTTCTCCTTCTGCGACAGGTCTGGCATCGAGCCCGCTGGCCCGTCAAGCTGCCCTTTTGCCTTCCCCGAGTACAGGGGACAATCCTCACGCACTCCCGCGGCGCGATGTGGCGGGAGTCTCCGGCCCAGTGACCATGCTGGAAGCCGTGCTGGAGACCCTGGCCAACGCGCTGATCCTGACGGCCGTGTTCCTGGACTTCCTGGACCCCGACCTGGCCGAGTTCGTGAACCGCGCCCCGGTCAGCACGTTCATTGTGGCCTGTTTCCTCTACAGGACCTACGTCCTCCTCAAGCCCGAGTTCTCCTTTCCCCTCAGCTACTACCTGATCCCCTTCACCGGCGTGGTCGGCATCATCATCCTCGTCATGTTTGTCATCATGGTGAGTCTTGCGTCCGCGCCCGGGCTGCGTGCTGCGTGCTGCGTCTGTGCCGTCCTCCTGTGGGCTGGGCTGTCTCTCCTGGCCTCCCACAGGACCTGTGGAAAGTGTAATCTGAGAGACCCCTCTCCCTCCCAGATTGTGCGCTGTGTGCAGTACCGCAAGCGCATGAGGAGGAACAGGCTGACCAAGGAGCAGCTGAAGAAGATCCCGGTGCACAAGTTCAAGAAGGGTGAGTGTGGACCCTGCGATCTGTTGACACCACAGGCACTACTGACACTATAGCCACCACTGGCAACACCGATACTATAGGCACCACTGATGCAGCGGACACGGTAGGCTGCTGGCTCCACTGATGCTATAATAATAATAATAATAATTGCTTACACTTATATAGCGCTTTTCTGGACACTCCACTCAAAGCGCTTTACAGGTAATGGGGACTCCCCTCCACCACCACCAATGTGCAGCATCCACCTGGATGATGCGACGGCAGCCATAGTGCGCCAGAACGCTCACCACACATCAGGTATCAGTGGGGAGGAGAGCAGAGTAATGAAGCCAATTCATAGATGGGGATTATTAGGAGGCCATGATTGGTAAGGGCCAATGGGGAATTTGGCCAGGACGCCGGGGTTACACCCCCTACTCTTTTCGAGAAACGCCCTGGGATTTTTAGTGACCACAGAGAGTCAGGACCTCGGTTTTACGTCTCATCCGAAGGACGGTGCCTGTTTACAGTATAGTGTCCCTGTCACTATACTGGGGCATTAGGACCCACATGGACCACAGGGTGAGCACCCCCTGCTGGTCCCACTAACACCTCTACCAGCAGCAACCTTAGTTTTTCCCAGGAGGTCTCCCATCCAGGTACTGACCAGGCTCACACCTGCTTAGCTTCAGTGAGTTGCCAGTTGTGAGTTGCAGGGTGATATGGCTGCTATAGACACCACTGACACTATAGATACCAAGGGGAATACTGATGCTTGAGGCACCACTGATACTATGATACCACTACCCTGTAAGTGCTGGCACTACTGACACTATAGCGGGCACTGGCACCACTGGTACTGCAGACACCATAGGCACTACTGACACTATAGCCACCACGGGCAACACTGCTGCTATAGACACCACTGACGCAGCAGACACCATAGGCACTACTGACACTATAGACAAAATGGGCAACACCAATGTTGTAGACACCACTGATGCTATAGGCACCACTGGCCCTGAAGACACTGGCACCACTGGCCCTGAAGACACTGGCACCACTGACGCTAATCAAGCTCCAAGCACTGGTGTTTGCATCAGTAAGAACCAAACGAGTGAACATTTCTTCCATGGCACCAGTGACTGTTTGGGTTTTTCTGTGGGATTGTAATAATTATATTTATTGCTTACACTTATATAGCGCTTTTCTAGACACTCCACTCAAAGCGCTTTACAGGTAATGGGGACTCCCCTCCACCACCAGTGTGGTGTAGCTGCAACCTCGTCAGCAGCTCCAAACCCGGTGGGTATGCAACAGAGTATTTCGGAGGTGTTTCAGCATGTGTAGGCTGCAACAGTACAGGTTAAGGTCCGTTCATGTTGAGAGGAGAAGGCTCCACAGCCGAAATGTTCCATGGAGTAGTTTAGCTGAGTGTATTTCTCTCTCTCTCCTGTATTGTGTCCAGGGTCTGATGGTAATGGGGTACAGGGCTTTACAGTGGGGAGACCAGGGTGTCCTCAGAGGCAGGACAGGGGGGATCCCAGAAACAAGCACAGTGCACTCCGGTTCGATTAAGATGCAAGCCTTGCTTGTCGCACCTTATAAACAAAAATAGCCGCGCAATTGTGGTTAGTCTAAGGGGTCCTGTTTGAGAGGGGTGCTTGAAAAGGCCCCTTGTGTGGTACCAAGCTCACCACTACACTTGTTCCTGCTGTGCGCCCTTTCAGTGGGCTGGATGGGCTCATCATGCTGGCTCTGTGGCTGGGTACTGTTCAGTGTGTCCACCAGAGGGCGCTGCAGGCCTGCCTATTTCCACTCGCACTGCAGCTCCAGCGGCAGACTAACCCACAGACAAAACCTTCTAGATACCCAGTCATTGAACGCGTTCTGGCGGGTTTATTTTTCCATTTTTTGTTTTTATCTCCCACCTCTCGGGTCATTGACATGAAGGCACCAGGCTATTAACCTCTGTCGGCCATCAGATAAGCAGAGCAGGCCAGGCGGTGCCCCTCCTGTTGTCTCCACATCTCCTCTAGAGCACCGATGTTCAGCACTTACTATTGTTCTCCTGGACCTTTTCACGAGCTGCAGGGGTGCAAGCTGAGCCGCCCCACTGGAGGGCCTCTCAGGGCCCGCGTGTTGCTCAGTCCCCCCACCCCCAGTGTGTGTGTGTGGTTTCTGCACTGCAAGTGAAGCAGTGAGGTGTTTGTGCTTCAGGCTCGGCTGAGGTTTCCTCTTCCTCTGTCTCAAGCTGACTGCTTGACAGTGAGACTCCTCCCTTTGACTCGGAAGGAGACGTCTGTCCTGTGTCTACTGCAGGCACTTACATTTACAGACCTAGACACTGCACTGTACAGCACTTGCATAGGCTTGGCTCTGCACTGCTCACTCCTGGGCCCTGGGCTGCACTGCACTGCATTGCACTGCTCACTCCTGGGCCCTGGGCTGCACTGCACTGCATTGCACTGCTCACTCCTGGGCCCTGGGCTGCACTGCACTGCTCACTCCTGGGCCCTGGGGTGCGCTGCCCTGCTCACAGGGCTCTGCGCTGTGCTGCTCTGCTCACTCCTGGGCTCTGTGCTGCTCTGCTCACTCCTGGGTTCCGCCCTGTGCTGCTCTGGACTTGGACCTGCTGAGCAGTGTGGAAGTATAACTGTTTCCCCATTCCATGATGCACAGCACAGGTGACACGCGCAGATGTCTGCGGGTGATCTGTACCCATAGGGTGGCACAGCCCTCGTGCTCCAGCTGACCCCCCCACTTCACCTTCATTGTCTCGTGATCAGCCAGCGTCAGACTGGTTTTTCCAGTTTGCTGCTTTTCCTGTGCCAGTCCGGGAATCGTCTCTTCCTTTCCTCGACAGCAGAAAGAATGCTATGCAGGGAAATGCAGGATCCGCGCCTTCTAAGCGCAAACAAGCGGACGAGCATGGAGCAGTTTTGATATCCGTCAGTAATAGCCAGGGCTCTGGACTTACCCCTGCAGGGGTTACAGGTTCAAATCCAAGGTGTACAGCACAGCTGACGTCCCCTTGACCCAGGGTACGTCACTCAGGTCACTCCAGTAAACTGGATAAAAAAAAATAAAAACTTCCATAGAGCTTGAACTCATTTGGTTATTGGGTGAGTTCTGCCTTGGTCCCGGAAAGCCCAGTTAACATCCCTTAGATCACTTGTTTCCAGAGACCAGGAGCACTTCAGCTAGTGGTCAATCAAGCAGGTGCATCGAGAGAGAAACAGAACTGGGCAGCTGAGGTCATCCAGAGCAGAAGAGTCTTCAGGCCATTCATTCAAAATGCTCTGAAAGGGACTGAACCACGTTCCCTGCTTGCAGAACGATGGGTTAACTTTGTTGATGCCTTTGAGGGTTTAGAATACCTGTATCAAGACGGGGGGGGGGGGGAAAGGATTCAGTTGATTAAACTTGTCAATGTGAAGACATTCCTTCAAGCCCAGGAATGTTTCATCCTTGCTCGTCTTTGGACCGTCTCCAGCGCGGCAAAACGTTTGCTTTCGGAATGTGGCTGCTAATAACCCGCTGGTCTCCTTGACGAGTCCTTAGCATGCACTGGTTTCACCGCGGTCGAGAGCTGCGCACCGCGGGCGAGGCGCGAGCTGGTTCCCGCTGAAAGCGGGAGAGGGCTCTGATTGGCCAGGCCCGCTGTTGCACTTTGACCCCCCGTCAACAGGCCCGACCCCCGGCTGACCCAGGACTAGGCTTCCTCAGGCGGCGGGGGCTTTGTGCGCTGGAACGCGTGAGGGCCGGGCAAACGCCTGGCACACGGCAGAGCTGTGCATGCTGGAGCACGAGCAGGGATTTTCACACGGGCAGCGCCACCCAGAACTGCAAGGCTGGGATAGAAGAGGCTGCTTGTGAAACACTGAGGTGTTTGTGTTGACGTGTCATTAACGTCTTCTTGCCAACACCGGGAAGCTAGAGTGAAATCCAGGGATGTTGTGTTAAAAGTCTGCCATGTACTCTTAAGGCCTCATTGAGAATATTGTGTAGAGTTTTGGCTTCCATCTTATAGAAAAGACCTTGCTGCTCTGGAATCAGGCCAGAGAAAAGTGACCAGATACAGTACCTTCCCAGATTAAAGACCAGTCCTGTTCTGACAAGACTAGTACAGTTCTGGACTGGACGGATGGGTTGCCACAGTAACACCTTGGATCTGGACGGTATGGATGGGTTGCCACAGTAACACAGCGGTTCCGGATCAGATGGATGGGTTGCCACAGTAACACCGCGGATCTGGACCGGGTCGGTCCTGATGAGCGCTCCGCCTCAGGCAGAGGGGAGCGGCAGCGCTCTGGGCTCCGGAGGCCGGGGCCCGCGCGGAGTCTCTTCAGTGCTGGTCCCCGCTCTCAGAGGTGCGACGCGGTGGCTGAGGAAGAGGGCGCGGGAGACTGCGGCGAAGGCAGGACTGGGGGCGCAGGGGCAATCATGAGGAAGTGCAACCTGGAGTGAAATTAGGAAGCTTCTCTCTGCAGGTCAGTGGGGCTGGAGCTGCCCATCCGCGGTGCAGGAGCAGGTTCCTGGGATCCTTGAAAACGCTGAGATGATGGCACCTTGGGGATCGATAAGCGAATGAGCCCCCAGTCGTGCTTGACGGGATTAACGGGGTTATCTCATTTGTGACCTTTCCTTTGCGCGTGTTTGTCAGCGCGTGTGCCAGTCTTCGCCTGCCTCAGCATTTGAGCGTGCGTGTGTGCGGGCGCGTGTGTCAGTGTGCGTGTTGTCTTGAAAGCGCTGCGAGGTTACACTGACTCATCGCATGACTGTCGGAGACAGGAAGTCCCAGTGCACAGCCATTCACCCCCTGTCTGCTGACCCCTCCCTCCACTCTCACTCTGTCTTTACCTTGTTAGGAGAGTAAAACTCCTGAGTAAGGCTGATCTTTGGTCTGTTGGGTGGCGCTGAAACTCCCACTCCTGTTCATAGGCGCGAGCACACAGTTGCACATCATCGTTCTTCTCTGGAAATGATTGTAAGCCCATCAGCACTTTTATGCTCTAGCCTTCAGTTTAAGTAGGCCACAGTCTGTAGTCCTGGTGAGGGCTTCTAAACTCAAAACTGGGGGAGGAGTGCAGGTTCAAATCCCAGGTGGGGCACAGCTGTTGTGTCCTTGAGCGAGGATTGCTCCAGTAAAAAAAGCTGTGGGAACAGGCGCAGGTGGAAGTGGCTTTGCACAGCTGCATCTGTTAAATCTAGTAATTAAACCCGGTAGCAATTTGTAACTGAGCTCCTCGCGATGCATGATGATGTGTGCATGCAGTGAAAGCCGTTGATCCAGATACAACTGGCGGCAGAGGTGTGTCTACGCCTGCCAGGAGCCCGGAGACTGAGGGCGAGCTGCGCTTGTTGGGCGCTTCAGCCTTGGTCGGGGGCTACGGAGGCGCATTAGCGAGCCGGCAAGCCGCAGTTTGCCCTTTTGATTTAAACAACGGGAACTTTTCACTGCGAAGAAGCACTTCCTGTTTTCCGCCCTAATGGCACCTGAACTTCCTTTTCCCAGCAGCACTCTGGTCCGCGGTTCACCCTCCTGAAGGCACAGCCCCGTCCCCCCCCTCCCGGCGCTGTGCCCGTCACCCATGGGATCAGAGACGGGCTGTGGGTTCTGGGTTGGGGTGGCGGTGCTGATTGGCGCCTCTGGTCTGGGCTCGGGTCCCTCTCGGTCCGAGCAGGGAGCATGCTGGGGCGGGCAGTGGGGGGGGGGGGGGCTGAGGTCGCCTGCAGAGCGAAGGCGAGGGTGGCCGCTGGGTTATTTCGTTCAGTTTTTTTCTGTCCTTTCGCTCAGCTCGCAGGCCGAGTGTAGCGAGGCTCTTATTTTTATCGGCCGCACACACTTTTTATAGCGCCTCGCACCCCCCCCCCCCCGAGCCTGGTGGCCTCTAACCGCGGCCCAGCGTCAGCAGGGCTTGTATGTGTCATATGAGACCTGGCGTGTCCAGTTTTAGGTGTTACAAACGCGCAGACAAGGCGTAAGAGCGTTCACACTCAATTCACACGCAGGAGTGGCTTCTGTCAGCTGAGGCAGAGGAGTCGGAGCTGTGACCCTGTGACTGCTTTGTGCACAGCTTGCAGTGTCTCTCCTCCTGTTCCCCCATAACTCTCTATCTCTTATTAAGTTTGTTCTTCCCTCTCTCTCCATCTTTCTCCACCCCACTATTCCCATCTCTTCCTGTTCTCTCTCTCCATCCGTCCCTCTGTTCCTCCCCTCTCTCCATCAGCCTTTCCTCTCTCTCTCCCTGTCTCCTCTCCTCGTCTCTCTCCCTGTGTCCTCTTCTCCATCACTCTCTCCTCCCCATCTCTCGTTCACTCTCTCGCGCGCTGGCGTTCTCCTTTTAAGGGCATGTCTCCCCACCGTGTCATTTCCCTTTCGCAAAGACCTCGGCTGATCTCCACCCCGTCCAAACTGCCAACCAGCGCGCATGGCTGAGAGGCGCACTACTCCACTGCTCTCGCTCAAACCACTTCCTCTTGCTCGTGGGCGACGCCACTGAGTCAGGAAGTTCACAACGTTCCATCTTCCCTCTTTTTTCACAAGAGGACCGTGTGCGCGCCCTGTCGGCTTCTGTTCCGTCGCTCCTCGCGGGCTGCAGCTCAGCCGAAGGGTTTGGGCATGGAGTCTGTTTCATTAACACCCGTTAACTCTCTGTTGGCCAGGGGTGCAGGCCCAGGGTCTCTATCGGGGTGCGAGACAGTGTGGGTACTCTCTGTTGGCCAGGGGTGCAGGCCCAGGGTCTCTACCGGGGTGCGAGACAGTGTGGGTACTCTCTGTTGGCCAGGGGTGCAGGCCCAGGGTCTCTACAGGGGTGTTGGATAGTGTGGGTACTCTCTGTTGGCCAGGGGTGCAGGCCCAGGGTCTCTACAGGGGTGCGAGACAGTGTGGGTACTCTCTGTTGGCCAGGGGTACAGGCCCAGGGTCTCTATAGGGGTGTTGGATAGTGTGGGTACTCTCTGTTGGCCAGAGGTGTAGGCCCAGGGTCTCTATAGGGGTGCTGGACAGTGTGGGTACCCTCTGTTGGCCAGGGGTGCAGGCCCAGGGTCTCTACAGGGGTGTTGGATAGTGTGGGTACTCTCTGTTGGCCAGGGGTGCAGTCTCTGGGTATCTACAGGGGTGCGAGACAGTGTGGGTACTCTCTGTTGGCCAGAGGTGCAGGTCCAGGTCTCGCCAACGGTGTACGTGTGTGCGCGCGGCTGTAGACTCTGATGGGGCGTGTGCGCGCGGCTGTAGACTCTGATGGGGCGTGTGCGCGCGGCTGTAGACTCTGATGGGGCGTGTGCGCGCGGCTGTAGACTCTGATGGGGCGTGTGCACGCGCGCGGCTGTAGACTCTGATGGGGCGTGTGCACGCGCGCGGCTGTAGACTCTGATGGGGCGTGTGCACGCGCGCGGCTGTAGACTCTGATGGGGCGTGTGCGCGCTGCTGTAGACTCTGACCGGGTGTGTGCGTGCAGGCTCTGACGGGGTGTGCGGTGTTCCCTCTCTCTGCAGGGGACGAGTACGACGTGTGTGCCATCTGCCTGGACGAGTACGAGGAGGGGGACAAGCTAAGGATCCTGCCCTGCTCCCATGGTACAGTACCTCTCTGGCACAGTGACCCCTGGGCTCGGTTTTCACCCCCTGAGGCATGTCGCCTCGCCAGAGTCTGGACTGATCCCTGTGCCCCTCTTCCTCCCTCTGCCTGTCTCCAGCCTACCACTGCAAGTGTGTGGACCCCTGGCTGACCCAGACCAAGAAGACCTGCCCCGTCTGCAAGCAGCGCGTGACCCGGAGGAGCCCAGACTACTCCGACTCCGAGTCCGAGTCCGAAGGCGAGAGAGGGGTCCGTGAATCCGAAGAGGGGGAGGCCGACACGGAGAGGACCCCCCTTCTCCGGCCCTCGAACCCGGGCTCCCCCGTCAGCCCCCCGGGGCCGCACAGCGCGACGACAGACCCCGCCGCCTCCGCGCCAACCTTCGGCTCCATGGCGCGCTCCTCGCCCCTCCTGGCCCGCGAGGACTACTTCTCCTGCGGCCGCGCGGAGGGGGTCGGCTTTTCCGGGGACGACGAGTCGGAGGAGGAGTCGGCAAGCCTGGCCAGCTCCTGCGAGAGGGACACGGCCCGGCTCATCCCCGCCGTTCGCTCCCACAGATCCCTCTCCGAGCACGGCCTTCCCGGGAAGGGACCCGTGGATGTGTGATCGCTCCCGGAATCGCGAATCTCCAGCCCCTCCTCCCCACCTTCCCTTCTTCCTCCTCCAACTTCCCCTGCTTCTCCAGGACTGGCCATAAACACGGATCCCCTTGCACAGCAGGCTGATCCACTCCAGGTCTTGCCAGCTGCAGCAGTCAAGAGCCAGCGGTATTGAAACGCGGTTTCTGAACTCTGCACGCGCTGTCTGCGCAGATCGACTCTGCGCTTCAAACCTCCAGCTCCTGGTGTTGCTTCAGTAGAAGAGCCGCTTGCACCAGGTAGAACCTGGAGTGGACCGAGCTGCTGTGCGGCGGGAGTCTGATCACCGTCCAGGTATCTCGTTTTACTCCAGAAGACTGAATCCAGTCCTCAAGGGCTATGAGGTCATGATCCTGTTTTGTTTTTTGGTTTTCGTAATGGGTCGATTCGTCTTACTGCATTTCACAGATGAACATTAAAAGTCTTCTTTGGGTCCTTCGCCTCTTCCCGGCCGTCATGTCAGCGCTGGCTTTATTGAACATGGAGATGAACTTTCTTGTCTAGTTAGGCTTTTTGTCGTCGGTGTGTTCTGGGCTCCTACCGGGGTGGGGATTTGCGGTCCCAGTTCTTGCAGAACTTCAGATCGTTTTTGATTATCTAGCGCTATTAATTGCTTAATTGATCCAGCTGGTCCTGATGGTAGTCTCCCTCAGCCCCTGACTGAAGGTGCCTGCAAGCCCAGGTGGACAGGGCGTGGCTCTGGAGGATGGGAGCTGGACTTTTTGGGGGGATCCACACCCGGCACAATGTCCGGTTTTTCCTCACTTCCCAGTTTGCTTATTGAGAGGTTTAATGGGCGACTTTCCCAGATCGGAAGCTGCTCGTGAGAATGTCACCGTCAGTTCACCTGAGAGGTGGCCATCTAGCCTGTAGCTCATTCATCCTGGGATCTCATCCCGCAGTTTGCTGGAGTAAGCCAGGGCATCAGCAGCAGTTGATGGGATGGTTGGTCCCAGTATTGCAGTATGCCAGTAGTGTTCCAGTATTCCTGTCATCTGACCACTGTAGGTTCACATGTTTCCCCTGGTGTTCGTGTTCTCACCAGCTGTTGACGTGACAGTGACCGCATGACTCCCACCCATGTGCTTTTCGTTAAATAACGAAGCTAGTGCAGATCAGCCCCTCACGCCTGCCTGCGCAGCCCGGAGCGGGCGCAGAGACCTCAGATCGGCAACTCCTGTGCCTTTGGCCAGGTGCCGGCAGGCCTGTGATGAGGTTGGGAAGGACTGCGCTCGCTCTCCTGGCGGGCTCGTCAGAAGGCACAGAGCAGCTGAGGGCGAATGGCCCTGCCACCCAGGTGTGTGGAAGGAGCTCGTCCACAGGCCTCGCTTTCTCCCAGGCAGGCCCCGAGGACTGATCTCGGAGCCAAGAACAAAGATTCCGGCTTCTCTGCCACTGTGGGAGTCTATAGTGAGAACACAGTGATGATGCACTATAGAACAGAAGGGTGCAGTAAAGCGTTGTGCAAAATAAGTTCACTGTAGGAAGTTACTCAACAGTAATATGGTGCAGTAAACTGCATTGTAACAGCAGTGCACTGTGGTACACTACAGCGTAACAGCACATCAGTAAAATAATCTTCAGCGTCACGGTAGAGCAGTGCAGTACACTACAGCGTAACAGCACATCAGTGCAATGATCTACAGTGTAACAACCTAGCAGTGTCGTCACTACAGTGCAGCAGCAGAGTGAGTGTGCTGTGTGAGGCTAGCTGTGGACGTATGAAGATCCGTACTGCACACACAGCATTATTTTCTGGTGTGCCCACAAATGGGGCTGCAGCGCCAGGTCACCGTGGTGGTGGCGTCAGGGCAGGTGGTTGTGTGAAACGATTCCTTGCTGTAGTGAGAAGAACAGTTCTGACAGAAGGGGGACCAGTATTGCGCTGTGCGCTGCTCATCTTGGCAATGTTGAACGTCTCTTTGTTGCCGTGTGTTAATCGGTGTAAGATTTTATTTTCCCTCGTTTCAGTTTGTCCTGTAAAAGCCTCTCTCTCACCAACCTCCACAGAAGGCGATTTCTCTGTATTGGGGGTGGGGGGCTGATTCTGTAGGGTGTGGGGGTCTCTCTGCAGGCGCCCGCAGCATCAGAACATCCCAAAGGTCACAGGTCAAAGAGGAGAGTAGTCCATTTGGGCCATTGAGCTTATGTTGGTACTAGAAGGTATTTGATCCCAGAATAGTCATCAACAACAAGGCTGGGGCAGCTTGTTCCACACCCACACCTCCCTTTGTGTAAAGAACTGCCTCCAGCTCTGTTTTAAATGCACCTCTGTTTCCTTCTTCCTTTTGCCCTTCTAAGCCTGTTGAGTTGACTTTGAGGAGTCTGGATACTTAGACTGAGGCCCCTTGTGGTTTCCTCTGTTCAAGACTAAAGAGAGTCGGCTCTCTTGGCCTGTCTGTATGGGGATGTGGCTTTGAGCCCTGCCCTGTGTGGAGGAAACTGTCACAAACTCTCAATAGCAGCCCCACCCCCTAAAAAAAAAAGTGGCCTCACTTGCTTGATGGAGCAGCATTGTAGTCTTGGGACACCAAGGCTTGATACTGACATTAAGCATCTGTCTGGGTGGAGACTGCATGTTCTTCCAGCGTTTGCATTGGCTGCCTGGGTTTGATGGACTAGTCTCATCTCTGGTTTGTCCCGTCTCCCTGTGATGGACTGGCGTCCTGTCCGGAGGGAGGGGAACGATGATGGCCTCGCGCCCTCCTGCCAGGAGTTTGGGGGGCTGCGAGGCGGGGGGGGGGTCAGAGGGCAAGTGGCGAGAGAATTCCTGGTTCATGGAACGCCACTGAGGAGGGAAAGGAATCTCAGTCCTAGTCCTGCCAGTCTGCAGTGGAGTCTCGGCCGCAGCTGGGACAGTTCACCCCCTTCAACTGCGAAGACCTGAAGCTGCTGCCGCTTGTGCAGAGACCCTGAAACCACTTGGGGCCGTGGCTCCTCAGAGCCCTGGAGCTGGGGGCCCCCAGCCTGTGTGCAGGTTTTAGATTTTTGTATTGTACCTTCTTTTTAGCCTGTGCCATATATAAAGATTAAAAATTTAAATTCCAGTGACTGCTGGTCTCTTCTGCTCTTTTGTGCTTTTCTGGATTTTGTGGTTGTCGCAATGCCCTTTGCGCCTGTGTGCAGTTTGTTTGTGAAATGAGGTTGTGTGCATGTTACATTGCTGTACGGAGTGCGTGTTGAGCTGTAGTGGCAGGCCAGTGATGCTTCTACCTTGTTCTTGTTGATCAACTGGTCCTCTCAGCCAAAGGGAGGTTGGATGTTGGAGTGAAACGGACACGGGGGACACCATACTCTGTAGCGGGCGATCCCACCCCTGGACCGGGACGAACACTGCATCTGCTGGGTCTTTCACAGGCGCATTTGTTTTCAGGTCTTAAAAAGTCAGATGGGATTTGTAGCTTGCATTGACTCATTTCTGAGGTTTGGAACTGCCCTCATTCAGGTGTGTTGCGAAATGTACACGATGGGACCTGCAGAAAGAAGAAGCGCTTGTCATGTTTTGTGAATGATATAGAGCCTTACCTGGGGTGGGTGTGCCCGCTGCATAGACACTCCCACTTCTGGGTGTGTCTGTGACTGGGTAACGCCCGTTTGTGGGTGTGGCCGAGAAGACGGCTACTCCCATCTGTGGGCGCTATGGCAATTTCTGTTCCAGACCCAGTGTGCTGAAGCTGTTGGACAGAGTTCTTTTGACACTGGGGACTGGCTGGTAAAGCAAGTTGAATAAAAGCCTAAACAAGCAAACAGTCATCCATTAGCAGTGGAGATGCAGAGCACAGCTGGAGTGAAAAGTGTTCTTGTAACACCAGGGCAGGAACCTCTGCTCTAGAACAGGGTCACTCGACGGGTAGCCCTTCAAGAATGAGCACTGTTCCAGAATTTACTACAACCAGCCCTTTCATTCACCAAAAGAAAACAAATTCTGTGTTATTTTTAAGGGTACACATGAGAATTTTACAGAACTGTGTAGAATACCGTCCACTCATCCAACTCTGTAAATCTGCTGCAACACTGCAGCAGCTGTGTGCAGAGCAGTGCCTCTTGGGCCTCTATAAACACTTCCTTGTGGTTTTCACTTGTGTCCACTGGCTCTTCCTCCGCTGCTCTTGAAGTGCAGTGCCCTGGCTTGACTTTGCCATTGGAGGGTTTTGCACACACACTTCAATTTCTCTTGTGTCTTGAATCCGAGACTGAAGGCATTCGGCTGCCTTACTCTGGCATTGGAAGACACTCCTTTTACAGGCCAGGAATTCATCTTGTGCAAACGCATCCCAGTGCAGCAACATCCAGTGACCAAAACTGCACACAATGTTCTAAAACAGACAAACGACGGGGAGCTTAATTTCTGCGCTGCAGGGGCCAAATTAAGAGCACAGATGTGTGCGTGTGCGATGGTGGCTCGGTTGTGTGATCGTGTGTGTATTTGTGACTGCAGGTTGCTATCAGAAGAACAGAGGTAGGAAAGGAAGGAATTTGAAGACGAAGAGCTATTTGTGAGAGCGTGTGGGGACTCGCCCCAGTCTGACAGAGGAATTTGAGTTTCTTTCGCTTTCTTCAGCTTCTGCGAGAAGTTCCACCTCAGAGCTCTGTAAACACAAGCCTGTGCTAGAGCACACCACAACCCCACTCACGCACTGTTACTACAGCTCCTGTACATAGACCTTGATCCCAGAAACACTGTCGTACAGCTCCTGTACACACACTGATCCCAGACACACTGTCCCTACAGCTCCTGTACACACACTGATCCCAGACACTGTCCCTACAGCTCCTGTACACACACACTGATCCCAGACACTGTCCCTACAGCTCCTGTACACACACTGATCCCAGACACACTGTCCTACAGCTCCTGTACACATACACTGATCCCAGACACACTGTCCTACAGCTCCTGTACACACACACTGATCCCAGACACTGTCCCTACAGCTCCTGTACACACACTGATCCCAGACACACATCGTACAGCTCCTGTACACACACTGATCCCAGACACACTGTCCTACAGCTCCTGTACACACACTGATCCCAGACACACTGTCGTACAGCTCCTGTACACACACTGATCCCAGACACACTGTCCCTACAGCTCCTGTACACACACTGATCCCAGACACACTGTCGTACAGCTCCTGTACACACACTGATCCCAGACACTGTCCCTACAGCTCCTGTACACACACTGATCCCAGACACACATCGTACAGCTCCTGTACACACACTGATCCCAGACACACTGTCCTACAGCTCCTGTACACACACTGATCCCAGACACACTGTCGTACAGCTCCTGTAAACACACTGATCCCAGACACACATTGTACAGCTCCTGTACACACACTGATCCCAGACACACTGTCCTACAGCTCCTGTACACACACTGATCCCAGACACACTGTCGTACAGCTCCTGTACACACACTGATCCCAGACACACTGTCCCTACAGCTCCTGTACACACACTGATCCCAGACACACTGTCGTACAGCTCCTGTACACACACTGATCCCAGACACACTGTCGTACAGCTCCTGTACACACACACTGATCCCAGACACACTGTCCCTACAGCTCCTGTACACACACACTGATCCCAGACACTGTCCCTACAGCTCCTGTACACACACTGATCCCAGACACACTGTCCCTACAGCTCCTGTACACACACTGATCCCAGACACACTGTCGTACAGCTCCTGTACACACACACTGATCCCAGACACACTGTCGTACAGCTCCTGTACACACACTGATCCCAGACACACTGTCCCTACAGCTCCTGTACACACACTGATCCCAGACACACTGTCCCTACAGCTCCTGTACACACACACTGATCCCAGACACTGTCCCTACAGCTCCTGTACACACACACTGATCCCAGACACTGTCCCTACAGCTCCTGTACACACACTGATCCCAGAAACACATCGTACAGCTCCTGTACACACACACTGATCCCAGACACACTGTCCTACAGCTCCTGTACACACACTGATCCCAGACACACTGTCGTACAGCTCCTGTACACACACACTGATCCCAGACACACTGTCCCTACAGCTCCTGTACACACACACTGATCCCAGACACACTGTCCCTACAGCTCCTGCACACACACACTGATCCCAGACACACTGTCCCTACAGCTCCTGCACACACACACTGATCCCAGACACACTGTCGTACAGCTCCTGCACACACACACTGATCCCAGACACACTGTCCTTACAGCTCCTGCACACACACAATGATTCCAGACACACACAAACACATTGTCCGTACAGCTCCTGCACACACACACACTGATCCCAGGCATATACACTATCCCTACATCCCCTGCGCACACACACACTGATCCCAGATACACACTGGCAAGATATGCACAGACTGTCACTATAGTCCCTGCACACATGGACACTAGAGATCCACACATACCTTCAGTTGTTTTAAGTTTCCTGCAGTCTTATCAGTGAGAGACTGTTCTGCTCCTCCAGTCAGCACTCACTCTCCTGTCAGGCTCTGTGCAGAGTCCCAGGGTGAGTGATCTGACAGGGGGTGTCAGAGGAGGGTGTGCACAGTCCTCACTCTCCTGTCTCTTTGGCCTTTGCTGTGTATCACGTGACAAAGCTGCGTATATTGGACAAGAGGGACATTTCTCTTTTTAACCCGTGCAGAATGTCTCGGGGGTGCTGAGGTGAGCTGAGTTCATTAACACCGATCACTTGAAAATGAGCAGAGTATCACAATAGATTTTAACAAAACTGTAACTGTATGAACTGAGAAATCATCAAACAATAAAGGAGAGTCCTGTGATGCTGGAGAAGCTGTGAGGCTTCTCTCTCTCTCTCTGCCCCTGTGTAGACCTCGAGCTCCAGGGCCCAGTACAGTTTGCAGATTTGAGTACATTTGCAATTCAAACCTGGGCCATGAAACACAGCAGAAAAGCTGAAAGCTGCAGAAGGAGGTGAGCTGGGGGACCCTGCCTGTGTGAGGACAGCCGCTCTGTCTGTCCTCAGGGCTGGAGATCCAGCGTCAGGAAGAGCTGCCAGTCTCTCAGTCAGCCGTCAGGTGAGCCAGCAAGAGGAGTATAAGCAAACACTGTCAACCAGGTGTCTAATCCAGACAATACAGGGGTCTCCAGCCTCAGTCCAGTAGGTACAGGGGTCTCCAGTACCAGTCCAATAGGTACAGGGGTCTCCAGCCCCAGTCTAGTAGGTACAGGGGTCTCCAGTTCTGGTCCAAGGTATCCAGCCCCAGTCCAGTGGGTACAGGGGTCTCCAGTACCTGTCCAATAAGTACAGGGGTTTCTAGCTCTGGTCTAGGCAGTGGAGGGTGTCCAAGCCCGGTGCAGTAGGTACAGGGGTCTCCATACCTGTCCTGTCCCAGTCCAGCAGATTTTATAATCAGCCTTTAAATCAACATTTTCTAAAGGTCTGGAACCATTTAACTGTAATCAGGTATACAGGAGTGGGGGGTGTTCAAGTAAATAACTTGGAGATCTTTTAGAACAAATATGTGTATCTCCTCCTGCCGTCCAGGACCAGCTTCCTGCAGTGAAACATAACTTGATTAACCGATCAGTTGCTTAAACAGGTGTTCCTGATCTTTTAATAACAGGGGATAAAGGCTGACCTGTAAGAATAACTGCACTGGGCTGAAGATTACTCATGCAAGGCTGCATGCAGGAGGGGGAAGGTATTCAGTATTGCACAAGGCGGCAGGGACCTGTACAAATGAGGAGGAAGAAATTGAATGTTGCTCAAGGCTGCAGGGACCTGTACAAAGGAGGAGGAAGATATTCAGTGTTGCACAAGGTTGTGGGGAGCTGTACAAAGGAGGGGGGAGGAATTCAATGTTGTGCAAGTCTGTAAGGAGCTGTTCATAAGAGGGCAAGATATTCTGCAGGATGCCATGCATAGGAGTGGGAAGATATTCAGTGTTGCTTTATGCTTTGAAAAACCCACCTGGCCTTAAAGCGGAAAAAAATGTGTCTCTGTGATCCACTCTCCCTGTCCAGGACCCTGGCAGTGCAACACGTAGGGATCTTTCTTATACAGGTTACTTGACTTGCAGCCCTGCAATACGGTATTGTGATGGAGTGTGAGGTATTGTCACACTCACCTTGAATTCACCAGCACACACACACTCTCACACCTGACTATACTGTAGACACTGCTAGAGCCACTGCTGTCCCTCTCCTCTCACACTCACCCTGAATTCACCAGCACACACTCACTGTCACACCTGCCTGTACTGCAGACAGTGCTAGAGCCACTGCTGTCCCTCTCCTCTCACACTCACCCTGAATTCACCAGCACACACACACTGTCACACCTGTCTGGACTGTAGACACTGCTAGAGCCACTGTCCCTCTGTCTGTGTGCAGTAGAAGCAGAAATTAAAGTTCTACAGAGGAACTGGAAGGCTGGGAGGTCTGTGCTGCTGACTTGCAGTCATGTCTAAAAACTGAAGCTGCAACTGTTCTGAGTTTGCTAATCATACTTCCCCCAAAGCCAGAGACTTCCTCCTTTACGCGCAGTTTACAAGCTGTTTTTACTGCAGGAAGTTCTGAGAAAAACAAAACAGCATCAGACACCTGACCTCCTGGGCTCAGTTTGTCAGCCTGGCATGAGAGAGGAAGTGCTGCTTGAAAATCTGCCACAGCGCTACAGCGTTGAAAGAGCAGGTCAGGCGAAAGAGGAGACTCACTTGGAATCCAATGCTTCCCAGAAAAATCCTAAGAACTTGAGGAGGTCAAATAAACAAGAAGGAAGTGTCTCCCTTAATACCATTGGGAGGCTGCTTCAATGGCCCGACAGGCAAAGTTTGTTTCAGACCCCCACCACTCTCCGTGTAATGGGACATTTCTCATTCTCTTGGTTTCCTACTGGTGACCTTTGTAAGCAGCTCCTCCAGATTTTTTAACATGTGGGTCTCATTCCCCTAGCAAAACAGATGCACCCTGAAAACTCTTTTAAGGCACTACAGTCCATTAACACTGCACTGAGAGAGAGGGGTTAATACAGACACACTGGACACTACAGTCCATTAACACCACACTGAGAGAGGGGTTAATACAGACACACTGGACACTACAGTACATTTACACTGCACTGAGAGAGAGGGGTTAATACAGACACACTGGACACTACAGTCCATTAACACCACACTGAGAGAGGGGTTAATACAGACACACTGGACACTACAGTACATTAACACTGCACTGAGAGAGAGGGGTTAATACAGACACACTGGACACTACAGTACATTTACACTGCACTGAGAGAGAGAGGGGTTAATACAGACACACTGGACACTACAGTACATTAACACTGCACTGAGAGAGAGGGACTATCAGAAACACTACAGACAGTTTTGACGTAGGTAAAGTATAACGGTGGAGAAGGCTGTGTCCTTGATCCAGTCCAACTTGTACCCCTTGAATGATTACAGAAATGTCAAGATTATTCCACACACAAATCATAGAGTTTCCTGAGGTGGTCTTGTTCACTCCGTTTTGCAGCTTGGAAGAGAAACTCAGACACCAGACTGAGGGAACTGACTCTCTTTAGTCTTGAGAAGAGACAAACTCACGGGGACTTGATTTGGACTCACTGGGTCTGCCAGGCCGTGTGCTAGTCTTTCCTGCCGCGAGGTGACACGGTGCCCAGAAGCCCAGCCAGAAGGGGTCCCACAGTGCGCTGGAGACTCCTGAGATGCTGTCCCCGTTCAGCCCACAACCATTGGTGCCGATCGCCCACAGCTGGTGGGCTGGCCTGGTATTACGCAGTGTGATGGGGTTTCAGTTCTCAAGTGTCTCCCAGAGCAGCTCCTCCTCCTCCCTGCCCCCTCCCCCTGCATGAACGGGGCTCCGCCTTGTAGGGCTACAACCACGCCCCAGTTGAGCACGAGGCTCCACCCCCCCCCTCTCTCTGACTACAGCCACGCCCCTTTTGAGCACCATGCTACACCCCCTCCCCCTCCCAGATCAGGCCTCTGCATCTCCAGCGCTACAACCACTCCCCTCCCGAGCACCACACCCCACCCCCTGGGTGGTGGTCAGACCTTGGGCTGTGTGGTGCGGACCACCCTATAGAAACGCATTGTCGTTTTCTTTTGCTTGTTTTGCTTTTCTGTTTTTTGCATTTCCACAACCTCAAGACTAGTTTTTGGCTCTTCACTGACGGAGTGGTGAATGGACACACATGGCCGTTCTTTCCAGTTCTTACACAGAGAAGGGATTTCGGCTGGCGATACCCTGCCACCCCTCCCCCTGGCTGTGCCAGGCCACAGCCAGAACTGCAGCTCTGTTCCTGTCCCGACCGCAACCAGACAGCTCAGTCCTCAGTCCTCAGTCCTCAGTCCTCAGTCCTCAGTCCTCGGACAGGAATCCATCAGGAAGCAGCAGGCCTGGACTTGAACATTCCCAGAAACCCTGCCCACGTCTCCAGGGGTCCTTGGTGCCCTTAGGTGCACAGGTGGCAGGCCTGTGCCCACTCCTGCAGAGCTGCCCTCACTAGTGCCCCTTCGTGCCCTTGGTACGGTGGTGGCAGGGTTGTGCTGCACAGCTGCTGTGTTGCCTAAGCTCCGGATGGCTGCAGGGAGTTAATTGCTTCGATCAGTTGTTTGATCTGGCAGGTTTAACACGCTTTCCAGATCTCTGCTCCTCGACCTGTGGAAGCCAAACCTGCTCTGAGTCTGCGGGCTCACAGGGGGGACAGGCCCCCGGATTTATTTTCAGACTAAAACTCTCCTGACCTCCCTTCCGCCCACATGCTTTAATGTGTGCCCTGGCCTGTCTGCCCTATGTTGCCTGGGGGCATTTCTGCCATGCAAGCCCTGTTAGAGCTCGGCTTCAGGGACATGTGGCTGTTTGCTGTCAGGGGTTAAAGGTCACCTTTACGGCGCCGTTGGCTGGTTCAGTTAAGTGAGAGGGAGCTGGGCGGGGGACTGTCTGCCCGGCCTGGAGCAGAGACATTCCAGCCCCGCTGCTGTGAGAAGCGGTGGCTCGGGGGCGAGCAGGCGAGCAGGCGAGAGGCAGGATGTGGTCGGCCCCCGGCTGCCGAGGAGCACTCAGGCAGAGCCCTGCCTCTCGCGGCTGCTGCTTATCTGATGACGGGCTGCTGCTCTTCTGACGTGCGTGTCAGGCCGCACTGCAGGGGTCTCCCGCTGCCCGGACACCCCCCGGAGGGAATTCTGGGGTCCCTCTATGGCCACATCCTGGGCTCAGGGAGCTGGTCCAGGCAACAAAAAACAGAACTGGGGCAAATGTTTGGCAGGTTTTAAAGCCAGGGTTTTGAAAGTCACACTGCTCTTATGTATCTGTGTGTTGGTGTGTCTGCATGTACGTGCGCTCAAGTATGCATGCATCTGTCTGAGCATGCATTCTTGTGTATGTTTGTAGCTGTGTGTGTCTGTGCTGTGTGGATTTGTATGTGCGTGTCTGTATGCTGTGTGTGGATTTGTGTTTGTGAGTGACTGACTGTGTGCATTCCTGTGCATCTGTGTGCTGTGCGTGCATTTTTGCATGTGTGCTAATGTCTGTGTATGTGAGTACTGTGTATCTGCATGTGTGTCCTCATGTCTGTGTGTACGTGTGTCTGCGTGTGTGCTCATGTCTGTGGGTACAAGTGTGTCAGCGTGTGTGTGCTCATGTCGGTGTGTACGTGTGTCTGCGTGTGTGCTCATATCTGTGTGTACGTCAGTCTGTGTGTGTATGCAAGTGTCGGGCTGCACGTTTGTGTGAATGTGTTTGTGGATCTCTGCCTCAGTGAGGCATTTGTGTGTGGATCTTTGTCTCAGTGTGTGCGTATGTGTGTGGATCTTTGTCTCAGTGTGTAAGTTTGTGTGTGGACCTGTGTCTCAGTGTGTGCGCTTGTGTGTGGATCTCTGTGCAGGTAATGCTGTTTGTGAAAATAGACTTGAGAAAATACTGTATCTTTACCAAGTAACCTCTGACATACAGGTGACGTGGGAGCTTTCAGACACAGGCAGTCTTTTTTTAAGTCTTGAATTGCTGAAAATATCTGTTTGAGGTCTGTTTTCACCCTGTTTGGAGTTTGATATGTGTGGAGTGTGTGTGTGAAAACAGTGTGTGCGAGAATGGATTATGTGAGTGTGTGTGAGTGCAGAGTGTGGAGTGTGTAAGGGGAAGGTGTGTGGGAGTGGAGTGTGTGCGCAGACTTCCTCCAGCACTAAACAAGTCATTCTGCTGGCGGAGGAGGGATGCTGGCTCAAACTCAGCCAGTGTTTGTGTCATTTTCCCATCAGGCACTGACATTGCAAACTGACTGCCATGACTCCCAGTGCACAGCAGTCCATTCCCAGCAGGATTTTACTGTGGTATCCGTCAGATCACTGCTGCACAACACACTGTTCCATGCCAGATTTTACTGCGGTATCAATCACATACCGCACTCTCCAGCAGTCTGATCCACTCCAGGTATTATAATGAGTCAATCAGACTCCCACTGTCCAGCAGTCTGATCCACTCCCGTTGTTATAGTGTAAGACTATAATACTTGGGGTGGATATATGATTATAGTCCTATAGACCGAGACTAACATTATTGACTATAGTCGGTAAGACTCAGCTGAAGGACATTCTGGTATCAAACACCTCAAGCTTGACACAATTTTTTTTATAGGGATTGTGAATTTGCACCACATGATGTGAAGCAGCATTTCGATTTGTCACTCTGATACTGATCAGAGACCAGCAGGGCATCCAGATCATGTGCTGTAGGTCTTAATGCAAACTCTGTCGATTCACCTGCACTGTTTTGTCTATTTGTAGGGGAGGGTGGTTGGACAAAAGTGGGGGAGAGCTGTAGCTCCCCAGGTAGCCCCCTGAAAGCAGCACTGCAAGACCCCAGTATCACATGGACACGAGACGTGGACAGGATTCTACGATGACTTGTCTTGTTCCTTGAGTGAACTTCCTGTTTTCAGTCCTAAACATAAATCCTCTCAATCTACAGCTGTGCTGTGGGACATATGACAGGGAGCCTTTGGCACAGAGCACAGACAGTGTGGCATAATGGTATAGCACATTCACTGTGACACAGAGCAGTCACAGTGCAGTACAGCGCAGTGACAGTGTGGCACACAGCTGTGACAGTGCAGTACAGCACAGTGACAGTGTGGCCAGATCAGTGTCAGTGCAGTACAGTACAGTGACAGTATGGCACACAGCTGTGACAGTGCAGTACAGTAGACAGTGTGGCACACAGCTGTGACAGTGCAGTATAGCGCAGTGACAGTGTAGCACACAGCTGTGACAGTGCAGTACAGTACAGTGACAGTATGGCACACAGCTGTGACAGTGCAGTACAGTAGACAGTGTGGCACACAGCTGTGACAGTGCAGTATAGCGCAGTGACAGTGTAGCACACAGCTGTGACAGTGCAGTACAGTACAGTGACAGTATGGCACACAGCTGTGACAGTGCAGTACAGTACAGTGACAGTTTGGCACACAGCTGTGACAGTGCAGTACAGCACAGTGATGGTGTAGCTTGGCACAGAAACAACAGTCTCTTTGTCTCTCTCATCCAGATAATGCTCGTTGGTTAGGCCTCATCTTTCAGGCCATTATCTGTAATGTGCAGGAGGGTGACAAGTGCACAGAGGAAACAGAGTAAAAGTATGGTAAAGAAATGACAGCGAGAGTAAGTCTCACAGGGGAAAGATGCTTGGTTTGCTCGGCACACTTTATCTATTTCAGGGACTGAGAAAGTGACCCTCTCTACAGGAATGGTAAGGACTGACAGTAATTGTAGAGACTCATTCTGGAACCTGCAGAGCCTGGGCCCTGAGCACTCACACAAGGCACCACATCAGTCTTCTTCTCCAGCATCTATTTGTGTCTGGCCTTGCATAGAGCAGAGATGTCAGAGGCATGCTAAATACAGATCCTATTGTAACAGGACTGTTCATCTGTACTGGAACTGTAGCTCTTATCATTACAGGATTGTTCTCCTGTACTGAGACTGTAGCTCCTATTGTAACGGGACTGTTCTCCTGTACTGGGACTGTAGCTCCTATTGTAACAGGACTGTTCTCCTGTATTGGGACTGTAGCTCCTATTGTAACGGGACTGTTCTCCTGTACTGGACTGTAGCTCCTATTGTAACAGGACTGTTCTCCTGTACTGGGCTGTAGCCAATATTGTAACAGAACATTTACTACTGGCACCACGTCTAATAGGACTCCTGTGCATAGAATCCAATTGTGTTACAAAATATCTTTCTGTTAGCTACATTCGGAATATTTCTGTTTGCAGTTCCTTCCCTGTGGGCTTGTAGTTTCCCAGGGACTGTGCTGTTCCGACACAGCCGTCCCAGCAGCAGAAGAATTCCGCTCTGCCGGAGAAGGAGCTCGCCGCCACACGCCTGCCGAGGGATTCCTCAGCCCGGGCCCCAGAGCCACAAACGCCAAGCGTGTCCGGGCTCGCCGAGCTGCCCTGAGTCACTGCTGAGAGCTGCTCCAGCCCATAGCAGTTCCTCCAAATCAGGCCCACAGACAGACAGACAGGCCCACAGAGAGACAACACACATCCAGACTGACAGACAGACAGGCCCACAGAGAGACAGACACAGATCCGGACAGACAGACAGGCCCACAGAGAGACAGACACAGATCCAGGCAGACAGACAGGCCCACAGAGAGACAGACACAGATCCAGGCAGACAGACAGGCCCACAGAGAGACAGACAGACACAGAGAGACAGACAGGCCCAAATCCAGACATACACAGATCCAAACAGACAGGCCCACAGAGAGACAGACACAGATCCAGGCAGACAGACAGGCCCACAGAGAAACAGACAGGCCAAAATCCAGACAGACAGAGATCCAGACAGACAGGCACACAGACTGACACAGATCCAGATAGACAGGGGACAGACAGAGACACAAATACAGGCAAACAGGAGTCTTTTCTAAAACATTTCTAAAAGAAAATAACTTTCAAACAACAAAAAAGGGGATAACGCATACTCCTTCCCTGCATTCATTCACTTTGAAAGTACAGTTAACGTTCATCAAAATCTAGGTATCGGCCAACTAACCGCTGACAACAAGCACTGTAAATACACTATCTGAGCAGAGGGAGGTGTGCGGGTGGCTGTTCTGAGTTAACAGCGTGCCAGGGCAGAGACAAACTACTATGAACACGAGTAAAAGTACGAGTAAAAGGCATTTCCTTTTTAAAGAAAAATAAGTTGAGAGTTTCAAGTCCCATCCAGGGCAGCAGGCAAATCGAGGAAGTGGGTTCGTGTCGTGAGCGCGCAAAGCGGCGCGGCGGGGCCCGGCAGGGCGCGCCGCCGTGGGCCCCTATAAAGGCGCGCGCACTTCCTCAAGCTCACTTTGCAAACTTTTGCAACAGTCACACGGACTCGTCCGCAGGTGGGTTGCAGCGCTTCCGAATTAACCATCGCCAGGTTCGAGTCCGCACCTGGATCCGGGCCGCGTAGGGCTGGCGCTTTTCAGTTTATCGATTTTTTTTTTTCGCAGCAAAGGAAAAACAAAAAAATCGGTGCTTGTACACTGTACACAAGCTGTGCAGCTCGCTCTTTTTAACGCCGTGCTTTGTTTTCTGGTTGTAATGTTATTTTTTTGTACCTCCTAGTGAGCTTGCCTACCCTCCCAAAAAACTACCAGAAGCTTCGGTTCCCCCCCGGCTGCGAGAATGTCCTGGGACGGGTATGTCACCTCTCTGATGACCGGCGGCGAGTGTCAGGATGCGGCGATTGTCGGCTACGAAACCGGCGCTCAGTCGGTCTGGGCGGCAGCGAAGGGCAAAACCTTCGAGAAACTCACGGTAAAGTACCGCTTTATTTCACAAAAACTGCAAATACGGAGGTTAGACACCACCCCCCCGGGAGAGAAGTTTCCTTCAGAACTTTTCCGCGAGGATGTTTTGCCGTCTCGGGGTTTCGGCTTGTAAGAGCGATTTTTTGGGGGGTAGTTTCTGGGGTTCCGGGCAGCACCCCGCTGCAGTCCGCCGCTAGCGGAAACCCACATGTTGCGGAAGAAGAGGTAGTTTCCACTAATGTGTTCCCCTCCCTCTCTGCCTCTCATCCTCTCTCTCTCTCGAAACCGGCTTTTGTCCGGGGACGGAAACACGATTTAGGAAGCTCAAGCCCTCCCTGCGCGGCGTGAGCGCGATGCTCGCTCTCCGCAGCTCGGTGAGGTGCCTGAGGGACTTTTCGACATTTTGTAGCGATTCTCTGGAGTCCGCGTTTTGCAGCTCTGCTGTCGGGCTCGGAGCGGCGCGTGTATGTGTGTGTCTCTCTCTCTCTTTCTTTCCCCGGCCTGTGTCGGCCGCACCCGGGTCTGTCCCGGACTCGCGTGGGAGGACCCGGCACCGAGCCTCGGGTCCCCGCGGTTAGCGAGCAGAGCTTTACTGCTGCGGAGAAAAGGCAGTCCAGTCGATTTGTGCTCTGAGCGGGGTGAGAGAGAGAGAGAGGGCGCGCCTCCTGCAGAGGTAGGACCGGATGTCTCCTCGCTAGCTCAGAACTTGAAGGCTCCGCTTTCTCCGGGTGGGGCGTACACAACAAAATGGCAAGTCGCTGGCATTTAAGGCCCCAGCCCGGGCTAATCGCCTTCCTGTAGCAGTTTTGTGTGTGTGTGTCGCTCATAGCGCCGTGCCCAGACCCAGCTGTTGAGCCGTCTGCTCAGACCCGTCGCCCCTGTACTGTTACACGGAAATTGCTGCGCTTCCTTCTTCCACGCGTGAGCCAGTGAGGTCGAGTGAGGGTGTTGCGGTGTTTTTGGTGTTGCCGTAAACGGGAAAACAAGCGCGCGCCGGTGCGGGAGACGCCCCTGCAAGGCAGTGCTCAGGGGCGCCCTCTACAGAGGAGGTACCAGACGGTGTCTGCGCTCACCTCCCGTCCCTCCCCCCGCCCCAGCAGAGCAGCTAAGTCCGGCCCTCCTGCCCCGCCCCAGCCTTGACTGGGCTCACCGCGACCCCTCCCGAAAATTGAACCCCTGCGGTTCCGTTTTTTAGTTTTAATTGCTGCAGGGGTGTCCGAGGCCGTGGACCCGGGCTGGCCGTGAAGTACTGTAGCTCAGCGTGGGGGCAGGCGGAAAACGCTTATGTGTTTTTTTAGAAGAGCGAAGAGGTGACGCTTTAATTATCGCGAACAGCAGAACCAGGCGGCGCAAGTTCCTGTTCCTCAGAGCCGAGCGCCGCCGCCGGCCGCGGGCCCCACGTGTCGCGTGGGGGGCGCTCTCGGCTTCCGTGTTTCCGCCGCCCGTGTTTAGCTCCGCGGCCGGAGGGGGGAAAACTCCTTTTTTGGTCACAGTCTGGCACTTCTTGAGGCGCGTCCCTTGAAATCCAGGAAGCTCGCGCTCGCTCTCTCTCTCGAGAGAGAGAGAGAGGAGGGGGGAAACCGGACGCGTGCTCAAGTTCCTCCCGAGTCCAGAACACGCGGCACGCAGGCTGAAGGCCGACCTTCTGGTGCGTGTGTGTGTAATAGACACTCTACCCTTTACTCAAAACGGTTAAAATGCCTTTTTTTTTAAATGCGTGTGCTCCAGTTACAGTAGCACCAGCTTTGTGTGTGTAAAAACGCTTCCTGGCCCCACCCGCCTGAGATGTGGAGTGTGGCTTTGTCAGAGCTGGCCGGGTGTGACCCACCAGAACCCCCAGCTGCGCAGGAAACCCTGTGAGACGTGAAGAGGGGCAGGATGGGGGCACAGCTATAACGGAGCAGGATGTCCTGAGAAGTCTGTCCCTGGTCTTGGGCAAGGCGACTCTGCCCATCAGGCCCTGGGCAGCCTTGTGAAACTCTGGGAGGTTCTTGTTGCAACAGCAGCGCCGACTGGGTGATCTGTAAGATTTTTTCACAGCTGCAGTCCCGTTACACTAGGAGCTACAGTCCCAGTACAGGAGAACAGTCCCGTTACACTAGGAGCTACAGTCCCAGTACAGGAGAACAGTCCCGTTACAATAGGGGCTACAGTCCCAGTACAGGAGGACTGTCCCGTTACAATAGGGGCTACAGTCCCAGTACAGGAGGACTGTCCCGTTACAATAGGAGCTGCAGTCCCAGTACAGGAGGACTGTCCTGTTACAATAGGAGCTGCAGTCCCAGTACAGGAGGACTGTCCTGTTACAATAGGAGCTGCAGTCCCAGTACAGGAGGACTGTCCTGTTACAATAGGAGCTACAGTCCCAGTACAGGAGGACTGTCCTGTTACAATAGGAGCTGCAGTCCCAGTACAGGAGGACTGTCCTGTTACAATAGGAGCTGCAGTCCCAGTACGGGAGAACCATCCTGAGGCAGGGATGGGAGCAGGGGGGCAGGTGGGGAGAAGGGGCTGATGGGACAGTGGCAGCAGGGTACGAGTGGGCGGGCGTGCTCAAGCCCTGTCAGCAGGACGTGTCTGGGCCGTTGTCTCCGGTGTATAGAGTTGCAGTTGTTGGGTGGATTGCAGGCTCAGAGGGGAGGAGGTAGAAATTGTAGAAATTGTGAAAAACAGGTTTGTTAATCACTATGCAGGGTGTGGATCTAGAGAGAGAGTGCGATACGTGTTGTGATCCCAGCTTGCAGGGGGAGGGGGTTGGGGTGCTCTTGGAACAGTTTCTGACTTGCAGAGAACAGAGGGAAGCAGCTCCTGGAGGAGCTGACGGGGCTGTGCATCAGTAGGGGGAAGTCTTATTACAATAGGAGCTGCAGTCCCAGTGCAGGAGGACAGGCCTGTTATAATAGGAGCTACAGTCCCAGTACAGTAGGACAGTCCTGTTACAATAGGGGCTACAGTCCTGTTACAATAGGAGCTACAGTCCCAGTATAGGAGGACAGTCCCGTTACACTTGGGGCTACAGTCCCAGTACAGAACAGGCCTGTTACAATAGGGGCTACAGTCCCAATATAGTAGAACAGTCCCGTTACAATAGAGGCTACAGTCCCAGTGCAGGAGGACAGTCCCGTTACAATAGAGGCTACAGTCCCAGTGCAGGAAGACAGTCCCGTTACAATAGAGGCTACTGTCCCAGTATAGGAGGACAGTGCTGTTACAATAGGGGCTACAGTCCAAGTGCAGGAGGACAGTCCCATTACAATAGAGCTTACAGTCCCAGTATAGGAGGACAGTCCTGTTACAATAGGGGCTACAGTCCCAGTATAGGAGAACTTATGTTTTAATACGTTTCAACTCAAATGGGCATGACAGATGCAGATGTGCATGTTGGCACAAAATAGAGCAGACTCCCAACACCACAGTATTGCCAGGCCTTGCCTGGGCTTGGGTTAGCTCTTGTGCAGAGCTGGATTTGCAGGCTCAGGCGGTGTCTCAAGCCGTGTTCTGTGCAGCGAAGGCGTGTGGTGCACACCAGGGTTGTGTCAGTGTAGTTCCGGACTCCAGCAGTGGTGTGTGTTGTGAGTGCAGGCCTATGAGCATCATGCCCCCCGCCCGTCATCCAGGCTCTGATGGGCTGTTCTGGACATGACCTGTGCTGCGGTTGTTTAACGAACTGCTGGTCCAGACAAATCCAGTGAAGTAATTAAAGACCCTGTTTCCCTTGTGGACAGGATCTGCCAGCCCTGCGAGGTGGCGTCGGAGCAGCGTTCTGTGATTCAGTGCGAGTCGCGGTTCTTCCCAGCAGTCTTGCAAGCGAGCGATCCACTGGTGTCGCCTCCTCGGATCAGAATCTTCTTTTCCGCCTTGTTAACCCCCAGGAGGATTACTCCTGGAGCTCAGGGGATCCTGGCCAGGATTCACAACGCCTTTATTTGCACCCTTTTTGGTAAAGAAATGAAGGCGCGACTCTTTAAAGTCTGCTGTAGCGCCCGAGGTGCGGTATGTACTGGTAGGGCTCTCTCCTGCATCCGGGTTGGAGAGCAGGCTCTTCCCCGGAGCTCCGCGCGTCATTCCCGAGTCTTCTTCCCTGGAGCGAGTCAGACAGTCATGACGGGGGCGTGCCTCGAGGTAGGGACGAACTGGACCAGACATGGGCTGTGGGTGTTCAGAGCCCTGATCCTATTCGGCCTGCAGGCATCGTCTATCCGCCCTGAATAGTCCATCCCTGGGCTGGCTCAATTAAAGAAGCGACTGTCGTGTGACTGTAGGCAAGGGGCTGCAGTCTGACTGATTGGTTCCGGGCCTCTGACAGCAAAGTGCTAATCCGGGATTCTGGGATTTTGGGTAATGGAGGAGGAGGAGGAGGAGGGATCCTCTGGATGGGCTTGGTTGAGACCATTTCCTTGACGATGGTGGGGCATTTGGGGCCGATTTGTGTCGTCCGGCCAGCCCAGTGCCCAAGGAACAGCTAAACTGTTCTGAACGAGGAAGAATTACAGCTTGGGTCTGGTGCTCCTGATTTGATCAAGACCCAGAATCCCTGGTGGCCGGTGGACTGGGTCAGAAGAGGCACGAAGAGTGAGCTGAGGAAGGTAGCTGGCTTGTTTAGACTGGGGAGCCCCAGTGTTGGGGCTCACACACAAATCCAAATGCAGACACTAGAGGGCGCTACTGGGGGCAGGTGTACTGTTGTTTCCCCCCCGACCATCCACTTCCTAACTGCTTTATCCAATTCAGGGTCGCGGGGGAGCCGGAGCCTATCCCAGCAAGCAACAGGCGGATGGTAGGGTACACCCTGGGCAGGACGCCAGTCCATCACAGGGCAGACGGACACCAACGTGCGCATGCACTCATACCAGCGCCAGTTTTCCCAGAAGCCAGTTAACCCACCAGTATGTCTCGAGACTGTGAGAAGAAGCTCATGTGAACACAGGGGGAACATGCAAACTCCACACAGACGGCAACCGAGGCCCCAGTGCTCACCGCTGCGCCATCTTGCTGCCCTTGTGCAGCTGGTCGCATTCCTTATGAATGCTCTGGTGCCGCCCGCGGACGCGGGAGCGGTCACCCTCTCCCTGCCTGCTGGGACTGCGGCACGGCGCCGCAGTGAAACGTGTCCCCCCATCCTCCACTCCGCCCTGCGGCCCGAGCCTTTCCGCCCGTCGGGTTCTCCGGCTCGCTCTTCGTTTCTCGCCTCTGCTCCTGTTTTTTTTTCATTTTTACCCTCGTAAAACACTGCGTGCATTTAGCATAGCAAATCTAACCAAAGCAGAGGCTGTGGGAGCCGAGCTCCTCCCCCGCGCAGCTGGGAAGAAGCCTGTCGGGCTGATGCAGACATGTGCAGCCTGGCTGCTGCCCTGGGGCCAGGAGGCCTTTTCATTCGCACTGTTTGTCACTGGCCTGCTGGCTCATCCGATTCCTCGCCCCCCCTTCGAAAGAGCTCTGCGCTGCAGTCGGCTTGACTAGAAGGGACTGCTGGGGGCTGGCTTGGGGGGTTCAGCTGGGCTGGTTTTGGGGGCTCCGCAGGACTAGTTTGAAGTCTCCGCAGGGCTGGTTTAAGGGTTGTTTGGTTGGTTTGGAGGCAGGGTCCCCAACAGAATCACCCCTGGATCGAGGGTCAGGGGCTGAGCTGGTGTTGGAGTAGAGGGGTCCCCTGGCAGTGACTTGGCACCTCAACCACGGGGCCTTCTGACCATGAGTTTGGGGCACCCCCACGTCATGCCAGGTGGGGAAGGGAGACATCGCTAATGTCACAGACCTGTGTGTGCGCAGGGCCTTACTCCGATGCTCGTCAGACTTGTGCTGGGGAGGCAGGGGAGCACGTGTTTCAGCAGATCGGGGCTCTGTACTGGCGGTGAAGGGGAACGGCAGCCCCAGCTTCTCAGAATTATTAAATCTCAGTAACAAGATGAACGTTGCAGAATCTCCAAGTCCTCTCTTGGATGACGTGATGTATTCGAAAGCCTGCTTCCTTGCAGTGTAGCGGGGCCAGTTTGTCAGCTGAGGTTTGGTTCTGAATGGCGTACAATGACAGCAATACGGCACTGCGCGTACCTGGAAATTTGATCCATTTTGTGATGTAAATTAGCGGTTCTCCATGTTGCTTTCATCGTGGTTTGAGATGCACTCATCGGTGCCGATTCCTCCTAGCCCGCGGGGGCTCCAGGGGGCCGCAGTTCATCGGTCTGGCCACTAGATGGCGGACTGGCCAGGGTGGGGCGGGGCCCTGGGCTGGGCAGTGTGTGGTAAGCAGCAGCCCGCTTCCAGTTTGCGCGGTATCCTGGAATACCAGCTTCTGTGGAGCCAGTGTGAGCTACGAAGGAGAACAAATCCAAACACGACAGTGAAGCTGTGGAATGTGTCTTGGTATGGGGGAGGGTAGTTCTCGGTCTACCCCTGGGGCTCCAGGATGCCTTCAACCACCTGCCTGTCGCAACCTGTGCTTCTCATCTTCAGTTTCTGTCATCCTTGACTTTCCATTCAGTGCAGCGTTAATGTGCTGTTGTGTCCAGTGTGTCTGTATTAACCCCTGTCTCTCTCTCAGTGCAGTGTTAATGGACTGTAGTGTCCAGTGTGTCTGTATTAACCCCTCTCTCTTTCTCCTTTCAGCAAGGTGAGATTGCAGCTGTGACGTCGAAGGACCGCAGCTCGTTCTTCATCAATGGGGTGACCCTGGGAGGTGTGAAGTGTTCAGTTCTGCGCGACAGACTGAACGAGGATGGCGAGTGGACAATGGACCTGCGCACTAAGAGCGCTGAAGGCCAGCCCACCTACAACATCACTATTGCCAAGAGCAACAAAGGTACTGCCCTGTTTACTCACTGCTTGTCCCCGAGTCCTGCCTATTTTGGGGCTTCTCCTCTTTACAGCCCAGCCCAGTGTGGGCAGGGTTCTCCAGCGTGCTTGTATGCGATTGAATTCGCCAGCCTGTGTTCGGCTTGCTGTGCAGCAGCGCCGCCCTAGTGGCTAATGGGGGAGGTACCTCTGAGCCCAACAGATTCCACAGTGTTTAAAACACCACTGATGGGGAAATTTTCTACTTTGCTTATTCATACTGTAAACTTACACCAGTGTTGCAGGTGCTGAGAATTTCGGTTTGGTCAGTAAATTCACTTTTACTGATGTTGAGCAGAAAACGGTGTCAAATTTCCCTTCTCTCAGTGCAGTGTTAATATACTGTAGTGTCCAGTGTGTCTGTATTAACCCCTCTCTCTCAGGGCAGTGTTAATGTACTGTAGTGTCCAGTGTGTCTGTATTAACCCCTCTCTCTCAGTGCAGTGTTAATATGCTGTTGTGTCCAGTGTGTCTGTATTAACCCATTTCTCTCTCAGTGCAGTGTTAATGTACTGTAGTGTCCAGTGTGTCTGTATTAACCCCTCTCTCTCAGTGCAGTGTTAATGGACTGTAGTGTCCAGTGTGTCTGTATTAACCCCTCTCTCTCTCAGTGCAGTGTTAATGGACTGTAGTGTCCAGTGTGTCTGTATTAACCCCTCTCTCTCTCAGTGCAGTGTTAATGTACTGGAGTGTCCAGTGTGTCTGTATTAACCCCTCTCTCTCTCAGTGCAGTGTTAATGTACTGGAGTGTCCAGTGTGTCTGTATTAACCCCTCTCTCTCTCAGTGCAGTGTTAATGTACTGGAGTGTCCAGTGTGTCTGTATTAACCCCTCTCTCTTTCTCTCTCTCTCTCTCAGCTCTAGTTCTTGTGCAGGGTGCAGAGAATATCCATGGTGGAATACTGAACTCCAAAGCCTTCAAAATGGCCGAGCACCTCCGAAAATCCAACTACTGATCGCCCACCTCCGCCCTGCCCTGCCCGGCCCCCCTGCAGTGTCCGTGTGGCTGGACTGCATTTCTGCTGTCCCATGAGCCCCCCCCGGCGTGCGCACGCCCCCCTCCATTGCCCCGAGTCATTCCATAGACTGCATCACTTGATAGCACCTCTGGAGTTGTTCTGTTTTGTTTGGATTATTTACGATGGAAATCCTGTCATTTACGAAGTGATGGCAACATTAAATTTATTCTCAAAAAAAACAACCCTGCCTTCGGATTTTCCTTGAATCCCGCGCTTCTGCGCGGCCGGCCTGCTTGTCTTCGGGTCCTGACCGGGGTGCAGATCCAGGTGGAGCTGCACACTGGTGGTGGTGGAGGAGGGGAGTCCCCATTACCTGTAAAGTGCTTGGAGTGGAGTGTCCAGAAAAGCGCTATACAAGTATAAACAATTATAAACGGCAGACGGGACTGGGGGGGGTCTGCTGTGTCGCTCACGCCAGGCCTCAGCCAGTCCACCCCCCCTGTCTTGCGTGGCTCAGCTCTGTGCCCAGCTGGCAGCCACTGCCCATACGAGCGCCAGGCGGAGAGACAGGCTGTCCTCTCTCCTCTCGGGGAGCTGGGCCTTCCTCGGAGAGGCCTGGGCCTGCCTGTCACGGGCAGGGAGAATCTCTCTCCTCCTCTTGCCCCTCCTTTTCCACCCTCTGCTTTTACCCTTGTAAAGGGGAAGAGCTACAGGAGCACTGCTACTGGCTGCGCCTGCGCAGCTGCCTGGGCTCCTTGGCCGGGCGCCTGCGCAGCTGCGCCCGTTTGCACTAGTGCATAACTGAACCGATACAAATACGTGACGAGAAGTATGTAAATTACTCCATTTCTAAATTGCACAACTACTGACAAACATGTGGAAACGCATTTCACAACTGTGCAAGCAGCTGCAAGGAGAGGGGGTGTTTACGTGTTTATGAATGACCCAGAAATGTCCAACTAGAGCTCCTGTACGAGTTTAGTAGGACCACCATCCACGTGCATGATGGACACAGCTTCCCATTGTCCTTTGGAACGTGTTCCCTGTGGTGCACACAGACGTGCGACTGCACGCTCGCATGAGCTACACTACTGTGCCACTATACGAAACTGCATGAACTACATAACTTTAACTACACTGGTACACAAACTACACAACTGTGGAAATCGTACAACCGCGATTAAGCGCTTGGAGCTCTCGGTGCTGTGCTGTGCAGGTGGAGGAGGACAGCTGACTCCGAGTCCTGCCTGTGTGCAGACATGAAGCAGACTGATGGGGGCTGTGGCTCCCTGGGGGCGCGGCCTGCAGGGCCAGAAGCAGACGCTCTTTCGGAAGGCTTGAGATGTGTGCGAACAGGTCCGGCTCATTCCTGCAGGTTCGGGCAACCCTGGGAGAAAGGGAGCACATTCCTCTGAGGGATTCTGGGACAGACTGGGAGAGAGGGTGGATGATGAGAGAGGGAGAGGAGTTGAGAGATGGGAGGGTAAGAGGGAGAGGATTGCAGGGAGGTGAAGGGGAGAGAGAGGAGGAGGCAAGGAGTGGGGGTGATATACAGAGAGAAGAGGAAGGACAGAGGGAGTTGCTCACCAGGCAGAACGAAGTCAAAGGCAAACTGAGGAAACGGGAACCTGCAGAAACACTGAAGCACACTCTCACACTGACAGCTCCAGCGGTCCTGGCAGCCAGCCTGCCCAGCACTGATGGGGTCATTACCGCGCTGTTAGGGATGGCAGGAGTGTGATCCCCAGGGGGAACTGAGTCACACAGGGCACAGCTGCAACAGAGGAGGACTGTCTTCACAATCGCCCTGTTCACGCTGTCTCGGCCGCCGGTCCTGCACAGCCGGACGGAAAGCAGCTGAAATGAGCCTCTTGGCGCGGTCAATTCTGCTCCCACCCGCAACTGCTGCGGGGAAGGGAAAAGGCGCCCTCTTGTGGCCAAGATGGTGAAGAACACAGAATCAGAACATCTTATTAAGGTTTTTCACTCCATTACATAAAAAATACTTTTTCGCTCACTTATTTTCAGTCCAAAAAATAATTGCTTGCACAAGTTACTTGTAACTGCAAATGATTACTTTTTAAAGCTACTTTCCCCAACATTGTCATTATCCTGTTAAGGTCAGTACTTTTTTTCATTTTCTTTGCACTTGCAGTTTCCGCCCACCAGGGTCAGTGACGCGCAGTTGACGCACTAGACATCCTGTTGTTGATAATGTAGCTGTGTATTAACACAACAAACCCCAAAGACGTTCTGTTCGTTGCTGGTTTTATTGACTTCCAACTAACATAACACGTAACATAACATCACTTTATTGGCCCTATACAATTTCTTGTATTAGGAATTTGTCTTTTCACATACCCCAGCTTGCTCTCCATGAGACACACAGACAGGGAGAGAAGCTTGGGGTCAGAGCGCAGGGTCAGCCATTTATATGGTGCCCCTGGAGCAGCTGGGGTTAAGGGCCTTGCTAAGGGGCCCAACGGAATAGGATTCCTCTGCCGGCCACAGGATTATAACCGGCAACCTTCCAGCCACAGGTGCAGATCCTTAAGAGCTGGAGGAGGGGGAGAGGGAGAAAGAAAGGAATTTAGATTGCTACAAGACACTAACAAGACATTACTGTACACTAGGGACTAGATTTCTGAATTTAGGGAAGAATGTTTCTCTAATCCCAGCGTATCAGTTACTTACATTACAGACTGAACATAAAAACTGGACACAGACAGACCTGGCTGTCCAGAGAGGACAGATTCAGTGACCACAGCCGGGACATACCAACTGGACACAGGCAGTCCTGGCTGTCCAGAGAGGACAGACTCAGTGACTACAGCCCAGACACAAACTGGACACAGGCGGACCTGGCTGTCCAGAGAGGACAGACTAACTGACCCAAGCCTTGGACACAAACTGGACACAGAGGGATTTGGCTGTCCAGAGAGGACAGACTTAGTGACCCAAGCCTTGGACACAAACTGGACACAGGCAGACCTGGCTGTCCAGAGAGGACAGGCTGTGCTCCCACTGCCAGCGGGGAGAAGCAGAGACAGAGATGCACTTTCTGCTGCACTGAGAGAAACGCCCAGGAATTAGATAGACATTCCTACTTAAAATAACCAGACTAATCCCAGATATCCCACTCCAGCCAGTATCAGAGCAGTTTCCTATCAGGCTGGGGGGAGAAACTCAGCAGAGCTGCAGCTCTGGTCCTCAGCCTGGCCAATACAGCTCTCTGAGTGTGAAGTCTGAAGGACATGAGAGAGATGTGGTACAGTAGTCCGTGGGGTATCTGTGTCCTCGCAGAGTGTTTTAAGAGTCTCGGCGCAGTCTAATTTTAGCTATGTGTAAAGGGTAGAGGGGAGAGGGACGTGCACTCTGAATGGCGCTGGCCTGGAAAGGGGTGTGTGTGTGTGGGGGGGGGACCCTGTGCCCTTTCCAGCCTGCTGTTCGAACCTGCAGCCCGTGTCACGTTACTGTCCCCCATCACAGTCCAGCCTGTAGGCCTCACTCTGAACTCTGACCTTTCTCGGTGCTGGCCCTTAGCCAAAGGATGTTAGGGATCATCAATATTTTCTTTCTCGTTTCAGGTGTGCATAACACACACAAAAACGATGCTGTCGGAAGAATCTCTCTGTTTAGAAATCAATCGGGGAAAGGAGGTAGGAAGGGGTGAAGACAGAACGTGTGGACGGCCTGTCAGAGCGACAGAGAGTGGGGGGGGGGGGGGCGATGTGACGTATTGAACAGCCGCCGATTGAGGTCTAGTGGAGAGAACGGGCGGCTCCTTGATGACGCAAGGGAAGGGGAGTTTATGGACGCTCCCTAAGGGGTTTACCATATACGGAAGCGGGTGTTAGGGATGGTCTATAAATAGCTGCGCCGCGGGTGAAGAAGGTGCACTTGCCGAGAGCATTGAGCGGACACGCGTGGAGGCAGACAGCCGGAGAGATACTCGAGTAAGTACGCGCTGGAGTTTATTTGTAATGCTTGTAACGGAGGCAGTACGTTGCGTCATTAGTCGCAGTCGTGGTCTCTACCAGCAAGCGGTTGCTTCAGCAGGTGCTAGGTGCCACTAGTTGCTCCCCATCGTTTGAAGCACTGCGTGGATAAACCCGGATAAAGTTCCTGTGTTAAGGCCAGTCTAGTAATAACTCATTTTGCGGTGGGCGTTCGCTACTTAGTGCCCATAAAGGGTGGAATAGGAGAGCGTCTCCGTGTCCGCGCGCTGGTTCAGTATCGGGGACCCTAGTCGCCTAGTCGCCTAATTAAATCTCAAGTGTTTTTTTTTTTTCCTATCGGCCCTGGGTTTCAAAGCCGCCCCTCTGCAACGGTAAGTACCATTTCCTGCAGCCTCGGCGTGCCCTCCCCCTGTCCGCTTGTGTTTCTGGGTAAGCCATTTCTCAGTGGCCAGTTTCTGTCCGGACGGGTGCGGGCGATGCTGTCCATGAAATATCATCAGAGCTGGTCGGCTTGCGGGAGGAAAATGTAATCCGGGTTTCAAGAAAAACGCCCGCGTGAGGGCGGTTCTGGTCCTCGGAAGACGGTACAGGGTTGGTACGGTTGCAAATCGGAGCGGAGTGCGAATGTACGATATACAGTAGGTCTCGGGTGGTTCAGGCAGGCTTTCAATCTTCTATTCCCTCTATATATGCAGGCTGAAGAGGTCGAGTTCTCTCCGATCGTCCTCCTATCTTTCATCCCTGAAGGAGTCTTGTCTGAGCTTTCTCTAGGGCTTCGCCAGCACAGCTCTCCTGGGCTCTGGACATGCTGGAGTTTAAGCATTGTGTAACTCGGGCATTACCTCTTTGACTTGTATCTGTATCAGCTTAGAAATCCCCATGGTCCTCAGTGACCACACTCTGGACACAGGCAGACCTGGCTGTCCAGAGAGGACAGGCTCGGAGACCTCAGCCTGGACAAACTGCAGTGAGCTCCTGTGGAGGTCACCTTCACTTGAAACGCCCACAGCTGGGTGCAGCGATGCTGCCCTGTGTGTGCGTGTTGCTGGAGTGTCTTTCCCGTTGGCTCGCTGCCTGGTCCTGTATGGAGGGATCTCAGGGGCTCTATCCCCTTAGAGAGGTGGGGCACATTGTTCTCCTGCCTCCTGGGGGCCCGGGTGGGACCTAGACCTGTGGCTTCCAACTCGACCTGATCATATTCCAGCTTCAGCTGCTCTACTGAGTGGATATTCCACAGAGGACTTCCTTCTGGAGTGGGACTCCAGCTCTTGTTCCACAGCAGGCAGGTCCTCTCCAGGTTTTTTTGCCGTTTTCCCACCCCGGCTTGGTCCTGTTTCTGTGCAAGAGCATCTTGGTGCTGTGCATTTGGAGTCTGATCCTCCTTATGGAGATGTTTTCAGTCTTGCTGGTGTGTATGTGTGAGGGGGGGCTGTCAGCCCCCAGGATGTTCAGCCTCCCTCTTCAGTGTAGGTCACCTTCACATGCCTGGCTTCCTCTTCCTCTCCTTCATGCAGTGTAACAAAGGTCAACCCGATCCAGAAAACAGTCTGTTTGCGCTGAGCAGAGCAAAGTCCAGTCCCTGTCTGCTCCTGCGCCTGGCTCCGTTTTCGGTGTCTGCGTGTTCTGAGAAGCCCACTTGGGTTAATATTGGACCAGCTGTGATGAAATGCCGAGCTGTGGTGGGTGGGCAGTTGTGTTGCTGCCCATCCGCTGGTGAGGCGTTCAGGATGTGCGGAGACATTTGGCTCCGTTCCCAGCTGGAGTGAGGTCTGCTTGTCCTTATTCACTCATGGCAGTGTCTACAGTACAGTCAGGTGTGACAGTGTGTGTGTGCTGGTGAATTCAGGGGGAGTGTGAGAGGAGAGGGACAGCAGTGGCTCTAGCAGTGTCTACAGTACAGTCAGGTGTGACAGTGTGTGTGTGCTGGTGAATTCAGGGGGAGTGTGAGAGGAGAGGGACAGCAGTGGCTCTAGCAGTGTCTACAGTACAGTCAGGTGTGACAGTGTGTGTGTGCTGGTGAATTCAGGGTGAGTGTGAGAGGAGAGGGACAGCTGTGCCTCTAGCAGTGTCTACAGTCCAGTCAGGTGTGACAGTGTGTGTGTGTGCTGGTGAATTCAGGGGGAGTGTGAGAGGAGAGGGACAGCAGTGGCTCTAGCAGTGTCTACAGTCCAGTCAGGTGTGACAGTGTGTGTGTGTGCTGGTGAATTCAGGGTGAGTGTGAGAGGAGAGGGACAGCAGTGGCTCTAGCAGTGTCTACAGTACAGTCAGGTGTGACAGTGAGTGTGTGCTGGTGAATTCAGGGTGGGTGTGAGAGGAGAGGGACAGCAGTGGCTCTAGCAGTGTCTACAGTCCAGTCAGGTGTGACAGTGTGTGTGTGCTGGTGAATTCAGGGGGAGTGTGAGAGGAGAGGGACAGCAGTGGCTCTAGCAGTGTCTACAGTCCAGTCAGGTGTGACAGTGTGTGTGTGCTGGTGAATTCAGGGGGAGTGTGAGAGGAGAGGGATGGCAGTGCCTTTGTGTGCCAGTTGTCAGAGTGAGGGATGGTGTTTATATATCTCTGCATGCCTCTTGCCCTGCTGTAATACAGTACTGACACTTCCTGAGACATTGACCTCTATTAAAGGTCAGCCTGCAGTTGAGTAAAGGTTAGGTACAGTATTGAGATGAGACTCTAACTAGGAAGACTTATTCTGGTCTTTACAGGTCCTGAACTGAATGTCACTGAAAGGTCTTGGGTGGTTGATATTCTTAAATGGAGATTATTTTTAAAGGTGCTTTAAAATGTTCACATCCCTAACATGGAGGACAGCTTCAAGACCAGTAGTAAACCATGGAGATTGACAGCATGTTTTATGAGGAGTTGTGGGATTCTGGAATGAACAGCCAAGCAGTGCTGAGGCAGGGTTCCTCCATTTCCAGTCTGACTAAAGGGATTCGGTTCCTTTTCGTCACATTTGCATCACATTTTTGGGGGTAGGAATTAACCTGGGTCGGGGTGGGGGGCTCTTTACACGGAATCCGGAACAGTTACTTCCTGTGGTAATCTGCACTGGGTCTCCTGCATCATACGTGGTTTTAAATGCTCCACTAATTGAGACAAGTGTATTGTCCTCAGTTTGTGCACTTATTAGCGCTGCCTTTTGCAGGTGCTAATGGTTAGGGTTACAGTTCGTGTCAAGGATGGGGTTACTGTCGGCACTGGCTAGTATTTGTGGAGGTGCCAGGAGCTCCCGGTATCCCTGTTCTCTCGGTGTGTGTTGAGGACCGTGCTCAAGAGGATGGATTGTGCAGCGAGTACTGTTGATAAAGCCTCAATCCAGTCTTGCTCTCTAGTGTTGGTGAGGGGGATGGGGTGGGGTAGTTCTATTTTTGTCTGCAGGGCTCGCAAAACGCAAAGCACTTAGTCTCGCCAAGATACGGCTACAGCTGTTATCTCAGCTGTCTGACAGGGGAGAGGGACAGGCAACTGTCCCACACGGTTGGTGGTCAGGGCTGTTCGTAATTCAGCGACGTGGCTCTGGCCCCCGTTCCTGCTCTCTGATTGGCTCTATGGTGGCAGTACGGTCATCCTATTGGCTACTGCAGTGCCCGGTTTTTTTTTTTGACCCCTTCTCTGTATGTCTTGTGTATGGGACAATGTTCACAAGGGGCAGCAATACTGGTGCGGATGGACCTGGTTTCAAAGCAAAGATGGCTTTTGGACTGTGGTTAAATCGGACCCTTCACTGTCCTGTGTCCCTGTGCCGTGGTGCAGGAATTGTTGCATAGTGGCAGAATTTGGGGGGGGGGGAACCCCCAAACTGAGGAATCCTGCTATCTGGCTGTTGCTCAGCGCCTGCAGCTATGAGGGGTGCGATCTCCCGAGCTGTGCCATCTGAACTCTCCCTCTTTCACTCTTGCAGTCAGGATGTCCATCACCAAGATTCACGCCCGGGAGATCCTGGACTCCAGGGGGAACCCCACTGTGGAGGTTGACCTTTATACTGCAAAGGGTGAGTGGACACGCGGTCACTCTCACTCCGCCTCCGTCTGCCTAGTCTTATAGGTCCCCCAAATCACCCATTTCTCAGCACCTATGCTGCCTGTAAGATACTGATCCATTTCAGTGCTGAGATGCATCAACATCCCTAAATTGCCACCTGTATTGATTATAATCCAGTTGTCCCCAAATTCTTAATGTCAATGGCTTGATTGAGATCTCGGTCACATTGAGTGCTGTAAAACCCCTTTCCCACTGTAGCCCCTAAAACCTGCTGAGTTGGGCTTTGTCAGCACAACTGGGACAGGTAATGTTATTCCCATTTCACAAGTTTCTTCTCTTTTTCTCCTTCCCCAGGTATGTTCCGGGCTGCAGTGCCCAGCGGCGCCTCCACAGGGATCTACGAGGCTCTGGAGCTGCGGGATGGAGACAAGAGCCGCTACCTGGGCAAAGGTGAGCTCGCTGTTCAGATTGCCCCCTCGCCTTCCTCTTCCGCGGGGCTGGTGCACTCACACCGAGACCCTGCTTTTCTGAAATGTATAGGAGCAGTCTATAATCTCTGCAAACCATACTCACTCAATGTATTGCCGCCATCAGTGATGGATTTGAATGTCAGGTGACCGAAGTTGTGAGTTATTGCTTTCCGGTAATCTACTTGTACAGACTGTATCTGTAGAGCAGAGGTCATGATCTTGGTGACCTTGGATCATGTTATTTGCGAAAGCAACTTTGTAGCACTGCCAGACATCTATGTAAATTACTATAGAAGTAAACAATATAACAGCTGGCCACTAGGCATGGAGGAGAGGAACTCCCAGCAGCATGGAAACCTCTGGGGAGTCCAGGCCCAGCAGTTGGGGGGGGGGGGGGCCCACTCCAGACAATGGGCTTTTGGGCCACTAGGATGAATCATGAGCAGTCTCTTCAGTCCATGGCTGATGGTCTGTCAGTTGAGTGAGGTAGCTGCCCGTTTTCTAAACCAGCATTTATAAATTGGCTTCATGGAGTTTGATAGATGGGTATTTCTGGTGAAGAAGTGCAGCTTATTCATTAACCAATGAGATGGGTAGTTGGGTGGCTTTTTTTAACCAATAGGCAACCAGTTTGGTGATAATTAGGCTCTATTTTGACCTGGAAAAAAGCCATGAGGTCTTAGGATGTCGGCACCTGGGCTGTTCTCCACTGGAACAGGGCGCTGGGGTTTGAGCTTGCCTGTAGCCTGGGTTTTCTTTACGAGCTGTGCTCCTGTACTCGGGCAGGTGTGACGCAGGCTGTGGACCACATCAACAAGACCATCGTCCCAGCCCTCCTGGGGAAGGTGAGACTCCAATCGCCCCTTCTGAAAGGCAGCTTGTGAAGGTGGTCATTGTTGGAGAGGAACATGATCTGTAAAGACACTCAGTCCAGCTCGCCTGTAGCTTCACATTCACACTCCTCCCGTCTGTAGAGACTGTAAAGACAGTTGAGCTGTTTTGTGTGGTGTCCTTGAATAACTTCTCCTTCTGTTGGTGCAGAAGCTGAGTGTGGTCGAGCAGGAGAAGATTGATAAAGTCATGCTGGAGCTTGATGGCACTGAGAATAAGTGTGAGTCCTGATCTCTCCAAGTGCTTGCATGTCTCTTGGACTGGGAGACTGTATTAACTCCTCTCAATCTCTGCTTTCCTCTCCAGCCAAATTTGGTGCCAATGCCATCTTGGGGGTCTCCCTGGCTGTCTGCAAGGCTGGTGCAGCTGAGAAAGGTGTCCCCCTGTACCGCCACATTGCTGATCTGGCTGGAAATGCAGACATCATCCTCCCAGTTCCTGTAAGTGAGGAGCAGTGATGATGGGAACCAAGAAATGTTGGGACAGTGTTCTTAAGCTCTGTGTTAATGGACTGTAGTGTCCAGTGTGTCTGTATTAACCCCTCTCTCTCTCAGTGCAGTGTTAATGGACTGTAGTGTCCAGTGTGTCTGTATTAATCTCTCCCTCTCCCGCAGGCCTTCAATGTGATCAACGGGGGCTCTCACGCTGGTAACAAGCTGGCGATGCAGGAATTCATGATCCTGCCAGTGGGGGCGGCGTCATTCCGGGAGGCCATGCGGATCGGGGCGGAGGTCTACCACAACCTGAAGAACGTCATCAAGGCCAAATACGGCAAGGATGCCACCAACGTGGGGGACGAGGGTGGCTTTGCCCCCAACATCTTGGAGAACAACGAAGGTAACATCCGGCGCCCTAGTATCCACTCCCCCACCCCGTGTTTTCCATAAGGCAGGTGTGAGTGAACCTCGGGAATTGTGCTGGCTGCCATGGAGGTCGCAGACCCCTGCCACCCTTTGTGTAAAGGGCTTCCCCTTAGATTCCACTTGCTGGCTTGTGATTCTCTGCTGATCTAGGAGTCCTGTTGGTTTCCTTGTCCAGAACCTTTCAGTATCTAGAATTTATACTAGACTAAAGAATTCCTTTTAATGTTGCAAGATTGACCTGTGACTGATTTCTAGTGCATTTAATGAAGAGAACACTTGCCAACCAGGAAGAATGGGTGAGAAAAACATAGGCAGGAGGAATCACTGACATGGGTGCAGTTTAACAATTTGTCACATGAAGTAAATTGGCTCATCTTTTTGGTGGTTGAGGGAACCAGTACTGATTTCTGCCGCTGTATCCTGTTCAATGTGTTCTTGCACTGTATAAAAGCTTGCTTTGAGCATCTTTGCCCATGTTGTGCATTTGTACCCATTTTAACTTGTTTAGCTCTTCAGACTGAAGGCTTAGGAATATCTTAGCTGCTGCAGTGCTTTTCAGGGTTTCAGTCTGTACTTTTGATGGCTCTGTGATCTGATGTGGCTTGTATTTTACAGTTAAGCACTAAGCTACAAATTACCTTTCTGTGATGTTTACTGGCCTCTGGATGAAGCAGAGTGATCTGCAAGTGTGAGTGCTGTGCTCCACACGGATGCAAGAAATAGACACCAGCTGGAGGGAGAATAGTCACCCGTCTGGCCTGGGTGACCTTCTGCTGCAGACAGTGCTCAAGCCTTCTGAAAGGTTAAGGCTATAGATACTGTACTCTGACATCTGACACTGCGCCTCCTGGGCTGCACACCAGCTGTCTCTCTCCTCACACGGCACACTGGGCATTAACCCCCCCCCCTCAGTGCAGTGTTAATGGACTGCAGTGTCCAGTGTGTCTGTATTAACCTCCCCTCCATCCCTTCTCAGCTCTGGAGCTTTTGAAGTCCGCAATCGAGAAGGCTGGCTATCCTGATAAGATTGTGATCGGAATGGATGTGGCTGCATCAGAGTTCTACCGCAATGGAAAGTACGACCTGGACTTCAAATCCCCCGACGATCCGGCTCGCCACATCACCGGGGAGAAGCTGGGAGAGCTGTACAAGAGCTTCATCAAGGATTACCCTGGTAAATAACCGCATCGCCATGGACGTTTATCTTCCCTAAAGGGACAGTCCCTAGAGCTCAGCCCCATCCTTCCTTGTCCACTTACCAGTGGTGTCCATTGAGGACCCATTCGACCAGGATGACTGGGGGAACTGGACCAAGTTCACAGGCTCAGTGGGGATCCAGATCGTTGGAGATGACCTGACTGTGACCAACCCCAAGCGCATCCAGCAGGCGGTGGAGAAGAAGGCCTGCAACTGCCTTCTGCTGAAGGTCAACCAGATCGGCTCAGTCACCGAGTCCATCCAGGCGTGAGTCAATCGATCAATACTGCTTTCTGCTGGAGGCTAGCAGGATCCGTGCAATTGCTGTGCCCGTTGATAATTGACTGTAAGCTGGGCAAAGCTCAGATAAGGGAGTTCTGTCGGTGCTGCTGTAGGCCAGAGGTAGCTCCGATGACCAAGAGGGAGTCCAGACCCACTGGTCCAGTAGCTGGTTTGACCAGCAGTGGTGCTGCCTTCCTCCTCCCCCAGTGTTAATGCCCCCGTCTCGGCTCTCTCAGGTGCAAGCTGGCCCAGTCCAATGGCTGGGGGGTGATGGTCAGTCATCGCTCTGGAGAAACGGAGGACACCTTCATCGCTGACCTCGTCGTGGGTCTGTGCACTGGACAGGTGCGTCTCTCTTCCTGCCTCCATCCCTTCCTTCTTTCCTCCTGCGTCTCCCTCTCCACTCATGTCTTTCTCTCCACAGATCAAGACTGGCGCCCCCTGCAGGTCAGAGCGACTGGCCAAATACAACCAGCTGATGAGGTGAGAGTCTGTGCTGCAATTTGTCGAGTTTAGTGGTGGCTTTTTCCCTATTTTTATTCTCTGCCTTTTGTCAATCTCTCCCCAGGATTGAGGAGGAGCTCGGAGACAAGGCCAAATTCGCTGGCAAGAATTTCCGGCACCCCACAGCCAAGTAAATCTGCCCCTCTGCAGGCTTGCCACCATGCCCCCTACAGGTGGGCACCACAACCCAGGATGCTGCAATTGTCTTCCCTTTCTCGGAGTGAGAGGGGGAGGGGAGGCTGTATTGGGAAGTGCTCTGTTGGTCCATGTGCTCTCTGTATAAACAGCGCCCCCTGTCTTTGTGCAGTGTTCTTACACTCCCTCACCTGTCCACCACAATAAAGATGAGTTGAAATGCTGTCGAGTGTCTTTCCCTTCTGCTCTGTTTTAAGTGGCCTGTGGAGTGACACTGGATAAGTGCTGTTTCAGTGTTCAGTCAACCTGTGTTCTACTGGTACATAAAGGAATACAAGCTGGAGCTGAATCTCTCTTCCTCCAGCATAGCTCCTGAGAAGCAGGTGGCAGTCCCCCTCCCCCTTAGGAGGGAGCCGATTTAGCCCAAGGATTCCATGATGGAAGAAACCAGACTTTCCCCAAAATAAAGAAAAGACCGCTCTCTTTCTCTCGGACCAGGGACAGATTACGTTGCTGAAATCTGCTGTGCAAGACAGACCACAGCAACATCCTCTTGCCTGGCAGGAGCTCAGAGGAAGAGGAGGGTGAAGGTGTTAGTGCTGATGTGACTGGCCCGTGTCTTCTCTGGAGTTGGTCACTCTGCCCTTGCTGAGCTGGGGGGAGGGTGGTAGTGGCTGATGGGCCAGGGCGGTGAGCTTTGCTGCACTTTGTACTGAAGGTCGCATGACCTTTGCTACTATGTGACCTCTCCAGAACCTCAGAGGTCATGTGACCTTTGCTACAGTGTGTTCCAGAGACTGTGACCTCTCCAGAATCTTGGTCATGTGATCTTTCCTGTGGAGCATTCCAGAGGTCTCCTTTAGGAGAGGCCCACACAGTTTTGGAGACCTTTATGAAGTGTGGTATGAAAACCCACACTTAAATTTGTTGGACACCTGCTTTTGAGGGTGCTTACAGTAATTGAGGGCTTACGCTGGGTAACTGATATTCAGTTAAAGATGCAGTCTCCAAGATTAGATTCATGCACATTTTGCATATATTTATAAAAATCCAGTTCTGAGGGTGCAGACAGAAATTGAGGCTTAAATGTTTGTATAACTTATTATATTAATCATCTCAGTCTCTTCTTTCGTAGTCAGTTGGTTTTAGGAATGTACCATGCAGTGTTTTGCAGATCTTTATGAAAATGTATGGTAAAATTCCTCCATTTGAATATATATTTGGATATATTGAATACCCCGTTTTGAGGCTATAGGCAGTAATTGAGATTTCAGCTGAGTATTGCAGAAATTAAATTTCTGTCTCTGCATTCACTCTTAGTAGGTTCTAGGAGCCTAGCATACAGCATTTTGCAGGTATTTTGGAAAATGCATGTCATTATAGTCCCTATATTGTAATGTATTGTTTGCCTACCTCTGATTGTGCAGTCAGCAACTGATGCTGACACGCACTGTCCTGGAGCAAGTTCTGACAATGCATGGTAATAAAATCACTATATTTTCATATATTGCATGCTCGGTTTTGAGGTCACAGTCAGTCATTGAGGCTTTAGGCCTTTAGATCTTTTATGGGTTTTATGAGCTTAGCCTGCAGTGTTTTGGAGATATTTATGCAAAACTGTGGTATTAAGTCCCCTACATGTCTCTCACTGACAGCGCAAGGTCACTGAGCTCTACAGCCAGTACAGCAGAGTGACAGGAGGAGTGGCTCATCTGTGACTGAATACCGATACCCACTTCTGAGGGTGTGGGCAGCAGCTGAGGTGGTATCCTCAGTAAATTGTGGAAATAAAGGAACGATCTCGGTCTAAATTCAGTTTGTCTTCGGCATCTAGCAGCCACTGTATCAGAGATGTTTAGGTAAACGTGTGATATCTTATTTGTCAAATGCACAGCAATACTGCACGCTTGCAGCAGTAATCGCTGGCAATGAAATGTCTTTCCTACGAGCTCACCAGAGGAAGATAAAAATCACAACCTTAAAGTTACAAAATAAGGTTACATAGTTATAGTGCAATAGAAATTAAATAAGATAAACTCAGACAAAATTCAATATAAACAGACCTGCTATGTGTCCAGGGTGCATGCAATACATCATGTCCAACTGGTGTAGTGTGCCGAATACAATGAAGACTGTATGTCCATGTGGCCATTATGGTGATTTGCTGTAGATCTGTGGCTTATTTTAGGACATTATTTCTTAATATATTGGATTCCAGCTTTTGAGAGTATGGGCAGCAACTGAGGCTTAAACACCAGGGTATAACTGGTGTTAAATGAAAGATCTTCACTACTCTCAAATAGCCTGCAGTGATCTGGGGATAGTTATGAAAATGTGTAGTAATGTAGTCCCTACTTCATCATCACATCATCATCATCAAAAAATCGTATTCTTTAATATGAATCAAACATTAATATTTAAGTTGTTTAATTAAGGTGTGTCATTTATTAACTAATAAAATATTTGTTTATTAGCACATTTCCAAACCCACGGGCTCTGCACACAACAAAATGCAATCAAATGTATGAGAAAAAATGAAACAAGGACATGCAGGATAAACTGTAGGACAGTCACACATAGACCCTAGTAAAAAGGTGCATTTTTAGTTTATATTTGAAGACAGTCAAAGAATTTGTCTCAGCTGTCCGAAGGAAACTTTGCCCCAGCCGACTCGGCAATACCGCGTGTGGCCACACGATGGCACTGTCTCCGTCAGGAAAGGCGCTGGGCTGCACAGTCCTGAATCACCTCCTAGCCTGAAATTCTCTGTGACGGGGCTGCGGGACAGAAGCGAGGGCTCAGCAGGAGCGTCCTGCCTAGCACCCAGCAGAGTGAACCTGAGGTACCTGGGGTGGTGCTGTCTGGGAGTTTCTGGGCTCTTTGGGGTTATCTGGGGTTGGTGTCTGGGAGTCTTTGGGGTTATCTGGGGGTGTCTGGGAGTTTCAGGGAGTCTTTTGAGTTATCTGGGGGTGGTGGAAGGGAGTTTCTGGGGTCATTGAAGTTATCTGAGGATGTCTGGGAGTTTCTTAAGACAGTGGGATATTTGGGGGTCTGGCAGTGTTGGAGGGTGTCTGGGTGTTTCTGTGGGTGTATCGGGGTGTCTCAGGCTGTCTGAGGATGTCTGGGAGGGTCTGGCAGTGTCGGAGGGTGTCTGGATGTTTCTGTGGGAGTCTGGGGATTTCAGGAGGTGTGCAGGCCCGTCAGAGATGTCTGTGCGTGAGGAGAGCTGCGCAGCTCCTGGGACGACCAAGAGCAGCTCAGTCCGGTTCCCGCGGCAGTGAGCTGGGCGGCACCGAGAGCTGGTGTGGACGACCAGAACACACTGACTCTCCCGAGGTCAGACTGACTCAGGTCATTCCACACCAGTGTCAAGATGACTCCTCCTCACGGTTCAGACGCGGGTTTTTAGGGACACATGCAGCTCTTATAGAAAATTACCTGCCCAAAAAATCCCCAAAAGTATTTAGGCAAAAAGCTGTTGAGTATTTTCTCAATGTAACGGTATGCGGTTTCTCAATGTAAAGAGACTATGCGCAATGTTATGGCACACAAAGTCACAACCAAGTTAAACTTAGTGAACGACTAGAAGAGATGTATTAATAAATCATGAAAAATCGCACTTCTCGTTTTGTCTATTCGAGTTGCAAGGAAAGGCTAAACTGCAGAGGCCGCCTGCTGGGCGCCGGGAGGTGCAGTAGCGCGTTTTTCGGAGAGACTCGACTAAGAAGCGGAACTAGTTTGGCCGCTGTGAGCCGCCGTAGTTCTTCACCCGTTTTCCAAGATGGGCGAAAAGAAGACTTCAGGTACGTGTGCTCGTGTGAGAACTGAACAAAATACGTAACCTGGTATGTGGTTTTAGTGATCCGAAACGACAAGGAAATTTATTTCTGTTGCGTGGAGATGGGAGGAGTAAGATAACAACGTGTGATGCAGGAGAAGTGCAGTAACAGCTGTCGCCGAAGCAGTGTTTACATCTTTACAGCTGCGCATTCGACTGTCAGCCCCAGAATAAAACGTGTTTATTGCTCTTCTCGTTTCCGTATTTTAAACACACGAGCGTCACTCTTCCTTTACAGGGTTGTCATATGGTGTGTAATAACAATGCACTCAACCCGCTTGCTGTTATCAGAATCAGGCGGCCGCAGAGCCACAAACACAGTCAGTTACACGCTGAACAATACGAGGTGTGTGAAACTAGCCTTTTCTTGTTCCTAAGGATACCGGAAGGAGAAAAGGCTACGTGTTGGGTCAGTGAAGTGACGTTTGTTGGTCTGCTAGTGGAGTTTGTATGTCAGGTCGAGTGTTTGATATGAGGCGGGAGACTCTCAGCTTTTGTTCCTGGGTGCTGTTTTGCAGACGTGTTCAGCCGTGCTATGTGTTCAAACTGCCCCTATGCCTAGGCTTGCCGCTGTGACATCAGATGGCTTCAGAGAGGCAGTGGCAGTCGGGAGGGGGGTCTCACCAGTGTGGGGGGAGGCCTGACTGCGACCTTTGTGCGCGCGTGGGGTGCGTGCATGACCCCACTGTGGTGCGATCGCTAACTAACGCCCCCATCCCCGCTCCCCCCTCCCAGCTCGCGCCCAGGAGGCGAACCAGCGGCGGATCCTGGACCGGGCCACACGCCAGCGCCGCCTCAACCGCCAGCTGGAGGCGCTGGAGAAGGACAACTTCCAGGACGACCCGCACGCCAGCCTGCCCCAGCTGGCCAAGCGCCTGCCGCAGTTCGACGACAGCGCGGAGCCCGGTGAGTGCCGCCGTCGCCGGTCGCGATGTGCGGGGAGATTCCGTAGTGTGACGAGGCCTCTCTTTTGTGTGTTGGCCCGTAAATCTACATGGCTGTCGCATTAGCCAGGTCTGCTGTTGCCTTCGGCGATGCTCAGTCAGCACAGGTTCCAGCAGTCGTGCTGCTTCTGAGGTCTCTTTCATCAGGCTCCTTTCCCCCAGCCCACAGGGAAAAAAGACATGGTCTGCAATTACTGTGCAGTAGTCAGAAATGCTGGGAATCACACTGGCTGGCCATTCCCAGTGTTTTTGGACAGGATGTGCGTTTGGAAGGGCTCTGTGCGTGTATGCCTTGAGTGCAACGTTCCTTTACTGTTAAGTGCAGCGTCTTTGATATTTGCAGCCCCCAGCTTGAGTCCTGTCTCAGGACCTGTATTGTGTCCCTGGAGGATGATTTCTTAGGGTGACCAGGGGGGTCTGTGAAAGGGGCCGTCTTGCACAGAGACGGCCCCCGTCTCCGGGCTCCGGCGCTGTGATCCTTGCCGGAGAGGGGACTTCTTCCTCCTCCAGATCCTGTAATCAGGGCTCCGGCGCTGGTGACCTCTGTCTCCCCCCACCGCAGGCAAGAAGAGGAAGAAGACCAGAGGCGACCACTTCAAGCTGCGCTTCCGCAAGAACTTCCAGGCACTGCTGGAGGAGCAGGTGAGGAGCACCGGCTGCCGGGGGGGCACAGAGTCCTGTTGCACAGCAGGTTATAAGAGAAGATCACTTTATTAGCCCTATACAATTTCTTGAATTAGGAATTGGTCTTTTCGCATACCCCAGCTTGCTCTCCACGAGACACACAGACAGGGAGAGAAGCTTGGGGTCAGAGTGCAGGGTCAGCCATTTATACAGTGCCCCTGGAGCAGTTGGGGTTAAGGGCCTTGCTCAGGGGCCCAACAGAGTAGGATTCCTCTGCTGTCCACAGGATACGAACCAGCAACCTTCCGGCCACAGGCCGGTACAAATCCTTAGCCACAGAGCTACCACTCCACCGGTTGAGCCACTTCGGGATTTAGCAGCAGCAGGGAGCTCTTGCACACATCCTAACAAGTGAAATTGGGAATCGGAGCTCTTTTCCCCTGGGATCTCCGCCGGCAGCTCCGGTCAAGATCGGCTTGATATCCGCATCTGACCTGAACCTGAGCAGCACCTGGGGCTACATCTGTGCAAGAGCCCCTGCTGGTGCTGAAACTCCCAGTGGAGCAGACTACTGTGCAGTAGGAGTCGGATTGACAAAACTAAAACATGGAGAGCAGCAGACTGCTGTTTAGTGGGAGTCTAACAACACTCTAAAACCTGGAGTGGCTCAGGATGCTATGCAGCAGGAATCTGACTAAACTGTTGAGGGAGAATCACAACGAGAATCAGCCAAAGGCTTTAATATAATCCCTTTAATATTTTTTGTTTAAGGCTGCTTTTCATGTAGTTGTTTTGTATGTTTGATTAACTGTATTTTTTCTCTTAGACGAAATCTGTGAAATTTAATGATATAGAAGAAATGTTTCGCAGTTGAAGATAGACCCTGGAAACTGTGATTAAAAATCTGAGAGCGAGGGATGAAGCCTCAGGGCCGGCTCTACTAATTGCCCCCTGCCCACTCTTGCAGAACCTGAGTGTGAGCGAGGGTCCGAACTACCTGTCTGCCTGCGCCCCGCCGTCCAAGCTGCCCCAGAGGCACTTCTGCGCTGTCTGCGGGTTCCCCTCCAGCTACACCTGTGTGTCCTGCGGGGCGCGCTACTGCTGCGTCCGCTGCCTGGGCACGCACCAGGAGACCAGGTGAGCACAGCGCCCCCTGGCCCTCGCCGCTCGCCATTGCCAGCCAGTGGCACCACAGTCACCAAGGGGTGAGCTCCAGGCAGCTTGGGCGTCACCGCCCCTGCCCCATGGCAAGGCTGGGGTGCCCATGACTCCCAGCACGGTCAGTGAGAGCTGCGCTGCTCCTCCCTCTGATGGCTGAGCCCTGCTGCTGGGGCAGCAGTGCAGGATTCAGTGGAGGGGTGGAAGTGGGCTCCTGCGGAGACAGGGACAGTGACAGCTCTCGTCCCGCTGGTCCTGCTCAGTACCATTCTCTCAAGGCTCTGCGGCAAGCGACAGCCGGCTATCGAGTCTTTCAGTGAGCGCCGTTTGCCATAAATTCCCTAATATCAAAGCCAAGCAGCTGTGCTGCTAACCGACTTCGAAACAACAAGTCGCCTTTCCAAGACTCTTCCAAAAAATCAGTCTGTGTCTCTGGGCTCGTCAGCTGGTCGACTTCTGCTCCCTCCTTCTCTGGTCCAGTGCAGAGCAGAGGCTCTGCCAGCTTCCCAGTGGAAGTTCATGACCAACCTGGACGCCTCAGCTTCCTGGTTTTAAATGTCACCTGACCAATCGGGTGCCGCCGCTTGGTCAGGTGACAGAGGATGGTAGGTCATTCCCCAAAGGCCTTCTGGGGATTGTGGTCTCAGACTAGATCCACCAGCTTGCCTGAACCTACCGCCCACTTACTTTGGTGTTCCAGATGATATAGTGAAATATTTCTGCCTGTAGTTCATAGAAGGACGAGGATATTGAAAGAAGGCGTGTGGACATGTATTGGCAGCTATCTATTCAATCATGTGAAGATTTTAATAGAGGAACAGCTGCCTCTCTTATTGATTCTTCATTATGTGCTCAGTGACTGCCCTTCTGCAGGGCGGTTTATGGTGAAGTCAGATTTTGGTGTCAGTGTGGATACAAAGGGAGCAGAAAGTTTAGATGCTGTGCTGCAGCAGGCTGCCTGTGTGTGTCCTGTGGTCAGCGTTTGGCTTCCTGTTGCAGGCGAGTTCAGTGAACACAGCCCCCTGCTCAGTTCCTCTCTCTGTGTTACAGGTGCCTGAAGTGGACATTATGATGGCGCGAAGATGACTTGTCACCCCCTCTCCCTTCCCGCCCCTCTCATACTGTCCAGCTGGTTCCAAGAGTCTCCTAATGCTGTTAGGATCCCTCTCCACTCAACACACATGCACACCAACACCCATCACACACCCAACACACCCCAACACTTGTCACACACTTGACACATCCAGCATGCACCTCGACACCCAACACACACCTCGACACCTATCACACACCTGAAACACACCCCGACACCTGTCACACAACTGACACATCCAGCATGCACCTCGACACCTATCACACACCTGACACACACCCCAACACCTGTCACACACCTGACACATCCAGCATGCACCTCGACACCCAACACACACACACACACACCAATCACACACCTGACACAGACCCAACACCCAACACACACCTCGACACCTATCACACACCTGACACACACCCAACACCTGTTACAAACCTGACACATCCAGCATGCACCTCGACACACAACACACACCCTATCACACACACAACACACCCCACAACACCTAGCATCTCCCACACTCCCTGCACACACTGCTAGTCTCCTCGTGCGCTGGTTTTGTGTGCAGGTGCCTGTAGATAGTGTAGACGTGTTTGTATCCAGTGAAATAAAGGTCTATTTTTGCAGATAAGGGGGTGGCTGTTGTTTCCACTGTGGATGTGTACCCCAGGAGTGTGGACAGGAAGACACAGGCTGCATGTGAGCATCAGCCCAGTTCTGGACAGGGATGGGCCTGGTGTCCGAGGTCCCTGCTGAACCAGGCAGAACCGGGCCTGCTGACAAGCGAGTCGGGCCGCTGGAACAGCAGGAGCTGCCTCTCCCAGAGTCTTGCAAGATGTTTTCTTTGACTTTATCTCAGGGGGGAAGCAGATCGCTGTGTCCAGGCTTTATCCCCCCTGTCCTGATCTGGGGTTCGAACCCGCGTCTGTATATTTGGCGCAGGGCGAGGGCGATTGGGGGTCACCCCAGGATCCGGGTTTGTAGCTGATGTCTGGGTTTTGGGGCTCAGCCTGGCCCTCTGAGATCAGCTCTATCTCTTTACCCACGAGGCTCAGCAGGCCCATCTCTTCACCCAAGAGTCTCAGCGAGTCCATCTCTACCCACGAGGCTCAGCAGGTCTGTCTTTTTACCCACAAGGCTCAGCGGGTGTCTCTTTACCCATGGGGCTCAGCAGGTCTCTCTGGGTGAACAGTAATAACACTCAGGTTTGGTCCTTTAAAGCCCTGATATATGATAAATCTGAAGCCTGTCACTTCGCTGTGTGACCAATTAAGCAAGTGATTTGTTCAATCACATCCTTAAATTTGATCACTTCGGTCGAAAACCTGACTGTCCTTAATCCGTCAAAGACTGGAGATCCCTCATCCTAACGAAGAACTTCCTTCCTGACTTCCAAGATCCAAGTCTTTTTTGCCAGCGGGACTTTCCTTGGGCGCTAAGGAGGTGAGGACCGGGGCTGCAATGAGAGTAGCGCGCCCCCTCGTGGCGCCGGTAGGAAACGTCTTCCCGGGTGGTGCGAGATCTGAAGCGCGCGCCTCGATCATTTTTCCGCCGCATCTCTGAAAGTAAAGTGTTGTCCACTTCTGGATCATTTGGGTGCTCCGTTTCGAAGAGGAGCACCGAGGACGTTTTATGCGCCAGAGTGAACGAAGTAGAAGCCACCCGCAAGCGAAGTAACTACTGCAAAGAGCGGACCCGATCTCTCTGCGCCCGGGCCGAGCGCCCCGAGCAGTCTCGCCGCTGGCCTCTCGGCTCTGCGCTGGCGGGGGCGAGCGGGGAAGGAACCAGCCATGCGGAGACTGCTTCGAGCTTGGGGAGAACAAAAAAACAATAATCATTGTCTTGGTTCTTTCGCACCCTGTGAAAAACTACACGTCCGTCTCACCCGTGTCTTTCGCGTGAGCGACTCCCCTGGATTGTGCAGGAGGAGTTCAGTTTGAATACACGGGTTGATCCTACCGCGGATTCAGCTGTTTGCCCGACCAGTTGCTTAGGGGGCTCTTAGCCTTTTGCTGCAGGGCTCCAGATTTAAATTGCGAATTTAGCAGCGTGATCCATGGCTCAGTTTTGAATTAGTTTCCTTTTAATTACTGGTGTCTAGAGATTATATCACTGCTGCTCAAACAAGACGAACTCTCCGGAAATCGGGGACGTGTACAAAATGACATGAAAACAAAAATAGAGCAAGTAAAGGTTTATTCCATGCTGAAAACAGAAGAAGAGAAACCCAGCGTTTCGACAGTGTGCGCTTGTACAGGAGTCACACCACAGCCCCAACGTGTTTCTTTTCTCCTCTTTCAGTATGGAATAAACCTATTGTCCCTTTGCAGCCTACGCCTGCTGAGGCAGCACCCTACTAAAAATCAAATCAATTCAATGTATTTGTATATAGCGCCTTTCACAACACGGTTGCCCCACGGTGCTTAACAAAGCAAGTGGCCGAACATGCTGTGAAAACAGAACAGAGAAGGCCAGAGACAATGCAGGAGAGCCGACACGATCGTGGACATGTTCCTACATAATGCGAGGCAGCAGTAGTTTCGAGAAACAAACTTGAAAACCTTTACCTGGTCCGTTTTAGTAAATATTCTAGCTACAGTATGCGCAGGACTATGCGACTCGTTATTTTCCACGTGAGACAAACTGCCCACCCGTGTTTGCTCTAAGAGCTCCGTGAAGTTGCCCTCCTACAAACAGCACAGACGATGAAACCCACCTCATTCGTTAGTGCTGCGTTTGTGCCGGTTTGTGCCGTTGAAAGTAACTTCCCAGCTGCTTTCGTTCCCGAAATATAGCGCCTTGTTTTTCGGGTGATCTCGTGACCATGCGCGGTGACTTTGACCTCCAGTGACCCCGTCTGCCGAGTTCAAGCGCTCTGTTACCGGTGCGAGAGGAACAATTCTGCAGTTGTGTTTCTTTGTTTGCCCAGGTGGGGATTGATTTTGCATTTAATAGCAGTATCTTTGTGTGAACAGGAAAATAAAATTGCCACCAATATCATACCCTCATCAGAAGAGTTGCGGACGTAGCCTTAAAAGGTAAACATTATCGAGTATCTGCATGGTCTTACGAAGAGGCTTGAACTAGCACGGCTCAGTATTTCGTAGCTGTGTCCTTTTATTTAGATGATAAAATCAGCGCACACAATAAACTGACCTGCGCACAAAAAATAACCCCCCCCCCCCAAATATGATAAAAATAAAACAAACACGGTCGTCTACTGAAAAATGCGAAATGGACCCATGAGACTGGCTGCGAGAGGCCCAACTTGGCTGTGTGCAGTATTACTGCTACTCGGTCATCGATATCTGTGCGCTCGTCGTCTCGTACCTCAGCGCTCATGCTCGCTCCACACTCGGCCTACCTGTCAGAGCTCGTCCAGTCGCTGGCCCGGTCTATGCTTCTATGAGAATGACTATACTAACTAAAAAACAATTCCAGCTTTACAATTGTACGCACACTCAATGTAGTGCGCGCAAGTTTATGTCACTGTGGGGGAAAATTGCACAACTTGAAATTTGTGCGCACGCAGTGCCGTTACAAATGAGAGGGAACAGTGCCGCCCACAGAAGGAGCGCTCAGGAGACGGGCAGTTTGCACCCCGGGTCCCAGTACTGCTGTGGTGCAGAGTCTACTGGCAGAGGAGGAGTCCTCACAGGTAGCTTTTCATCTGCAGGGCTCAAAGAGCCAGAAGGGGTGTTTTGTTCCAGGGGACACAAGGACCCCCTTCCCCCTTTTTGTGTGTGCTCTTCTCCCAGCTGGGGCGCAGGGAGTTTAAGCAGAACGAACAGCTCTTTTGAGAGGGGATGCAAGTCTTTCGGCTGCAGCACAGTTGAAGCCAATAAACCCGACAATTCACCTTTGGACTATAAATGTTGTCACATGATGCTCACCGTTCGCGCTTGTACCTTTGGCGTAATTAATTATGCTAATTCCAATGTGCGTGTCTCTCCCATCTGAGCGTCTCTCCTGCGCTTCCCTCCTGTCCCTCACGGGTGCTGTCGGTCTGTTGTGTCGCTCCTCCTTCAAACCTCCCGAGCTGAGCTCGGGTCCAGGCGAGTGGGGACGGCCCGCCAGTCTGTGCGTCTCAGGTCGTCGTCCCTGTCCTCTTCCTCCTCCTCCTCCTCGCTCAGCCGCGATGACGATCGGCCTGAGGCTGGCCACCCTCGCGCTTCTCCTGGCTGTCATCCTCTTCATCCGCTCTTCCTACCGGCTGGCGGAGACCGCGCGCCTGACCCTCCGGCACGAGAGCTCCTCACGGTAAAGCCCTCTCCTCCCTCCCTGTGCTGCGAGTCTCCTTCGCCCTGGAAAACTTTTTTTTTTCCATTCTGCTTTTTTTCCATTCGAACACAGAAGTTTAGACCGCAGATCTAGCGGTGTTTGCTGATCAGTCGCTCAGTCAATTCTATTTTACTCGTCTCCTGGGCTTGTGTGTTGCAAATACTTCTGCGTGCTAAATGGTAACCTATAGACTTACAAAACAACTTAGAGTAACGGGCTATCTCTTTAAATACAATGCAATGCAAGTATGAAACGGAGTCCCCAGACATTGTTTTACGGTTTGATGCTGAAGATTCCTAGTGATGTGCTGTTGTCATTTACTTTATAAGACCATAACACATCGAATTTTCTAAAGATAAGGGAAGTTATGCCTCTAAATATATGCGTCACTTAGGTGAGCGTGCATGAACTTTGACCGTGATAAGAACTATGATAAATGATAGACGAACGATATAAGGCTCTAGACCTGTAGTGCACACCCAGACTCAACGAAATGTATTGGCATGTCTGATAATAATAGCATTGCTGGAGAATAAAAAATGTCTTTATAAATATTTACAGTACAATCGTGTTATTGAACATTTAAGTGCATCACCTAAACTATGATTGCGTAGAGTCAACTGTCGGGCAGGTGTGGGAATTTGTTCGTGCTTAACCTGCAGGCAGCAGCGACTGGCTCTGCTCCTCTGAAAGAGCCTCATTGTGTCCTTTTTGGGGTTTAACGACAATGTTCCCCTAGGGGGCAGCATAGTTGCGTACTGGGCCCGGGTTCAAATCCTGGGGTGCTGTGTGTGTGGAGTTTGTATGTTCTCCCCGCGGGCAGGTGGGCTTCCTCCCACAGCCCAAAGACACACTGGTTGGCTTGTGTCCGTGTGTTCCTGCCTTTCAGTGGAGAGCGTCCCTTCCAGGGTGTACCCTGCCTTGCGCCCGTTGCTTGCCGGGATAGACTCCCCTGTGTATTAGATAAAGCAGCTAGCAAATGGGTGGATGTTCCCCCTGTTTTTAAAAGAGGCGAACATGAGACCTACATATATCGCAAAGCTGTTTCTAAACTCTGGAGGAAGCCGCAGTCTCAGAGCTGTGAGAGCACTAACAGCTGGCTTGTTCTACAATCATGCTGTAAATGCTGTACTTGTCCAGAGGGAAACATCTTCTGCTTCAGGATCTGGGGACGTGTCATTTCAGATGTTTGCCGCGCTTTTGTGTGTGTGTGCGTGTGCAGTCCACGTTCCATGAAACATGAAGGTGCACATCATAAAATGTTTTAGGCAACTGTATTAAGCAAATACAAAATGGCCTCACACAACCGCATTATAGTTTTAACATAAAATATTTTGTGTTTCCTGTGAGCACTGTAACACCCGACTTCTGGTATTGTGGGATCAGCCCAACCACCTGTTTCCCTTATCTGAATTTAGCCGAAGCTTCTCAGAAACAGAATACACAGAAACATAGTGGAAGTTCTCCCTCAAACACTGGTATAGTAAATAGAAGAGGTGTGCACTGCTTTCGGACAGTGAAACATTTAACTCAGTTCCAAAGTGATTCATATATAGAAAACAAGTGGGCTGTTTAAAACTGCTTAAAAACATAAACAGGTTTTTTTAGCTAGTAGTGAATGGATTGATTAAGTAACCAGGGTATCGACTTCAACAACATGACTGGGTGCCTTGTTCCACACTCCCACTGCCCTTTGTGTAAAGGCATCCCTCCTTAAAGTGCATTTATAACCGGGAACCGGAAGCACTTCTGAACACAAAGGGTGGTGGGAGTGTGGAACAAGATGCCAAGGTTTGTTGTTGTTACCCTGGCTTTATTCAAGACAGAGCCGGATGAGATCCTTCAGTGAGGAGAGGAGGCATATCTTTACACAAAGGGTGGTGGGGGAGTGGAACTAGCCAAAGTTATCCAAAGGGCTACTAATGATCAGAGCGCAAGATCTGCATCTCTGCCTATTTCCCCTGGAGCATGCACCCTGTCTCCCTCGCACAGCACTGCACTTGGGGATTCTGCCTCGACAACAGAACCTACACCAGCTCTCAAGCCGTCCCCCATCTGGGGTTCCCCAAACTGTGTGTTTCAGGAAGGCGAGCCCCACCCCCCCGATCTCCGAGGAGATGGCCCTGCGCTGCCTGCAGCTCCAGCAGGAGGTCCTGGGGATGCAGTCGCTGAAGAAGTGAGTCTTGGTCATTCCGTCTTCTCCCGGCGCGCTCTTCCCAGCCACGCAAGCAGAACAGGTTACAGGCGTCAGACAATTGCAGAAGATAAGGATCTCTTAAATGGTAGGAAGTTGCAAGTAGCTCTGTAAACACACAGGTACCATGTGTGCATGTGTTTGAGCAGTAAAAATTGAACCATTACCATCACCCTGTGACTCTGATCTGATACGGGAAGGAGCTGTTTCTGTAGCGGATGTCCTACACTTCTGGACAGGTTACAGGATTAAGAGGAGACTGGAGGGGTCTGTCTGTCCCTGTGTCTCTGCTGTCCCTGGTCCTCTCTGTCTGTCCCTGTGTCTCTGCTGTCCCTGGTCTGCTCTGTCTGTCCCTGTGTCTCTGCTGTCCCTGGTCCTCTCTGTCTGTCCCTGTGTCTCTGCTGTCCCTGGTCCTCTCTGTCTGTCCCTGTGTCTCTGCTGTCCCTGGTCTGCTCTGTCTGTCCCTGTGTCTCTGCTGTCCCTGGTCCTCTCTGTCTGTTCCTGTGTCTCTGCTGTCCCTGGTCCTCTCTGTCTGTCCATGTCCCTGTCTTTCTGCTGTCCCTGGTCCTCTCTGTCTGTCTGTCCCTGTGTCTTTCTCTCTGCATGTATCTGTATGTTTCTCTGTGTGAGCGGTGAGGGATGTCAGGAGATGCCCAGTGTCGGGTTTGAAAAGTGTCAGGGAACGAGACAGGGACAGTTGAACAGTTAGACTAACCTGTCAGGCCCTCTGGTGTATTCCTGTTCCAGCACACCTGTGTACTGCTTTTGTGTGTTGCCTGCAGGGTGAACTCCACGCTGCTCTGTGGGCAGGTGACGCAGCTGATGCGCTGTCCCTGGACTCTGAACCTCACCCAGCTGGAGCAGCAGAGGTCAGAGCCCCCACAACACACACACACCAGCACAGGGCTTCAGAGTGCATTTCTACACAGTACAGTTATCCGGTGCTCAGACTGGCACCTTCTCCACATTTGGCTTTTAGATGTGGTCTCCACTCCTAGTCCATTAGGTTTTCTACTCATCAATTAAATACATCTGAACTATGATCTGTTAAGCAGATGACACAGTGTATTTTGGTACCCAGACTGTTCTTATTCCAGATACTCTGGTACCCAGACTGCTCATGTTACAGATACTCTGGTACACAGACTGCTCATGTTACAGATACTCTGGTACATGGACTGCTCATGTTACAGATACTCTGGTACACAGACTGCTCATGTTACAGATACTCCGGTACTTATATCACTTGTAAGACTGCTATGGAGACTGCTAGTGTTACAACAGTATACAGTTCTGTACACTCCTGTACAGTACAAAACAGTACAGTATGGTATATAGTACCACAGTACTCCATAAAGTAACACTGTGCACTACAGCACTATACAACTGTGTATGAAACCACACAAGTGTAGTTTTATGCAGTGTCCTTCTGGCTAAGACCTGCAGAGAAGAATAGCACAGTAAAACCCTGAAAATACCATGGTAAAGAGCAGTGGTAACCACTCGTAATGGCCTCTCCACGGCAGGACACAGCTGGGCCTGTCCTGCAACGCCACCGGCCTACTTGTGATGACCCAGGACAACACCCCCCTGGGCGGGAAAATCACCTACGATGCAGAGAAGAGGACGCGACAGGTGGACACAGAGATCTTCAACATGCTGCCTCAGGTACGAGTGAAGGGGCTGGTTTTCGTTTTCCTTCCTGCTCCCAGCTGTTGCTTGCCATGTCCGTCAGTAACATGTGGGAGTCACCCCCTGTTTCTCCTTCTGCGCCAGCATGGCTGACCGGGCTGAGGTGCTGGAGTGATGGTCCTGTTTCTTAGGGGATGTCAGTTCAAATCCCACAGCTGATGTCAAGGTCCTGGACCAGCAGGAACCTCATTTTCATAAGTCTCAGCCAAATAAATGAATAATAAATAAAACTTTATTTTATATAGCGCCTTTAAAGGTGGCTTCTCAAAGCGCTTTACAGGATGACAATAACAATAAATAAGAAGAATACAACAATAAATAAGAAGAATACACAAGATAAGACACAATTACAATTACAACAATACAACAATAACAATAGAGGAGACCGTGGAAGGTGGTACTAAGAAGAGCAGAGGGGTGAAGAATGGAACCAGTTAAGTAAAGGCTTTTCTGAAGAAGAGGGTTTTGAGTCTGGATTTGAAGAGTTTAGAGAAGGTGACTCTCTGATATCCTTGGGCAAAGAGTTCCAGAGCTTGGGGGCATAACAGGAGAAGGCCCTGTCACCCATACAATGTAGACGGGCTTGGGGGACAGTAAGGAGGGCAGAATTTGAAGAGCGGAGATTGCGAGGTGGGGAGTAGGGCGATAATAGTTCAGACAGGTATTGAGGTGCCAAGTCATGCAGAGCCTTATAGGTGAGCATGAGGATTTTAAAGTCCAAACAGAATTTGACCGGAAGCCAGTGCAAGGACTCCAGGATAGGAGTAATGTGAACACTTGCGCTAGACCTGGTCAGGATTCTGGCTGCTGAATTTTGGACATACTGCAGTTTGTTCAGAGTAGATTTAGATACCCCAGCGAGTAGAGCATTGCAGTAGTCAATTCAAGAGAACACAAATATGTTGATCAGCTTTTCAGCCACAGTTAATGATAGCATAGGGCGTAGTCTTGCAATATTTCTAAGGTGAAAAAAAGATGTTTTCACTGTATGCTGCACATGTCGAATGTTAAGCCAGAATCGAATATAACCCCAAGGTTTTTCAATTTTGATTGAAGCTCAAGTACAGAACCATCTACAGATAGGGTTACAGGACTGGCTTTACGAAGTTGATGGGGGGTGCCAATAAGCATGACTTCAGTCTTGTCGCAGTTAAGATGAAGGAAGTTTTGTGTCATCCAAATTTTTATGTCAGAGATGCAATTAGATAGAATAGAGACAGCCACATCAGTGTCAGGTTTGGTATGGATGTATATTTGAGGATTGTCAGTGTAAAAATGAAAGCTGAAGCCATGTGATCTTAAAAGCTGACCAAGTGGGAACATGTAAATGCTGAAGAGCAAGGGGCCCAGTATTGAGCCCTGGGGGACATCAGACTTGACAAGACCAATTTCAGACCTGTACCCATCGAGAGAGACAAAGTGACAGCGATCAGTGAGGTAAGATTTAAACCATTTGAGGGCAGTGTCAGAAACTCCAAACACAGTCTCGAGACGAAAAGTAAGATGTCATGGTCAACAGTGTCAAAGGCAGCACTGAGATCAAGAAGGATGAGTATGGAAAGAGAACCAGAATCAGAAGCTATTAGGAGATCGTTGTTGACTTTGACCAGGGCAGTTTCTGTGCTGTGAAGTTGACGGAAGGGGATTGGAGGGGTTCGAAAAGGTTGTTTGTCATACAGAAATTACAGAAATTGAATATCAGTTTGTTCTATACCGGGTGGCATGGTGGCACACTGGTGATGTCTCGCAGCCCTGAGGCCCCGAGTTCAGTTTTTGGGGTGCTGTCTGTGCGAAGTCTGTATGTTCTCCCCATGTTCAAGTGCGTTTCTACCCTCAGTCCATGGACATGCTGCTGGGAAAACTGGCCCTGGTGTGTGTGTGTGTGTGTGTGTGTGTGTGTGTGTGTGTGTGTGTGTGTGTGTGTGTGTGTGTGTGTGCGCCCTGTGGTGGACTGGCATCCTGTCCAGGGTGAACCCTGCCTCGTGCCCGTTGCTAGCTGGTATAGGCTCACGTGACCATGGAGCAGTTAAACTATGGAGAATGGTCAGTTTAATCATTAATAATACCTCATCCAATACCTCGGATGTCTGGTAGATCCACCGAGACTACAGACAGAGCTCTATAAGGGGTTCAAACCTTGCTCCCGGAGCAATGAGACTGGGTCCTGCAGCCAGGTTTCCTCAGACAGCGGCAGCGCCTTTAGAGCGGGCTCCCCGCCTCTGCTCCCAACCCTGACGCTCCCTTCTCCCCTCAGAGCCCCCCCTGGGCCGGCGGGCCGGGGGCTCGGCTCGGACGCTGCGCCGTCGTGGGGAACGGAGGGATTCTGCGGAACAGCAACTGCGGGGCCCACATCGACCGGGCTGACTTCGTGATCAGGTACCGGGCGCCTTCCTGCTCCTGTCCTGGCCACGCATCTTCTGTCCAGGGCAGGGTGTCACACTGGGGGGTCCGGTCTTTGACCCAGCCTCTGCAGGCAATCCAAAAATTAACTTAAGTCTTTTAAGGTCTTTTACAGTTGATTACAGAAAAAATACCCTCCAATAAAAGTGCAGTCGCCTTCAGTCTTGGTTGGAAGTGTTAACAATTATGCTGTTAATGTTAATAATTAGACCAGCTAACTAAGACTGGTTCTACGCTAACCAGAAACTCGAGTTGGATCAAATGTCAGACAACACGGGCCGGCTAGGAGTGGACCACTGGTCTTTGGTTTCCTCAGTCCTGGTCCTCTATCTGGCAGGATTCCCAACAGGAATCAGCTGTACCACAGTCTGACAGGATTCCCAACAGGAATCAGCTGTACCACAGTCTGACAGGATTGCCAACAGGAATCGGCTGTATCATGATCTGGCTGGATTCCCAGCAGGAATCACAAACTGTATGCGGAATGGTTGAGTCAAACACAGTTGGTGTGGTATGTTTGGGGTTGAGAGGGAAGCTGTGTCTGACTTTCCTGGAATTCAGTATGACGGCGTCCCAGAATTGAGCTTTCACTCTCCCTCTCCATGTTCCAGGCTCAATCTGCCCCCCCTGAACTACAGCAGGGACGTGGGGGTGAAGTCCAGCCTGGTGACAGTCAACCCCTCTCAGATCATCAAAAGGTACAGTAACTGTATCTCAGGAAGTCGCTGTACAGCTGTGGACATGCCCCCCATAGCCCTGTGCCACCTGGGTGCTCTGGCACTGTTTACATGTTTGCATGTTCAGCCCCACTCCTCCAGACACCAACAGCTACTGAGCCCAGTTCTTGGATTGTCAATTAAACCCTTTAACCCGCCACAAGCTCTGACATTGATGATCTCCACAGCACCAGACCCTGGAGGTGATGATCTCCATAGTGCTGAGCTCTGATGCTGGTGATCTCCATAATGCTAAGCTCCAGTGATGATGATCTCCACAGCTCTGAGCTGTGATGGTGATGATCACCACAGTGCTGAGCTCTAATGATGATCTCCACAGCACTGAGCTGTGATGGTGATAATCTCCACAGCACTGAGCTGTGATGGTCTCCACAATGCTGAGCTGTGATGGAGATGATCTCCACAGCACTGAGCTGTGATGGTGATGATCTCCACAGCGCTGAGCTCTCATGCTGATGATCTCCATAGCACTGTGTTCTACAATGCAAATGGCCCAGCTCATCCAAGTGTCTGGACCCTAAAAAATGTGGTTCCTCCCATCTGCAGCTACAGGAATCTGAACTACGCCAGGAGGCCCTTTGTGCAGAGAGTGTCCACGTACAAGAACGCCCACCTGGTCCTGCCGGCGTTCGCCTACTCCAGCTGCACCGACCCCTCCTTCCGAGTGTACTACACCCTGCAGGACAACCGCCCCCACCAGAGGGCGCTGTTCTACCACCCGGACTACCTGCGCCAGCTCGCCATCTACTGGCGGGAGAAGGGATTGCGGGAGACGCGGCTCTCCACGGGGCTGATGATGGTGAGCGCGGCCCTGGAGCTCTGCGACCGCGTCGAGCTCTACGGCTTCTGGCCCTTCTCCTTCGACCTCTCGGAGCGGCCCCTGTCCAACCATTACTACGACGACGTGCCGCCGAAAAGGGGCATGCACGCCATGCCCGAGGAGTTCCTGAGGCTGCTGCGCATGCACAGCCAGGGCGTGCTGCGGTTGCGCGTCGGACAGTGTCCGTGACGAGCCCAGCGCCGCTGCAGAGGCTTCCCCAGTTCGTACAACTGGGTGTTTCTCCCACAGTGACACACGACCCAGAGGACACCAGGGGAGACGATGTGGCAGTGCATGTGAAACTGAGATCAGGAGGCACTTCTTTACACAAAGAGTGGTGGGACTCCGGAACGAGCTGATTCCAGGGCTGCTTTCAGGAGATGGCTGGATGAGATCTTGGGGTCCTCTGGCTAGTGAAAAAAACTCAGTAATGGGACATTAAGTAATAGGGTATTCTGGGTGTTCAGTAATGGGGTATTCTGTAATGGGGTCTTATGTAATGGTGGAAAAGGAGTTGGGTGTTAGGTAATATGGTGTTGAGTGATGTGGTGTTAAGTAATGAGACATCAAGTAATGGGGTATTCTGTAACAGGGTGTTTAGTAATAGGGTGTTAAGTAATGGGGTATTCTGTAACAGGGTGTTTAGTAATAGGGTGTTAAGTAATGGGGTATTTTGTAATGGGGTCTTAAGTAATGGGGTATTTGGTAACCGGATGTTTAGTAATGGGGTGTTCAGTAACAGCGGGGAAAAGCAATGGGGTGTTAAGTAATGTAGTATTCAGTAAAGGCACATTAAGTAATGGGGTGTTAACATTCGGCAGCATTCAGACATTCGGTAACAGGGTGTTTAGTAGTGAGGTGTTAAGTAACGAGGTGTACAGTGTAAAGTAATGGGGTTAGGGAAAATTGGGGTCCGATGTTGTAATTGCTTGAAAGATTCTCTCATTTCAGATAAAAGCAGAGTAAAAGGTTTTTCAGTTCAACAACACAAATCTTCGGATATGGAGCCTTTTTATTAAAAGCCTATACACGGTCGGAGGGCTCTGCTGCCTCTGTTTACTCAGGGACCTGCTGTTACTCTTGAGAGCTGGGGTCCCCGATCCCTGTCCTGGGGTGTCTGAGCTCTTTACTCAGACAGAAGAGTACGTTTCCGCCCCGCCTGATGTCCCCTCCAACACTTTGTGATATCCCTGGACGTTCACACAGCAGAGCCTGCTTTATGGCTTCAATTAAAGCTCGCTGAAGCAAATGGTTTCTTTTGTGAGCTTTTTTTTTTCTGCACAGAGAAGTGAGAACGTGTCTCGCAAACCGAACTACAAACCCCAAGTGTCTATATAGCGCCTTGCATGCCACAGGCTGCGGGGCTGCTCTCGGGAGAGACCAGGGTAGCCTCAGCAATCACGGCGGGAAGGAGAGTCGTCAGGCAGGGAGTCCCTGCCCTCGCGGATGTGTGGCCCCCATCGCGCGGCCACGTGTCGGTTCGGAGATGCACGACTTGCAACAGCGCTTGCCCCCGAAGGGCAGTTGAGGCCGCGCAAGCACGACGCGCCACGAGCGCGTGTCCTGGGCGACCAGGGAGTTCCACCACTTCTCTGGAGCCGAGGTGCGTTTGGGGAGCTTGTTTGCTTTCTGAGCGCCGGGGGTGATTTCTGTTCACCATTATTTGCATACATGATCTTCATGTGTTGCTCATACCTCCTTGTGTGTTTACTTAGCTTAGCCTTCACCTTTATGGTAATGGGGCTGACTCTATTTTTGCAGCATCTCCACTCATCCACATGGACCTGTCGCTGGCTCCCCTCCCTTTCAGCCAGGACAGCGCGTTCCGTCGATGACCGCCACCGCCGCACTGTTTGGCATCTGCGTTGATCTGCAGCGTCACGAATTCCCCGCTTCACGACCCCTCTGTCGCGTGTGTGCGGTGCCGAACGCCACTCGTACTGCGATTTGCCTTCCGAGGTCGACCATCTGTAGTCATTGTGATGCTACAGCGCATAGCCCAGCTCAGAGTGGGAATCAGCCAGGACACTGGTGCTAACATCCCTACTCTCTACCAATACAACACAGTAATATTTAAATATCACAAGGCGCTCTAAAAGCACCCTACTCTTGCATTGTAGTTTATAGATTTTGTCCCTTTTTGAAAAGAATGTTTCATAGTGATCACATGTGTATGCAGTATAGTTGACGTTCTCTGGCTCTCCAGTATCCAGGCTGGAGGGGCTCCACTCTGTATGTTCTAACAGGTTCTCCTTTAATTCCAGAACAACCAATGAGAACAGAGAACATGAGAACAGGAAGGGACACGGCCGAGCCTTCAGCGATGTTGGACTCCAGGATCATGGTGCTGATTCGTGGACCGAAGAGGTTAGACAGGATCTGCAGCAGGACAGGCAGGAGAAAGAGTAAGAGGACGAGTTCAGATGCAATCCAATAATAATCATGCCCTAGGGGTTCGTGAGAGTGTGATCTAAGCGTCAAATTAAATACTCCTTTTAATAAATAGCAATTAATAATTAACAGTGTAATCATAAGAATAAGAAAAATAACAGTAGTAATACTGATATTTTACAAAGTGAAAAGAAGCAGGTTAAGAGGGTTTCTGTAGCATTTATCTACATTTATTGAAAGGTTTGATTTTGTTAAAATCTCAAGGGGGAACCTGAGGCAAATCATTTAGGCTGAAGGGGTTCAGCTGACAGAAAGGGATGGGAACCCCTGTGCTAGAGTAATGATGTCCTGTAGTAATGTTTCCCTAGAGTAATGATGTCCTGTAGTAATGTTTCCCTAGACTTGCAATGATGTCCTGTAGTAATGTTTCCCTAGACTAATGATGTCCTGTAGTAATGTTTCCCTAGAGGAATGATGTCCTGTAGGAATGTTTCCCTAGAGTAATGATGTCCTGTAGTAATGTTTCCCTAGACTTGCAATGATGTCCTGTAGTAATGTTTCCCTAGACTAATGATGTCCTGTAGTAATGTTTCCCTAGAGCAATGATGTCCTGTAGGAATGTTTCCCTAGAGTAATGATGTCCTGTAGTAATGTTTCCCTAGACTTGCAATGATGTCCTGTAGTAATGTTCCCTAGAGCAATGATTTCCTGTAGTAATGTTTCCCTAGAGCAATGATGTCCTGTAGTAATGTTTCCCTAGACTCGCAATGATGTCCTGTAGTAATGTTTCCCTAGAGCAATGATGTCCTGTAGTAATGTTTCCCTAGACTCACAATGATGTCCTGAAGAATCACACCTAAAGAATGCTCCACAGTCTCTTTCCTTTCCAGCCTGGAATAAACCTTTACTTTTCCTTTGCAGTCTAAGAGAGTAACAATGCCCTTTAGTACTGCTGCTCTGGACTATGATATATTACAATAATACTGTAATATATTATTGTTGTCCTACAGTTGCTCTAGAGTAATGATGTCCTATAGTAATGTTGCTCTAGCATATTTATGTCATGTAGTATTCTACCCTAGAGTAATGATATCTTGTAGTATTTTCTCTTAAAGTAACACTGACCTATTACGATAGTACTACAATACTCTAATATTGCCCTAGAGTAATGATGTCCTATAGTAATGTAATAATAATTATTATTATTATAATAATCGGTCTGGCAGCCCGGACAGCAGGACACGCTCGTGAGCTTCAAGGAGGAGGAATCGCGTGTCAACCGGCAGCGACACGAGACTGAAGGAGCGAGCCACGAGCTGGCCGGGCGCAGCGCCGGCCGTACATGAGCGCTGCTTACTTTATACAGTAACTCCCAAACAACACAGCAGACCAGAGAGGGATACATGAATCTGGATGTTAGTAAGGCCTCCCGCGTCACTCATCAGGGACCCAGCCCGGTGAGCTAAAGAGAGATCTCTCTACAGCCCAGAAGCTGTAGTCCTGCTATCACAGGGAAGGGCGGCGACGTCACCGCTCTGGTAAGCCGGCTCTTACACAGTGCCTGTCGGCCGTAAGAGTTACATACCATTGTATTTACAAGTTTATTAGATTTCTGCCTGTTTGCACAATCTGTCTGTTTGTTAAGCGCGTAAAGTGGGGTTTGTCCGCCGGAACCCGAAGCGCAGAGTTGAAACAGCGAGTGCTTCTCCAGGTGAACAGCTAGTGGACAGCCCAGGAGACCAGGTGGACCTGTTCAGCCACCTGCACGCCGGTCTGTTCCTGTACTTAATAAGACACCATTTCAGTTCTAACAGTTATTTTCCGCCCTGCACGCCGCTGGGCTCCGCACCTGAGTGTTTGCCCAGACTACTCTACCCGACCTTTAAAACAAGCTCTTCTCCAGAATGTGGAAAACACACCCACACGTATTGAGGGGGGTGGTCAGGCACAGCGGCGACAGGCAGTGCGCTCGGGCTGCCGGGCGCGAGAGACACTCACCTGTTGGTCGGAGCGGCGGAGCGCGGGGCGCGTCTCGGCCACGAGCGCCAGGCTGAGCAGGAGCACGAGGAGGACCGGGCACGAGAAGGAAGACGAGGAGGATGATGATGAAGAAGCAGATGAGACGTTCATCCTTGTTGTAGGGAGTGACAAAAGCTCGCAAAGAAAAAAGTTACGAAAGATTCTGTCAGGTCGATTTCTGTCGCTCGTTTCGGAGAGCAGCGTTCGGTGCGGGTGGCTAGTTCTGTTTCATAGGAAGGTTCCGGTTCTGTCCTGTACGCTCTCAGGACTGGTCAGGGTCTCTGTGCACCGAGGAGCCGCACGAGCGCTTAAAAGTCTCGCTCCTTGTGAATTCACGTATTCTCACCGGTCGCCCTGGGAAACTCGCTCCCTCCTCTTTTCGTCCACCCGCAAGCGGAGGAACTACTGCAAAGAGCGGACCCGCTTTCTCTGCGCCCGGGCCGAGCTCCCCGAGCAGTCTCGCCGCTGGCATCTCGGCTCTGCGCTGGCGGGGGCGAGCGGGGAAGGAACCAGGTTTGGTCCTTTGAAGCCCTGATATATGATAAATCTGAAGCCTGTCACTTCGCTGTGTGACCAATTAAGAAAGTGATTTGTTCAATCACATCCTTAAATTTGATCACTTTGGTCGAAAACCTGAGTGTCCTTAATCCCTCAAAGACTGGAGATCCCTTATCCTAACGAAGAACTTCCTTCCTGACTTCCAAGATCCAAGTCTTTTTTGCCAGCGGGACTTTCCTTGGGCGCTAAGGAGGTGAGGACCGGGGCTGCAATGAGAGTAGCGCGCCCCCTCGTGGCGCCGGTAGGAAACGTCTTCCCGGGTGGTGCGAGATCTGAAGCGCGCGCCTCGATCATTTTTCCGCCGGATCTCTGAAAGTAAAGTGTTGTCCACTTCTGGATCATTTGGGTGCTCCGTTTCGAAGAGGAGCACCGAGGACGTTTTATGCGCCAGAGTGAACGAAGTAGAAGCCACCCGCAAGCGGAGTAACTACTGCAAAGAGCGGACCCGATCTCTCTGCGCCCGGGCCGAGCGCCCCGAGCAGTCTCGCCGCTGGCCTCTCGGCTCTGCGCTGGCGGGGGCGAGCGGGGAAGGAACCAGCCATGCGGAGACTGCTTCGAGCTTGGGGAGAAAAAAAAAACAATAATCATTGTCTTGGTTCTTTCGCACCCTGTGAAAAACTACACGTCCGTCTCACCCGTGTCTTCCGCGTGAGCGACTCCCCTGGATTGTGCAGGAGGAGTTCAGTTTGAACCCACGGGCTGATCCTACCGCGGATTCAGCTGTTTGCCCGACCAGTTGCTTAGGGGGCTCTTAGCCTTTTGCTGCAGGGCTCCAGATTTAAATTGCGAATTTAGCAGCGTGATCCATGGCTCAGTTTTGAATTAGTTTCCTTTTAATTACTGGTGTCTAGAGATTATATCACTGCTGCTCAAACAAGACGAACTCTCCGGAAATCGGGGACGTGTACAAAATGACATGAAAACAATAATAGAGCAAGTAAAGGTTTATTCCATGCTGAAAACAGAAGAAGAGAAACCCAGCGTTTCGACAGTGTGCGCTTGTACAGGAGTCACACCACAGCCCCAACGTGTTTCTTTTCTCCTCTTTCAGTATGGAATAAACCTATTGTCCCTTTGCAGCCTACGCCTGCTGAGGCAGCACCCTACTAAAAATCAAATCAATTCAATGTATTTGTATATAGCGCCTTTCACAACACGGTTGCCCCACGGTGCTTAACAAAGCAAGTGGCCGAACATGCTGTGAAAACAGAACAGAGAAGGCCAGAGACAAAGCAGGAGAGCCGACACGATCGTGGACATGTTCCTACATAATGCGAGGCAGCAGTAGTTTCGAGAAACAAACTTGAAAACCTTTACCTGGTCCGTTTTAGTAAATATTCTAGCTACAGTATGCACGCAGTGCCGTTACAAATGAGAGGGAACAGTGCCGCCCACAGAAGGAGCGCTCAGGAGACGGGCAGTTTGCACCCCGGGTCCCAGTACTGCTGTGGTGCAGAGTCTACTGGCAGAGGAGGAGTCCTCACAGGTAGCTTTTCATCTACAGGGCTCAAAGAGCCAGAAGGGGTGTTTTGTTCCAGGGGACACAAGGACCCCCTTCCCCCTTTTTGTGTGTGCTCTTCTCCCAGCTGGGGCGCAGGGAGTTTAAGCAGAACGAACAGCTCTTTTGACAGGGGATGCAAGTCTTTCGGCTGCAGCACAGTTGAAGCCAATAAACCCGACAATTCACCTTTGGACTATAAATGTTGTCACATGATGCTCACCGTTCGCGCTTGTACCTTTGGCGTGATTCATTATGCTAATTCCAATGTGCGTGTCTCTCCCATCTGAGCGTCTCTCCTGCGCTTCCCTCCTGTCCCTCACGGGTGCTGTCGGTCTGTTGTGTCGCTCCTCCTTCAAACCTCCCGAGCTGAGCTCGGGTCCAGGCGAGTGGGGACGGCCCGCCAGTCTGTGCGTCTCAGGTCGTCGTCCCTGTCCTCTTCCTCCTCCTCCTCCTCCTCCTCGCTCAGCCGCGATGACGATCGGCCTGAGGCTGGCCACCCTCGCGCTTCTCCTGGCTGTCATCCTCTTCATCCGCTCTTCCTACCGGCTGGCGGAGACCGCGCGCCTGACCCTCCGGCACGAGAGCTCCTCACGGTAAAGCCCTCTCCTCCCTCCCTGTGCTGCGAGTCTCCTTCGCCCCGGAAAACTTTTTTTTTCCATTCTGCTTTTTTTCCATTCGAACACAGAAGTTTAGACCGCAGATTTAGCGGTGTTTGCTGATCAGTCGCTCAGTCAATTCTATTTTACTCGTCTCCTGGGCTTGTGTGTTGCAAATACTTCTGCGTGCTAAATGGTAACCTATAGACATACAAAACAACTTAGAGTAACGGGCTATCTCTTTAAATACAATGCAATGCAAGTATGAAACGGAGTCCCCAGACATTGTTTTACGGTTTGATGCTGAAGATTCCTAGTGATGTGCTGTTGTCATTTACTTTATAAGACCATAACACGTCGAATTTTCTAAAGAAAAGGGAAGTTATGCCCTTAAATATATGTGTCACTTAGTTGAGCGTGCATGAACTTTGACCATGATAAGAACCATGATTCTTAAGGATCATAACAACCCATCCAAGACGAACGATATAAGGCTCTAGACCTGTAGTGCACACCCAGACTCAACGAAATGTATTGGCATGTCTGATAATAATAGCATTGCTGGAGAATAAAAAATGTCTTTATAAATATTTACAGTACAATCGTGTTATTGAACATTTACGTGCATCACCTAAACTATTATTGCGTAGAGTCAACTGTCGGGCAGGTGTGGGAATTTGTTCGTGCTTAACCTGCAGGCAGCAGCGACTCGCTCTGCTCCTCTGAAAGAGCCTCATTGTGTCCTTTTTGCGGTTTAACGACAATGTTCCCCTAGGGGGCAGCATAGTTGCGTACTGGGCCCGGGTTCAAATCCTGGGGTGCTGTGTGTGTGGAGTTTGTATGTTCTCCCCGCGGGCAGGTGGGCTTCCTCCCACAGCCCAAAGACACACTGGTTGGCTTGTGTCCGTGTGTTCCTGCCTTTCAGTGGAGAGCGTCCCTTCCAGGGTGTACCCTGCCTTGCGCCCGTTGCTTGCCGGGATAGACTCCCCTGTGACCCTGTATTAGATAAAGCAGCTAGCAAATGGGTGGATGTTCCCCCTGTTTTTAAAAGAGGCAAACATGAGACCTACATATATCGCAAAGCTGTTTCTAAACTCTGGAGGAAGCCGCAGTCTCAGAGCTGTGAGAGCACTAACAGCTGGCTTGTTCTACAATCATGCTGTAAATGCTGTACTTGTCCAGAGGGAAACATCTTCTGCTTCAGGATCTGGGGACGTGTCATTTCAGATGTTTGCCGCGCTTTTGTGTGTGTGTGCGTGTGCAGTCCACGTTCCATGAAACATGAAGGTGCACATCATAAAATGTTCTAGGCAACTGTATTAAGCAAATACAAAATGGCCTCACACAACCGCATTATAGTTTTAACATAAAATATTTTGTTTCCTGTGAGCACTGTAACACCCGACTTCTGGTATTGTGGGATCAGCCCAACCACCTGTTTCCCTTATCTGAAGTTAGACGAAGCTTCTCAGAAACAGAATACACAGAAACATAGTGGAAGTTCTCCCTCAAACACTGGTATAGTAAATAGAAGAGGTGTGCACTGCTTTCGGACAGTGAAACATTTAACTCAGTTCCGAAGTGATTCATATATAGAAAACAAGTGGGCTGTTTAAAACTGCTTAAAAACATAAACAGGTTTTTTTAGCTAGTAGTGAATGGATTGATTAAGTAACCAGGGTATCGACTTCAACAACATGACTGGGTGCCTTGTTCCACACTCCCACTGCCCTTTGTGTAAAGGCATCCCTCCTTAAAGTGCATTTATAACCGGGAACCGGAAGCACTTCTGAACACAAAGGGTGGTGGGAGTGTGGAACAAGATGCCAAGGTTTGTTGTTGTTACCCTGGCTTTATTCAAGACAGAGCCGGATGAGATCCTTCAGTGAGGAGAGGAGGCATATCTTTACACAAAGGGTGGTGGGGGAGTGGAACTAGCCAAAGTTATCCAAAGGGCTACTAATGATCAGAGCGCAAGATCTGCATCTCTGCCTATTTCCCCTGGAGCATGCACCCTGTCTCCCTCGCACAGCACTGCACTTGGGGATTCTGCCTCGACAACAGAACCTACACCAGCTCTCAAGCCGTCCCCCATCTGGGGTTCCCCAAACTCTGTGTTTCAGGAAGGCGAGCCCCACGCCCCCGATCTCCGAGGAGATGGCCCTGCGCTGCCTGCAGCTCCAGCAGGAGGTCCTGGGGATGCAGTCGCTGAAGAAGTGAGTCTTGGTCATTCCGTCTTCTCCCGGCGCGCTCTTCCCAGCCACGCAAGCAGAACAGGTTACAGGCGTCAGACAATTGAGGAAGATAAGGATCTCTTAAATGGTAGGAAGTTGCAAGTAGCTCTGTAAACACACAGGTACCATGTGTGCATGTGTTTGAGCAGTAAAAATTGAACCATTACCATCACCCTGTGACTCCGATCTGATACGGGAAGGAGCTGTTTCTGTAGCGGATGTCCTACACTTCTGGACAGGTTACAGGATTAAGAGGAGACTGGAGGGGTCTGTCTGTCCCTGTGTCTCTGCTGTCCCTGGTCCTCTCTGTCTGTCCCTGTGTCTTTGCTGTCCCTGGTCCTCTCTGTCTGTCCCTGTGTCTCTGCTGTCACTGGTCCGCTCTGTCTGTCCCTGTGTCTCTGCTGTCCCTGGTCCTCTCTGTCTGTCCCTGTGTCTCTGCTGTCCCTGGTCCTCTCTGTCTGTCCCTGTGTTTCTGCTGTGCCTGGTCCTCTCTGTCTGTCCATGTCCCTGTCTTTCTGCTGTCCCTGGTCCTCTCTGTCTGTCTGTCCCTGTGTCTTTCTCTCTGCATGTATCTGTATGTTTCTCTGTGTGAGCGGTGAGGGATGTCAGGAGATGCCCAGTGTCAGGTTTGAAAAGTGTCAGGGAACGAGACAGGGACAGTTGAACAATTAGACTAACCTGTCAGGCCCTCTGGTGTATTCCTGTTCCAGCACACCTGTGTACTGCTTTTGTGTGTTGACTGCAGGGTGAACTCCACGCTGCTCTGTGGGCAGGTGACGCAGCTGATGCGCTGTCCCTGGACTCTGAACCTCACCCAGCTGGAGCAGCAGAGGTCAGAGCCCCCACAACACACACACACCAGCACAGGGCTTCAGACTGCATTTCTACACAGTACAGTTATCCGGTGCTCAGACTGGCACCTTCTCCACATTTGGCTTTTAGATGTGGTCTCCACTCCTAGTCCAGTAGGTTTTCTACTCATCAATTAAATACATCTGAACTGTGAACAGTGTATTTTGGTAGCCAGACTGCTCTTATTCCAGATACTCTGGTACACAGACTGCTCATATTCCAGATACTCTGGTACATGGACTGCTCATATTCCAGATACTCTGGTACATGGACTGCTCATGTTACAGATACTCTGGTACACGGACTGCTCATGTTACAGATACTCTGGTACATGGACTGCTCATGTTACAGATACTCTGGTACATGGACTGCTCATGTTACAGATACTCTGGTACTTATATGACTTGTAAGACTGCTATGGAGACTGCTAGTGTTACAACAGTATACAATTCCGTACACTCCTGTACAGTACAAAACAGTACAGTATGGTATACCACAGTACTCCATAAAGTAACACTGTGCACTACAGCACTATACAACTGTGTATGAAACCACACATGTGTAGTTTTATGCAGTGTCCTTCTGGCTAAGACCTGCAGAGAAGAATAGCACAGTAAAACCCTGAAAATACCATGGTAAAGAGCAGTGGTAACCACTGGTAATGGTCTCTCCACGGCAGGACAGAGCTGCGCCTGTCCTGCAACGCCACCGGCCGACTCGTGGTGACCCAGGACAACACCCCCCTGGGCGGGACGATCACCTACGATGCAGAGAAGAGGACGCGACAGGTGGACACAGAGATCTTCAACATGCTGCCTCAGGTACGAGTGAAGGGGCTGGTTTTCGTTTTCCTTCCTGCTCCCAGCTGTTGCTTGCCATGTCCGTCAGTAACATGTGGGAGTCACCCCCTGTTTCTCCTTCCGCTCCCTTCTCCCCTCAGAGCCCCCCCTGGGCCGGCGGGCCGGGGGCTCGGCTCAGGCGCTGTGCAGTCGTGGGGAACGGAGGGATTCTGCGGAACAGCAGCTGCGGGGCCCACATCGACCGGGCCGACTTCGTGATCAGGTACCGGGCGCCTTCCTGCTCCTGTCCTGGCCACGCATCTTCTGTGCAGGGCAGGCTGTCACACTGGGGGGTCCGGTCTTTGACCCAGCCTCTGCAGGCAATCCAAAAATTAACTTAAGTCTTTTAAGGTCTTTTACAGTTGATTACAGAAAAAATACCCTTCTATAAAAGTGCAGTCGCCTTCAGTCTTGGTTGGAAGTGTTAACAATTATGCTGTTAATGTTAATAATTAGACCAGCTAACTAAGACTAAGACTGTACCACAGTCTGACAGGTTTGCCAACAGGAATCAGCTGTACCACAGTCTGACAGGATTGCCAACAGGAATCGGCTGTATCATGATCTGGCTGGATTCCCAGCTGGAATCACAAACTGTATGCGGAATGGTTGAGTCAAACACAGTTGGGGTTGAGAGGGAAGCTGTGTCTGACTTTCCTGGAATTCAGTATGACGGCGTCCCAGAATTGAGCTTTCACTCTCCCTCTCCATGTTCCAGGTTCAATCTGCCCCCCCTGAACTACAGCAGGGACGTGGGGGTGAAGTCCAGCCTGGTGACAGTCAACCCCTCTCAGATCATCAACAGGTACAGTAACTGTATCTCAGGAAGTCGCTGTACAGCTGTGGACATGCCCCCCATAGCCCTGTGCCACCTGGGTGCTCTGGCACTGTTTACATGTTCAGCCCCACAGCACCAGACCCTGGAGGTGATGATCTCAGCAGTGCTAAGCTCTGATGCTGGTGATCTCCATAATGCTAAGCTCCAGTGATGATGATCTCCACAGCTCTGAGCTGTGATGGTGATGATCACCACAGTGCTGAGCTCTAATGATGGTGATTTCCACAGTTCTGAGCTCTGATAATTATTAACTCCACAGCTCTGAGCTTCGATGATGATGATGATGCGCTGAGCTGTGATGGTAATTTTGATCTCCACAGCACCAGGCTCTAAAGGTGATGATCTCAACAGTGCTCAGCTCTGACGACGATAAACTCCACAGCTCTGAGTTGTGATGGTGATGATCATCACATCGCTGAGCTCTGATGGTGATGACCTCCACAGCGCTGAACTGTGATGGTCTCCACAATGCTGAGCTGTGATTGAGATGATCTCCACAGCGCTGAGCTGTGATGGTGATGATCTCCACAGCACTGAGCTGTGATGGTCTCCACAATGCTGAGCTGTGATGGAGATAATCTCTACAGCACTGAGCTGTGATGGTGATGATCTCCACAGCACTGAGCTGTGATGGTCTCCACAATGCTGAGCTGTGATGGAGATGATCTCCACAGCACTGAGCTGTGATGGTGATGATCTCTACAGCGCTGAGCTCTCATGATGATGATCTCCATAGCACTGTGTTCTACAATGCAAATGGCCCAGCTCATCCAAGTGTCTGGACCCTGAAAATGTGGTTCCTCCCATCTGCAGCTACAGGAATCTGAACTACGCCAGGAGGCCCTTTGTGCAGAGAGTGTCCACATACGAGAATGCCCACCTGGTCTTGCCGGCGTTCGCCTTCTCCTTCTGCACTGACCCCTGTTTCCGAGTGTACTACACCCTGCAGGACAACCGCCCCCACCAGAGGGCCCTGTTCTACCACCCGGACTACCTGCGCCAGCTCGCCACCTACTGGCAGGAGAAGGGATTGCGGGAGACGCGGCTCTCCACGGGGCTGATGATGGTGAGCGCGGCCCTGGAGCTCTGCGACCGCGTCGAGCTCTACGGCTTCTGGCCCTTCTCCTTCGACCTCTCGGAGCGGCCCCTGTCCAACCATTACTACGACGACGTGCCGCCGAACAGGGGCATGCACGCCATGCCCGAGGAGTTCCTGAGGCTGCTGCGCATGCACAGCCAGGGCGTGCTGCGGTTGCGCGTCGGACAGTGTCCGTGACGAGCCCAGCGCCGCTGCAGAGGCTTCCCCAGTTCGTACAACTGGGTGTTTCTCCCACAGTGACACACGACCCAGAGGACACCAGGGGAGACGATGTGGCAGTGCATGTGAAACTGAGATCAGGAGGCACTTCTTTACACAAAGAGTGGTGGGACTCCGGAACGAGCTGATTCCAGGGCTGCTTTCAGGAGATGGCTGGATGACATCTTGGGATCCTCTGGCTAGTGAAAAAAACTCAGTAATGGGACATTAAGTAATAGGGTATTCTGGGTGTTCAGTAATGGGGTATTCTGTAATGGGGTCTTATGTAATGGTGGAAAAGGAGTTGGGTGTTAGGTAATATGGTGTTGAGTGATATGGTGTTAAGTAATGAGACATTAAGTAATGGGGTATTCTGTAACAGGGTGTTTAGTAATAGGGTGTTAAGTAATGGGGTATTCTGTAACAGGGTGTTTAGTAATAGGGTGTTAAGTAATGGGGTATTCGGTAACCGGATGTTTAGTAATGGGGTGTTCAGTAACGGCGTGGAAAAGTAATGGGGTGTTAAGTAATGTAGTATTCAGTAAAGGCACATTAAGTAATGGGGTGTTAACATTCGGCAGCATTCAGACATTCGGTAACAGGGTGTTTAGTAGTGAGGTGTTAAGTAACGAGGTGTACAGTAAAGTAATGGGGTTAGGGAAAATTGGGGTCCGATGTTGTAATTGCTTGAAAGATTCTCTCATTTCAGATAAAAGCAGAGTAAAAGGTTTTTCAGTTCAACAACACAAATCTTCGGATATGGAGCCTTTTTATTAAAAGCCTATACACGGTCGGAGGGCTCTGCTGCCTCTGTTTACTCAGGGACCTGCTGTTACTCTTGAGAGCTGGGGTCCCCGATCCCTGTCCTGGGGTGTCTGAGCTCTTTACTCAGACAGAAGAGTATGTTTCCGCCCCGCCTGATGTCCCCTCCAACACTTTGTGATATCCCTGGACGTTCACACAGCAGAGCCTGCTTTATGGCTTCAATTAAAGCTCGCTGAAGCAAATAGTTTCTTTTGTGAGCTTTTTTTTTTCTGCACAGAGAAGTGAGAACGTGTCTCGCAAACCGAACTACAAACCCCAAGTGTCTATATAGTGCCTTGCATGCCACAGGCTGCGGGGCTGCTCTCGGGAGAGACCAGGGTAGCCTCAGCAATCACAGTGGGAAGGAGAGACGTCAGGCAGGGAGTCCCTTTTTTTTTTTTTAAATCAGATCACTTTATAAGCCATATACAATTTCTTGCCTTGTCTTTTCTGCATACCCCAACTTGCTCTCCATGAGACACACAGACAGAGAGAAGCTTGGGGTCAGAGCACAGAGTCAGCCATTTATATGGCACCCCTGGAGCAGCTGGGGTTAAGGGCCTTGCTCAAGGGCCCAACAGAGTAGGATTCCTCTGCCAGCCACAGGATTTGAACCGGCAACCTTCTAGCTACAGATCCTTAGCCACAGAGACACCACTCCGCGCAAGCACGACGCGCCATGAGCGAGCGATCTACGCGCACGCGACGGCCACAGGCACCAGCTTGGCGCGTGTCCCGGGTGACCAGGAAGTTCCACCACTTCTCTGGAGCCGAGGTGTGTCTGGGGAGCTTGTTTGCTTTCTGAGCTCCGGGGGCGATTTCTGTTCACCATTATTTGCATACAGGATCTTCATGTGTTGCTCATACCTCCTTGTGTGTTTACTTAGCTTAGCCTTCACCTTTATGGTAATGGGGCTGACTCTATTTTTGCAGCATCTCCACTCGTCCACATGGACCTGTCGCTGGCTCTGTCGGATTTCCGAATCTGACGGAATGATCTCCCATTCGCCTGTACGGTGTATGTGGTGGGACTCATAGGAGTCCTGTGCACAAGTCATGTAGGAGTCTGACAGGACTCAGTGCTGTGAGCAGTCCTATAGGAGTCTGACAGGACTCAATGCAGTGAGCAGTCCTATAGGAGGATGGAATCTGACAGTACAGGTGCAGAACGTTCTTAAAATATTGTTGCAATTATCCTGCAAAACATCTTTAAGAATCTTATTTTTCATACTTCTGTTTTGTCAATCTGGGTACTATCGACACTATTTTGTGTTTCTCCTGGCACGGGCCCAGGTTGGTCTGCTCAAAAATAAGAACACATAACACCGGACTCTCACCCCCTTCAAACATCGTTGAGAAAAATAACTCTTCATATATTTATAGGCATCAAAAATAAATTAAAGAGCAAACAGGCATCATAAATAACAATTATACACAAGAGGCATGTCTGGCTTTAGCTCGTGTTGAACCAGTTGTCAGAGATTTCTCTACAGAGGGCAAAGGTCACGTCACGTGTGTCTCCAGACGGGCCCGGCCAGAGCTGACCCCACCCGTGGACCAGCTCGCCAGTGACCCCGTCACCCCACAGCTACATCGAACCAGTTTACAGCAAAACCGGGGGTCAGAACCAACACTAAACACCTACGACACATCAACATCAACAACAACGCTTGATCTCTCCCCGAGTGAACCCCGTCGCACATCGGACTCAGGTAAAAGTCTCTCCTCTCTGTCCCGCTGGGTGCCGTACCGCGGTCCCCTCCCTTTCAGCCAGGACAGCGCGTTCCGTCGATGACCGCCACCGCCGCACTGTTTCAACGGGTGGTCAATTCGCGGGGGTCTTCCGGCATCCTTGTTGATCTGCAGCGTCACGAATTCCCCGCTTCACGACCCCTCTGTCGCGTGTGTGTGGTGCCGAACGCCACTCGTACTGCGATTTGCCTTCCGAGGTCGACCATCTGTAGTCATTGTGATGCTACAGCGCATAGCCCAGCTCAGAGTGGGAATCAGCCAGGACACTGGTGCTAACACCCCTACTCTCTACCATTACAACACAGTAATATTTAAATATCACAAGGCGCTCTAAAAGCACCCTACTCTTGCATTATAGTTTATAGATTTTGTCCCTTTTTGAAAAGAATGTTTCATAGTGATCACATGTGTATGCAGTATAGTTGACATTGTCTGGCTCTCCAGTATCCAGGCTGGAGGGGCTCCACTCTGTATGTTCTAACAGGTTCTCCTTTAATTCCAGAACAACCAATGAGAACAGAGTGGGAGGGGCTACACCGGCGCCAGTCACTTTCCAGCAGCCAATACGAATGCAGTGGGAGGGGCTACGGCAGAGACAGGCGGTCCTGCAGCCAATAGGGAGACGGGGGGGGGACGGGGTTCTCGATGCAAACCCCACCCCTGTGCGCAGAGCAGGTCCATGAGGGAGGAGGAGTCAGTCTTTTACGTGAATCCCGGTGGGCAGACACTGCGGTCCAGAGAGCCAATCAGAGAGCTGCTTGACAGTCAATTACTCAGGGTTGTGCTGTAAGACAGAGCAAAAGCAGGGATGTGAGGACTGTAGTGAACCAGGGTATTTAATTCCACTGCTGGATGGGCTACAGTACAGTACAATTTACTCCTGGCAAAAGCAAAAAAAGAACACGGACACTACCATTTACAGTGTGACCTGGTTCTCCATAATATCAATTATACCCTTAAAATAGTTTTAGTTTACTCACCTCTCGGCCCGTGTATTGCTAGCAGCCCAGCCCGCTCATGGACCCGATCCGGTCCATCTTCATGCCGAAGCAGCCGCGCCCCATGCTCTTCCGGGTCCGCCCGCGGAAGGTCTTCTGCTGGCTCAGGAAGTCCTGGAAGAGGCGGGACCAGACCTTCCCGTTGCCCTGCGCCAGCGCAGGCTCCGCCTCCTCTGCGCGGACGCCCCGCCCCTCTCTCCACGCGGGCGGGGGGGGTCGGGCAGGGGGCGGGGTCTCGGGAAGGGACACGGCCGAGCCTTCTGCGATGTCGGACTCCAGGATCATGGCGCTGATTCGTGGACCGAAGAGGTTAGACAGGATCTGCAGCAGGACAGGCAGGAGAAAGAGTAAGAGGACGAGTTCAGATGCAATCCAATAATAATCATGCCCTAGGGGTTCGTGAGAGTGTGATCGAAGCGTCAATGTCAAATTAAATAGTCCTTTTAATAAATAGCAATTAATAATTAACAGTGTAATCATAAGAATAAGAAAAATAACAGTAGTAATACTGATATTTTACAAAGTGAAAAGAAGCATGTTAAGAGGGTTTCTGTAGCATTTATCTACATTTATTGAAAGGTTTGATTTAGTTAAAATCTCAAGGGGGTACCTGAGGCAAATCATTTAGGTTGAAGGGGTTCAGCTGACAGAAAGGGATGGGAACCCCTGTGCTAGAGCAATGATGTCCTGTAGGAATGTTTCCCTAGAGCAATGATGTCCTGTAGTAATGTTTCCCTAGACTCGCAATGATGTCCTGTAGTAATGTTTCCCTAGAGCAATGATGTCCTGTAGTAACGTGACACAAGAATGCTCCACAGTCAAAATGTTGTCTCTTTCCTTTCCAGCCTGGAATAAACCTTTACTTTTCCTTTGCAGTCTAAGAGAGTAACAATGCCCTTTAGTACTGCTGCTCTGGACTATGATATATTACAATAATACTGTAATATAGTATTGTTGTCCTACAGTTGCTCTAGAGTAGTGATGTCCTATAGTAATGTTGCCCTAGAGTAATGATATCTTGTAGTATTTTCTCCTAAAGTAACACTGACCTATTACGATAGTACTACAATATTCTAATGTTGCCCTAGAGTAATGATGTCCTATAGTAATGTTGTCCTACAGTAATGTTGTAATAATAATTATTATTAATAAGCCCCACCTGTTCACCATATCAATAAAATTATATTCTACAATAATGCTGTTCTAGAATAATGTCGTCCATTTGTATCTTTGTCCTATACTAAAGCCGAAATATGCACTGAAACACAGAATTAAAAGTTGCACTTAATACTTTTCAAAAACCGGGAAACTACCACAGACAAGCCTGGAGTCGGGTTTTAAATGTCACGCGCACCCGGCGGGGTCTGGCAGCCCGGACAGCAGGACACGCGCGTGAGCTTCAAAGAGGAGGAATCGCGTGTCAAACGGCAGCGACACGAGACTGCAGGAGCGAGCCGCGAGCTAGCCGCGCGCTGGCCGGGCGCAGCGCCGGCCGTACATGAGCGCTGCTTACTTTATACAGTAACTCCCAAACAACACAGCAGACCAGAGAGGGATACATGAATCTGGATGTTGGTAAGGCAGTACGACCGTGCGCCTCTCTTCCCAGATGTTTGTTTCCGAGCCACATCTGGATTTCACACTCGATGTGGAGACGTTGTTTGCGCGGCCGCTAACTCCTCTCCGGGCGGGCTGAACCGGGGGGCTCGTCCAGTTTAACCAGCCGGCGCCTAAAGAACATTGTCTGCGTTGTAACGAGAAGATCATCCGGTACTTTTGTGTGGAGCGATGCGTTAGAAAGCTGTCCAGTTACCTGCGTACATATACCATTGTATTTACAAGTTTATTAGATCTCTGCCTGTTTGCACAATCTGTCTGTTTGTTAAGCGCGTAAAGTGGGGTTTGTCCGCCGGAACCCGAAGCGCAGAGTTGAAACAGCGAGTGCTTCTCCAGGTGAACAGCTAGTGGACAGCCCAGGAGACCAGGTGGACCTGTTCAGCCACCTGCACGCCGGTCTGTTCCTGTACTTAATAAGACACCATTTCAGTTCTAACAGTTATTTTCCGCCCTGCACGCCGCTGGGCTCCGCACCTGAGTGTTTGCCCAGACTACTCTACCCGACCTTTAAAACAAGCTCTTCTCCAGAATGTGGAAAACACACCCACACGTATTGAGGGGGGTGGCCAGGCACAGCGGAAAGACACTCACCTGTTGGTCGGAGCGGCGGAGCGCGGGGCGCGTCTCGGCCACGAGCGCCAGGCTGAGCAGGAGCACGAGGAGCAGCGGGCACGAGAAGGAAGAGGAGGAGGAGGATGATGAAGAAGAAGATGAGACGTTCATCCTTGTTGTACGGAGTGGCAAAAGCAAAGAAAAAAGTTACGAAAGATTCTGTCAGGTCGATTTCTGTCGCTCGTTTCGGAGAGCAGCGTTCGGTGCGGGTGGCTAGTTCTGTTTCATAGGAAGGTTCCGGTTCTGTCCTGTACGCTCTCAGGACTGGTCAGGGTCTCTGTGCACCGGGGAGCCGCACGAGCGCTTAAAAGTCTCGCTCCTTGTGACGTCACGGATTCTCACCGGTCGCCCTGGGAAACTCGCCCCCCCCTCGCCCCCTCCTCTTTTCGTCTTTTCTTCTTCTTGGTGCTTTCATCTCTTTCTCTCCTCCATTTCTCCCCCCACTTGCTATAAACAACTGTACACAAGATCCAACTCACAGGTTCTTGGCTCTGTCAAAAGGAATCAGATCAGGTATATGAACCCTTGGCCACCTGTGTCTCGAATCATTCAGTTCTCTGCCACCAAGGGCACAGAGGATACAGAGGTGTGCAGACAGGTGTTTAAAGAGAGAGACAACAGACAGACAGGTACAGAGGTGTGCAGACAGGTGTTTAAAGAGAGAGACAGCAGACAGACAGGTACAGAGGTGTGCAGACAGGTATTTAAAGAGAGAGTCAACAGACAGACAGGTACAGAGGTATGCAGACAGGTATTTAATGAGAGAGACAGCAGATAGACAGGTTCAAAGGTGTGCAGACAGGTATTTAAAAGAGAGAGACAGCAGACAGACAGGTACAGAGGTGTGTAGACAGGTGTTTAAAGAGAAAGTCAACAGACAGGTACAGAGGTGTGCAGACAGGTGTTTAAAGAGAGAGACAGCAGACAGACAGGTACAGAGGTGTGCAGACAGGTGTTTAAAGAGAGAGACAGCAGACAGACAGGTACAGAGGTGTGCAGACAGGTATTTAAAGAGAGAGCAGATAGACAGGTACAGAGGTGTGCAGACAGGTGTTTAAAGAGAGAGACAGCAGACAGACAGGTACAGAGGTGTGTAGACAGGTATTTAAAGAGAAAGTCAACAGACAGACAGGTACCAGTGAGACAGGTGGAGAGAGACAGACGGGTTGTTCTGAGCCCCACTCTGTTTTATGGCCCTTCCGAAAGGCAGCCTTCACCACCCTCCCCCTCGTAAACCCCTCTCGCAGGGAACGGCGCGCGGAGAGGAAAGCATTCCTCTCCCGGACTCGCCGGCCGGAGACTCGATGTTTCGGCGGCCGCAGCCCGTTTCCTTAGAGACGGCTCCCAGCGCGGGACCTTTCCTGCCTGTTGTGCACGAAGCCACATTTCCGCAGAGCAGAGGACGGGGCGCACAGCTATTCCAGCCTTTGTTCAGAGGCCATTAAACCTGCACTGTCCCCCGAACAAAGGCATTCCACTGCAGGGCTCTGCCCTGTGGACGGCACACCGCGGTACAAACAGACTGCACTGGGATCAGGGTAAAAGCACAGTACTGTGCAGTACAGCCCACTGAGATCAGGGTATAAACACAGTACAGTTCAGTACAGCCCACTGAGATCAGGGTATTAACACAGTACAGTACAGTACAGCCCACTGAGATCAGGGTATAAACACAGTACAGTGCAGTACAGCCCACTGAGATCAGGGTAAAAGCACAGTACTGTGCAGTAAAACCCACTGAGATCAGGGTATAAACACAGTACAGTGTAATAAAGTCCACTGAGATCAGTGTATAAACACAGTACAGTACAGCCCACTGAGATCAGGGTAGAAAGACAGCACAGTGCAGTAAAGTACTGTGGGATTAGGGTATAAAGACAGTACAGTGCAGTAAAGCCCAGAGAATTCAGGGTAAAATCGAGGATGGGCACAGAAATGTATTACAGAAAAGATCGCCAAATATCTCTACCCGATCATGTAACAGATCAGGATCAGCTCTCCTGGGTGCATTCAGCAACGTCTCTTTCAGATGTTCCCCACTGCCCCTGTACAGCCCCTAAATTCACTCAGGCTAGTCTTCCTCCTCCTCATCCTCCTCGTTGTCCACAGCCCGGAGAAGAGTTGGGGAGAGAAGGATAATGACCTTTTGGTTTGCTCCTGAAGCGCAGCCTGCAGCCCTCCAGCCCACTCCTGGCACCTGCTTCCATTGTGTGCGGAGTGTGGGCAGGATCCGTGCGGAGAGGGATTAGACGGAGTCGGAGCAGCGGGAAGGCTTGGAAAGGAGACTGTGAGAGCAACACTCCAGGACGGGCTCGTTAGCAGCCAGCTAATTAACGGCAACACCTCAGGAGGGAAGCCAGGGATATTGGGGTTCTCTGAGCCACCTGGTGGTGACTCACTCTGTACGGTTTGATTTCTATGTCCTGGCTAATTAATGGTAATTAATTAACATTCTTTTCCCCTTGGCTCAGACAAAGAGGGAACAATCCATCCACAGTGGAATCAAACGCTTAGTAACGCGCGTGACTAATTTTTCAGTAATTTACTGCGGCAGGCAAAAGTATTCACCCCCTTCCCCTTCCCATGATGCCTGGTTTTGTTGAACTCCAAGTGATGTGTTTATAAGCGGGGGGTGGGCGAAGACACGCAATGATCGGCTTGGGTTTTCATCGCTGCTGTGGCTGACATTTAACTCCCCTTGCCCAATAAAGGTGTTCAGTCTGAGCATTCACGTTTCAGATTAAATATTCACTTCAAAACAACGTGGACACATCATTTGTAATTCAATCCAACGAAACGCCATTTGAAGAGGGTGAATAATTTTGCAAGGCACTCAGTATCTGCATTCTGTACTTCGCAGATCAGTCCATCTATTTCCTAACCTCTTTGTCTAATTCAGGGTCGCAGGGGAGCTGGAGCCCATCCTGACCAGCAATGGGCACAACTCAGGGTCCAGCCTGGACAGGACGCCAGTGCCTCACAGTCCTGCGCAGTACAGAGCAGACACACACACTCACTCCAGGACCAGTTTCCCCAGAAGCCAATTAACACACCAGCACGTCTTTGGACTGTGGGAGGAAACCCACACAAAACCAGGGGAGAACACGCAAACTCCACACAGACAGCAGCCTGGGATATAAACCCACAGTCCCTGCACTGCAAGGCTGAGGTGCTAACCACTTCACCACCTTGCCACCCACTTTTATGCTTTATTCTTTATCCTAAGGATATCGGTCACCTTCTCTAAACTCCATCAAACCCAGACTCAAAACCTTCTTCTTTAGAAGAGCCTTTACTTTACTGGTTCTGTTCTTTACCCCTCTGTTCCTACTGTATCCCCCATCTTCTGTCTCCTCTCATTGTGTATATCTTGAGTGTTTTTTTGTTGTTCTTCTGTAAAGCACTTTGAGAAGCCACCTTTAAAGGCGTTATATAAAATTATTATTATTATATTATTATTTGATGCATCTATATTAAAATACTTGGTTGTGGAGGATGTTTGCTATTCACTCACTGTGCAAAATATCACTACCCGCCAAACACACTCCCCAGTGCTGTGCTGGCCTTCAGCAAGCGTCACCAATAGTGGAAGTAACTTTGGCTCCTGTCCTCCCCTGTTCCTTTAGCCTCAAGATGAGGTTGTGATGTGGGGAATGAGCAGCTCCATCAGAGATCTGTGCCTGGCCCTGCCACTGAGGCTATGGGGCTTCCTAATTCTTTGGCTTGTGAATGTGGTGGTTTTTCTGTGTGAATGGGCTCACTGATCCATGTGCACAGACGAGCTGGTTCACATGGTTGTAATGTGTGAGTTGTAGAGGGAAGGCCTGTAGTGTAACACTCAAAACCAGGGTGTTGCGTAGTTTGTTGCCCACTCCCACCACCCTTTGAGTAAAGAAAGGCCTCCTGTTCTGTGTTTTAAAAGCACTTCCACAAAGTTTCCACTTGTGTCCTCTGGGTAGTGTTTCACCGTTCATTCAGTCCTCTGGGCTGAGTGTGATGATTCCTTGAGGAGTTTGGTTATTTGTCTCAGGTCACTTCCTAGTCTTTCCTTGAAGACACCTGAATCAAATCTCCTCTAGACACCTGAGTCACATCCTCTGAAGATGCCTGAATTTAGATCTCATGAAGACGCCTGAATCAGATCCTCTGAAGATGCCTGAATCAGATCTCATGAAGGTGCTTGAATAAGATCCTCTGAAGACGCCTGAATCAGATTCTCTGAAGACGCCTGAATCAGATCTCATGAAGACACTTGAATCAGATCTCCTTTAGACGCCTGAATCAGATCTCATGAAGACGCCTGAATCAGATTCTCTGAAGACGCCTGAATCAGATCTCATGAAGGTGCTTGAATCAGATCTCCTGTAGACGCCTGAATCAGATCTCATGGAGACGTCTGAATCAGATCTCATGAAGACACCTGAATCAGATCTCATGAAGGTTCTTGAATCAGATCTCCTGTAGACACCTGAATCAGATTCTCTGAAGACGCCTGAATCAGATCTCATGAAGGTGCTTGAATCAGATCTCGTGAAGACGCCTGAATCAGATCTCATGAAGACACCTGAATCAGATCTCATGAAGGTGCTTGAATCAGATCTCCTGTAGACGCCTGAATCAGATCTCATGAAGGTGCTTGAATCGGATCTCATGAAGGTGCTTGAATCAGGTCTCATGAAGATGCCTGAATCAGATCCTCTGAAGATGCCTGAATCCTGCCCCCAGCTGGTCTTCTGTGCTCAGGACTAAAGAGATTCAGTGCCCTGGCTTCGTCAGTGTCCTCGCCTCTGCATCTCTCTCTCTCTGCACTCTCTTCCTCTTCCCTCTCTCACCCTCTGTCTCTCTTAGGCTCTCCCCCACCCCCCTCTCCCTCCTCTCTCTGTCCGTCTCCACTGACCTGGAATGGGAATGCCATGGAATGACGTCCGAGGAGCCAGGAGACCCACGACAGCAGAGGAGGAGGAAGGGGGGGGCACAGAGAGGGAGGCCCAGCCACGCGGGGGTTAATCAGCAGCAATAAAACGGAGCAAGCAGGCACGTCCCGGGCCTGAATCAGGCCTGTCTCCATTGTCCCGGGACAGCGCAGGGTGATGAATGAGCCACTGGCTGGCCGGCTTGTCACACAGCAATGGGCTGCTTTATGTGCGCCCCCCCCCTCTGACGCACATCAGCCCCCGCGCTGGCGCATTCCTCCTGTCGCCTCACGGGCTGCGCACAATGAGGGGCGCCCCCACTGCCCCGGGACGGGGGAGTGCGTCACTGCCCCAGCGCTGCTGGGAGACCCCAAACCCCCACCCTGCACGTGCCGCAGCGTCAGTGCGTCTGGTGTCCCCTGAGCCAACCTGCGTCATAACGCTTCGGATTCCTGTCGGAATCAAGACTCCAGGAGATCCTCTCCGCTCACGCCGGAAGAGCTCCGGCATCCCGGCCCCTCTCCAGTGTCATCTTCACTCACGAGAAAGAGTCAGGCGTTCGTGACCCTGTGGGGCAGAAGTGAAAAGCCAACAGACCATCAGACTGCCTTCAGTATGTACTGTGCAACATCCCCAGAAGCCAGCTCACTCACCAGCGTGTATTCGGACTGTGGGAGAAAGCCCCAGGGATTGGGACGCTACCCCAGCGCTGCAGGCAGCAATGCTAACCACTGCACCTCCCTCTGTCTACCACTGTCCCTCTTTATTTCTGTCTTCAATACTGGCCACCACTTATTAAACATGATGGTGATGGCGTCCTGCGATGTTCATGTACGAGTCTAGGGAAACATTACTACAGGACATCATTACTCTAGGGAAACATTACTACAGGACATCATTACTCTAGGGAAACATTACTACAGGACATCATTACTCAAGGGAAACATTACTACAGGACATCATTACTCAAGGGAAACATTACTACAGGACATCATTGTGAGTCTAGGGAAACATTACTACAGGACATCATTACTCTAGGGAAACATTACTACAGGACATCATTGCAAGTCTAGGGAAACATTACTACAGGACATCATTACTCAAGGGAAACATTAGTACAGGACATCATTGCTCTAGGGAAACATTACTACAGGACATCATTTGCTCTAGGGAAACATTACTACAGGACATCATTACTCTAGGGAAACATTACTACAGGACATCACTGCGAGTCTAGGGAAACATTCCTACAGGACATCATTGTGAGTCTAGGGAAACATTACTACAGGACATCATTACTCTAGGGAAACATTCCTACAGGACATCATTGTGAGCCTAGGGAAACATTCCTACAGGACATCATTGTGAGTCTGGGGAAACATTACTACAGGACATCATTACTCTAAGGAAACATTACTACAGGACATCATTACTCAAGGGAAACATTACTACAGGACATCATTGCTCTAGGGAAACATTACTACAGGACATCATTGTGAGTCTAGGGAAACATTACTACAGGACATCATTGCTCTAGGGAAACATTACTACAGGACATCATTACTCTAGGGAAACATTACCACAGGACATCTTTGTGAGTCTAGGGAAACATTACTACAGGACATCATTACTCTAGGGAAACATTCCTACAGGACATCATTACTCTAGGGAAACATTCCTACAGGACATCATTACTCTAGGGAAACATTACTACAGGACATCATTACTCTAGGGAAACATTACCACAGGACATCATTGTGAGTCTAGGGAAACATTACTACAGGACATCATTGCTCTAGGGAAACATTACTACAGGACATCATTGCGAGTCTAGGGAAACATTACTACAGGACATCATTACTCTAGGGAAACATTCCTACAGGACATCATTACTCTAGGGAAACATTACTACAGGACATCATTGCTCTAGGGAAACATTACTACAGGACATCATTGTGAGTCTAGGGAAACATTACTACAGGACATCATTGCTCTAGGGAAACATTACTACAGGACATCATTGCGAGTCTAGGGAAACATTACTACAGGACATCATTGCTCTAGCACAGGGGTTCCCATCCCTTTCTGTCAGCTGAACCCCTTCAGCCTAAATGATTTGCCTCAGGTACCCCCTTGAGATTTTAACTAAATCAAACCTTTCAATAAATGTAGATAAATGCTACAGAAACCCTCTTAACATGCTGCTTTTCACTTTGTAAAATATCAGTATTACTACTGTACTTTTTCTTATTCTCATTATGACACTGTTATTTATTAATAGGACTATTTAATTTGACATTGACGTTTCCGACACAATCTCACGAACCCCCTGGTTGGGAATCCATATGATCAGGTTACTTAGTGTGTGTTTCCTTGTTTTTTTTAAATGAACAGGTCTTCTGTGGGGTAGAAGATAGATGCCCTCTGCTGTGTCCAGTGCTCTTCTTCACAGTCACCAGGACGCAGAGGACACAGGTGGAAACTATGTGCATGTAAAACTGAGGACAGCCGGCACTCCTTTACACAAAGGGTGGTGGGAGAATGGAACTTGTTGTTGAAGCTGATACCCTGGATTCACCTGGGACACTGAGTGAGATCCTGGACAATAACTCCCCAACAGGTACCTCAGTTGAACTGCCTTCTCTTGTCGCAGTCTTAGAGACGCCTGTAATGAGCTGAATTAGGTTGTTAAGTGGAGGTCTGGAATGAAAACCCGGAGCCACAGACCAGCTCTCCAAGCCAGGACTGAGATCCAAGGATCAGAGTTCAGGGGAGGCACGTGGCACACGCAACTGCACACCCACAGTGCCGTTCAGTCCACAAGGGGCTCCCCATCTTTTTCCACGGCTCCTGAGGCGCAGGTGGAGCCCCAGTAGAGTCCCTCTCCGCAGACTGCTGGTGCAGTCCGGCGCATTGTGTGGCTTCACACACACTCACCCCCAACAAGGGCCAAGATCAGGGCTGTAAACAGGGGGCTCAGCCTACGCGCCTGGCAACCGTTGCTAAGATACCAACAGCCCCTGACTAAAACCCCCGAGTCCCCCTTTTCAGCCCCCTCTGCCATTGACGTCAGCCGAGGGCAGGGAGGGGCGGGGTGACCCGGGGTTTCCGCGGCAACGCCATTCCTCCCGGCTGCCATTTTACCTGAGACCCGCGTGGTGATCCTCCTCTGGACTCATCTCTCATCGATTACAGACCCCCCAGCAGACAGTCCACAGGAACAGCGGGGGGCTCTGCCAGTGTCCTGGTCGCTCTGACAGGCTGGCACACCTCTGAACCCCCCGAAATCCCCAGACACCCACCAACACTGCCAGACCCTCCCAGACATCCTCAGAGAGCCTGAGACACCACAGAAACATCTAGACACCCTCCAACACTGCCAGACCCCCAAATATCCCACTGTCTTGAGAAACTCCCAGACATCCTGAGATAGCCTGAGACACCTCCAGATACGCCCAGACACCCTCAGATAACCCCAAAGACTCCCAGACACCAACCCACATAACCCCAAAGACTCCAGGTCACCACCCCAGATAACTCCCAGACACCCCCAAATAACCCCAAAGACTCCCAGACACCACCCCAAATAACCCCCAGATAACTCTAAAGACTCCTAGATACCACCCCAGTAAGCCTCCAGACCACCCCAGATAACCCCACAGACTCCCAGACACCCCCAGATAACCCCAAAGACTCCCAGACAACACCCTCAAATAACCCCAAAGACTCCCAGACACCATCCCAGATAACCCCCAGACACCCCCAAATAACCCCAAAGACTTCCAAGCACCACCCCAGATAACCCCCAGACACCCCCCAAATAACCCCAAAGACTCCCAGACACTACCCCAGACACCACCCCAGATAACCCCCCAGATAACCCCACTCTGTTGGGTGCTTGGCAGGACGCTCCTGCTGAGCCCTCTCTTCTGTCCCGCAGCCCCGTCACAGAGAATTTCAGGCTAGGAGGTGATTCAGGACTGTGCAGCCCAGCGCCTTTCCTGACGGAGACAGTGCCATCGTGTGGCCACACGCGGTATTGCCGAGTCGGCTGGGGCAGTTTCCTCTTCCTGGTTCTCGTCATCCCAATGTTTGGAGGCTCCTGTAACGGCTCTGAAGTATAATACTCTGTTTGAAACAAAAGCAAGAATACAGAGATTAAAAGTTAAAAATAAATTAAATCCTGAGACTGACTCAAGTCAATGTGCTTTATTGGCATGACCAAAGAGTACAATCAGTGTTGCCAAAGCAAATAAAAATAAAATTAACATGAAACAAAACAAAAAGTCTACGGACATTTACGACAAAGACATATAATAAAATATGTATATTAAAACATATACTGTAGACAGAAGGAGCATTATTGGGAGACAGACTCACTGTTCCTCAGGCTGTGACAGGAGATCACATACTGGGCTGTCAGTTCAACTGAGTTCCCTCCTCCCTTTCCCAGTAGGATTGGGACTCGTTGTTATTCTGACAGGTGTGGAAACTCTGGGATTAGATTTCTGAATTTGGGGAAGAATGTTTCTCTAATCCCAGAGTATCTGTCACAGTGCAGAAGGAAGTGCACCTCTGTCTCTATTTCTCCCTGCTGGCAGTGGGAGCACAGCCTGTCCTCTCTGATTCACTCCAGACTATGCTCATAGTATGAACTGAACGACAAGCTCACCCTTCTCATGAAAAAAAGACCATCTGATTCACTATTAAGCAGTATGAGAAGGCATGGAACAAGGTTATTGATTTATGCATAATGTGCTGTAAGAGTGTCACCCTCAAGTTCCTCACTGGGATTGTCCCACTGAGGGACTTCATGAACTACATTTCCCAACAGGCCATGGGTCAGAATGGTAGCCAACAGAGTACTTGGGTTTGAAAAGCAGAATTGTTGCCAAGTAAAGCCTGCCTTCAGGGTGTATAACAAGAGTGTGGCATGCCACAGCTCAATATGCTTTGTTTAAAGTTTCCTTGAAAGCAGAAACATGTTGGTATTAGTTTAGCTTTTGTTGGCTTTAATTTGGATCAAAGTTTTTTCGGGGGATGGTAAGAAAAAAAATGCTTGAAACTCAATAAAAGGTGTGTTAATGGAAAGTGGAGCACTTCCTGAGTAATGTTGAATTCTTGCTATTATCTGTCTTTACAGGCTGTAGTGCCTGTTCAAGGCAAGGCAAGATTCCATCGAAGGAGGGTTTTATAGCAATTTCTTTCTGTAGGTACGACTGCATGTAAGTGTTGGTCAGCCGGGTGTGGACAGTCTCTAGGTCTGAGTTCCTCTTGCAATGAGAGGCTGATGAGGAGGGCAAAGCTACCTCTCGATGTCCACGGGAACCAGCGCCTATCCCAGAATCCCACAACGGGACCATATTCTGCATGGGCCACCAGCCCGCTGTGGGGTGGGGTGGGGGGGGGTACATTGGTCATCATGGAAGGAGACCAGAACACAAAATCTCTAGTTAGAGGCAGAACGTGCAAACTCCACATGGAAGGTGTCCCATTGCAGGATCAAGCCCAGAGCTCCTGAGCAGCGAGGCAGTGTGTGTAGCAAGGCCCTCCTTGCTGTGATGTCATGATCTCCTGCAGGTCCCCCCCCCTCCAAGGCTGCAGATGCTGAGAAGCTCTGATTTGAGCCCCTGTCCACCCTGTTCTAATGGGCTAAACTCACCTTGCTGACTACTGGGAATTGTGATGGGGCTATTCCCACAGCCTAGGGTGTGGCATGCCTGTAAAACAGGAAAAAGCAAACCAATTCAATACTTCCCTCTGTGTTTCTAGTAAGCATCATGGCAGTCGGCCAGAGGGGAAACAATGAGGAAAATGGAAATGGGAGAGTTGGGTGACTAATGAATTGTTTGGTAGCTGCAGCGGCTCGTCAGTGTTGCATACCTGGAGTAACAGGAAAACCACATTCAGCGTCGGGGCCAAATTTAAACCGTGGGAAGTAGCCACTGGCCTGTTTGCACAGCGCCCTCTTCTGGACTTGGAGGGGCGCCGGGCTCTCCATCTCTTCAGCAACACTTTTTAAAGCAGTTACCCAAGACTTGCAATTTTAAGGAAAAATATGCAAAGATACATACATATATATACAGTATGTTATGGAGGAATAACGTATGCTTCATGTACTGTTTGGTGGAAAGTGATATATTGACCAGGGTCCCCATGTCGAAGGCCACAGTTCCTGTGGGAGGGTACAGGGCTGGAGCCTGTGCAACAAGAGGCAGAGGCTGAGCTCTGCTGAGGTGGTTCTCTTGTGGGACACAGCAGGGAAGGTGCTCAGCGTGCTCTGTCTGGGGGTTTTGGGGAGGGCTGTTTCCTATTGTGCCTATGTACTGTATGCCACCTCCTAAATTAGGACCTTTTTAAGGGTCCTTTCTGATTGCGGACTGGCTCAGTGTGGCATGAACTGAGTACGTGGGGGAAGAGCCGGGTCTGTGACAGGAATGTCAGCTGAGGGAAGATCTTCAGGGCCTGGAATCTGTACGCGGGACGTCAAGGACCAGTGGTCCCTTGACTGAGCCAAACACTCACCTAAGGGAGAAGCTGGTCTTAAGGCAGGTGGTCCGTGCTTTAATGGTGCAGAACCGCTTGTCAGAGCGCAGGGGGGAGAACAGTTTGTGGCCGGGATGGTTGGGATCATGAATGATGGTGTGGGCTTTATTGTGAAATCGGACGGTGCAGACCTTACCGAGTGATGGTAAATGGCAGACCGTAGTCCTCTGTGCCGTTGCCTCTGGCCTTTGTCGTGCATCTCTGTCATGTATGGTAGTATTGCTCTACAACACAGTGATGGCACTAGTGAGGACACTTTGTACGGTGTTGTGGTAAAAGATCACGAGGGGCTGCTTCCCAATACCGCATTTCTTCAAGGTGTTGTGTCTTTTTTCAGCCTGGCTACAGTGTTGTGAGACCATGCCAAGTCGGTGGAGATCTGCAGACCGAGGAACCTGAAGCACCTGACAGCTTCCACTGCTGTGTCATCGATACTGATCGGGGCGTGACTCCCTGTGGGTCTCCTGAAGTCCACAATGAGTTACAATAATAATAATTGCTTACACTTATATAGCGCTTTTCTGGACACTCCACTGAAAGCGCTTTACAGGTAATGGGGACACCCCTCCACCACCACCAGTGTACAGCTCCACCTGGATGATGCGACGGCAGCCATGGTGCGCCAGAACGCTCACCACACATCAGCTATCAGTGGGGAGGAGAGCAGAGTAATGTAGCCAATTCATAGAGGGGGATTGTTAGGAGGCCATGATTGGCAAGGGCCAATGGGAAATTTGGCCAGGACACCGGGGTTACACCCCTACTCTTTTTGTGAAACGCCCTAGGATTTTTAATGACCACAGAGAGGACCTCGGTTTTACAGTTCTTCTGTCTTGATGACATTCAAGGCCAGATTGTTGTCAAGGCACCATCTTGTAAGATGCTCCACCTCATTCCTTTATGCGGAGCCCGTAATTGTGATGTCACAGATGAGTTGGACTGCCTGTATTCATATTACCTGCAGATGGTGATGATGGAATGTTATGATGTATTTGTGATACATATGGAGTGATAGTTAATCTTCATGTGACGTGCACTAAGTTTTTTTTTACATTATCTACCGTTTTAACAATTATACAGTTAAATTAGAGATGAGTTGGACTGCATTTCCTTTTATTATCTACTGATCTGATCATCATACAGATCTGATGGGGGTGAGTGTGAATGTGAAGTTCTCCAGAACGGTGCAGTCATGACTCCTTATGCTCCCAAACTAAATGAATTTGAAATGAAACACTGAGATCTTTGATTGAATACCCCTTATTAAATTAAAGCTTGAAGACTTAATGGTCTCCTGCACCTTCAAACGTGGGTTTCCAGTATATTACAACACAGGGGTTTCAATACCACACATTTTCAAAAACATCTCCAAATTGGTACAAGCTAGGCTTCTTAAACTAACTGAATGTGAAAGTACAGGCAGAGACCTTTCATTTAACAAGCTTTTTCCCCGCTATTAAGTCTCAATTGCTGCCTACATCCTCAAAAATGTTTGTGCAATGAATCCGAATACAGGACACACAAACATAATTTACATTAACCTCGTTTACCATCCTTAATGGCGACGTTAAGCAGGGAATTAATTCCATCAAGAAACTGTGGAAATACGGGTTATAGGGACGAGAGGACATAAATATTCCTAGGAGGACGTTAATTGCGATATATTTCTCCGTATGAATCAATGTATTTCAACAGTAATACAGACCATGACGACGTTCTACAGGAGTGTACATTGAAGTTTCCAGTCGTGATCCACGAAGATGAGCACCTCAATGTTGTTTAATCTTCTTTGAAACTCAAAATCTGAAAAATGAAGGAGGAGATGGAGACCGCGTGCTGCTGGCTGTGCAGGAGTCAACAAACTCTCCGCCGTCCGCGCGCAGACCGCATCCGGGTTCGGACAAGTGTTCGCGCGCCGTGCAGGGAGGGCCACTAGATGGCGCCCTTGTAGACGCGACCGGCAACACCTTCATTCCGATTGAATCGCGGCATTTGCGCTCTCCGCAACCAAGACACACAAAGCTACGACAAATGATTAAACGGGACAGATACAACACGAGTGATCACGACTGCCATAGATCAGTGGTGCCTGACCCTGGTGGTGGGGAGGGACACAGTCCTACATGTTTTACAGACTGAATTCACTTAAATCCCATTTACTTTTCCTAATTAAGCCACTGCCATTAAACCATTCTGGGATCGACTGGATGGACTCCCTGCGCCCTGGGCCAGGACTGGAAGGCTGACGCGACTGAACTTCAAACCGATTAACATGAGCAAGACGCCAAACCTGGGCCAGATCTATTGATCTGCACAGACGAAGCATAAGCTTGCAGAACTGTATCTGTAAGCCTGTTATTCACTCCTTGAATGTTAGATTCAAGGAGTTTGATATTATGTTATATTTTTAAAGAAGTTCTATGGGACATTAACATTTATACCAAATGTGTACCCGGTAGATATATTGTTCAAAACGGTCTCATGCTACTCTCTCCTTTAATGCTTATAAGATGGAAATCTAATATGACTTGAACACTTAAATTAAAAACCCGAAAAATAAATGAGAAACAGCTGATGCGTGTAAAAATAATAATAATAATAATAATTGCTTACACTTATATAGCGCTTTTCTGGACACTCCACTCAAAGCGCTTTACAGGTAATGGGGACTCCCCTCCACCACCACCAGTGTGCAGCCCCACCTGGATGATGCGACGGCAGCCATAGTGCGCCAGAACGCTCACCACACATCAGCTATCAGTGGGGAGGAGAGCAGAGTAATGAAGCCAATTCACAGAGGGGGATTATTAGGAGGCCATGATTAGTAAGGGCCAATTGGAAATTTGGCCAGGACGCCGGGGTTACACCCCTACTCTTTTCGAGGAACACCCTGGGATTTTTAATGACCACAGAGAGTCAGGACCTCGGTTTTACGTCTCATCCGAAGGACGGCGCCTGTTTACAGTATAGTGTCCCCGTCACTATACTGGGGCATTAGGACCCACATGGACCGCAGTGTGAGCGCCCCCTGCAGGCCCCACTAACACCTCTTCCAGCAGCAACCTTAGTTTTTCCCAGGAGGTCTCCCATCCAGGTACTGACCAGGCTCACACCTGCTTAGCTTCAGTGGGTTGCCAGTTGTGAGTTGCAGGGTGATATGGCTGCTGGCTATCTCATTGTCTCATCTCAAAAATCTCATTGCGATCTGGTGTGTAATGAGCTCTGGCAGCGTGCCGTTCTGTTTTATTTTTCTTTAATCCAATTTTTGGATGCCCTTTCTCTTTTGTTTGTATTATTTGACGTGAAATAAACGTGTGTGTGGGGGAGGGAATAATCCCCTCGCTGCGCAATAGAAAAAGCTCCCCACCCGAGTTCCTGTTTCTTTCGCGTGCTCGTGGGCGCCCTGAAGACTCCACCTCGTCAGCGACACGGTCTCGGTCCTCACTCTCAGAATTACTGCGCCATTTTTTAAATGAAGGGCCGCCAACGTATTGTAACGCAACGGGGGCTCTGGCGGGCGCCCTTGCCGCATCTGGTCGGCCCCATCCCGCCTGGAGGCTCGAACCCGGGACTTCCGCGTCTCTCTGCAGCGACCCAGCCCGTGAGCTAAAGAGAGATCTCCCCACAGCCCAGTAGCTGTGGTCCTGCTATCACAGGGAAGGGCGGTGACGTCACCCGCTCTGGTACGCAGGCTCTTACACACAGTGCTTGTCGGCCGTAAGCGTTACAGTATGATGAACCGTCAAGGCTCGTCTTTTCCACGTCTAACAGAAAGAAAGCACACATCCTGAACACCGGCCATTGTGTGGTTTGTATTGAGAAACCCTGTACTCCGCGGGCCTGAGTGGGCAGGAGCCGCCGCGCGAAGGACACCGAGCGGGTGTAACGCCCGGGTCTCGCGCCTTCTTCACTGCGTGCGCGCCTGCCGTCTCGGGAAGCCCGGAAGCGGAAACTGGGGACGGCTGTGGTTTACGTGCCGTGTTTTGGGAAAGAAATGCCGTGTTTTTGCCCTGGCCCAATTATCACAAATTATAACATCCTTCAGGGATGGGTGGGGTTTAAGTTGAATGTTCTTTCCAGGAAGCACAGCTGTCCATTGAGAATTTTGTTTCGTGTTTTTAAATCTTTGAAGGAACGTGTTTCCTCTTGTCAACAACGATCTTTTTTTGTGGTTTTGGGAGAACCCCTAAGGACACAAGAAGGCTTACAAACGAAAGGTCATTCGGTGCATCTGACACATTTAGTAGTTAGGAGCTAACTGATCTCTGGGTCTCATCCAGTCATTTCCTGAATGAAGCCAGGGTACCGGCTTCAACAACATGGCGGGATGTTCCATACCCCCACCACCGTTTGTGTACAGACATTTGTATGCATGTCCACATTCTTCCAGCTTGTGTCCTCTGGCTCATGATTTTGATTGGGTCTTTAAGGGGTCTGAAAGACACACGTCTTGCTAGATATGTGAATTGATACATCAGAAAAGACAGAGAACCGGGTGCAGCACTGGAAGAAAATTTCACGGCTTTATTTTTCTCATTTCAGAAGATTAAGATGCTTCTGATGTTCTAATGGTTGTGGATTCATTTGGCTCCTGTTCAACGAGAGAGAGGAGTTGTACATGGAGGGGAGAACAGGAGGAGAGGAGACAGGAGAGAGGAGGAGATGGAGCAGCAGGAAAGGAGAGAGAGGGGAACAGGAGAGAGAGGAGCAGTAGGAGGAAAGAGAGGAGGAGATGGAGCAGCAGGGACAGGAGAGAGGAAGGGAACAGGAGAGAGAGGAGGAGATGGAGCAGGAGGAACAGGAGAGAGGGGAAGGGAACAGGAGAAAGAGGAGCAGTAGAAGAGAGAGGAGGAGATGGGAGTCCTGGACAGAGAGAAACAGTTATGCAATGTGCAGAGCGAGGTGATATGGTATGTCACAGGTATATATTATACATCTAGCATAGACACAAGATTCTTTAAAAATATAACGAGTCATATATAAAAGTAATAAATACACACGCTACAAGCTCTGTGAGCACCTGCTCCAAGCCCTTCTGACGGAACAGGTGCAAACAGTCCCTCATCGTGGAGAGTCTTCATCACTCCACACACCGGCAGTCAGCCGCGCAGCTCGGGTCCCAGACAGCGCGGGAGGGCCGAGGGCCGACCTCCTGCCCTGACGCGAGAGGCAGTGGCCCCGCGGGTCACGTCCAGCAGAGCAGAGCCCGGAGCCGCAGACAGGAGCTCCACTGCAGGGTGCGTACAGGGCCCACATGCACCGACACACTGTGCTGTGCTGGGTTACGAGGTGCTGTGCTGGGGTGTCCAGTGCGGTGCTGGGGTACGAGGCGCAGTGCTGGGGTACGAGGTATAGTGCAGGGGTGTCCTGTCCTGTGCTGGGGTACGAGGTGCTGTGCTGGGGTGTCCAGTGCAGTGCCGGGGTACGAGGCGCAGTGCTGGGGTACAAGGTGCTGTGCTGGGGTGTCCTGTCCTGTGCTTGGGTACGAGGTGCTGTGCTGGGGTGTCCTGTCCTGTGCTGGGGTATGAGGTGCAGTGCTGGGGTGTCCTGTGCTGTGCTGGGGTAGGAGGTGCAGTGCTGGGGTGTCCTGTGCTGTACTGGGGTATGTGGCGCAGTGCTGGGGTGTCCTGTGCAGTGCTGGGGTACGAGGTGCTGTGCTGGGGTACGAGGTGCAGTGCTGGGGTACGAGGTGCAGTGCTGGGGTGTCATGTCCTGTGCTGGGGTACGAGGTGCAGTGCTGGGGTCTCCTGTGCTGTGCTGGGGTACGAGGTGCAGTGCTGGGGTCTCCTGTGCTGTACTGAGGTACGTGGCGCAGTGCTGGGGTACAAGGTGCTGTGCTGGGGTGTCCTGTCCTGTGCTGGGGTACGAGGTGCTGTGCTGGGGTACGAGGTGCAGTGCTGGGGTCTCCTGTGCTGTACTGGGGTACGTGGCGCAGTGCTGGGGTGTTCTGTGCAGTGCTGGGGTACAAGGTGCAGTGCTGGGGTACGAGGTGCTGTGCTGGGGTGTCCAGTGCAGTGCTGGGGTACGAGGCGCAGTGCTGGGGTACGAGGTACAGTGCTGGGGTATCCTGTCCTGTGCTGGGGTACGAGGCGCAGTGCTGGGGTGTCCAGTGCAGTGCCGGGGTACGAGGCGCAGTGCTGGGGTACGAGGTACAGTGCTGGGGTATCCTGTCCTGTGCTGGGGTACGAGGCGCAGTGCTGGGGTATCCTGTCCTGTGCTGGGGTACGAGGCGCAGTGCTGGGGTGTCCTGTCCTGTGCTGGGGTACGAGGCGCAGTGCTGGGGTGTCCTGTCCTGTGCTGGGGTACGAGGAGCAGTGCTGGGGTGTCCTGTCCTGTGCTGGGGTATGAGGCGCAGTGCTGGGGTATCCTGTCCTGTGCTGGGGTACGAGGCGCAGTGCTGGGGTGTCCTGTCCTGTGCTGGGGTACGAGGCGCAGTGCTGGGGTATCCTGTCCTGTGCTGGGGTATCCTGTCCTGTGCTGGGGTACGAGGCGCAGTGCTGGGGTACGAGGCGCAGTGCTGGGGTGTCCTGTCCTGTGCTGGGGTACGAGGCGCAGTGCTGGGGTATCCTGTCCTGTGCTGGGGTACGAGGCGCAGTGCTGGGGTGTCCTGTCCTGTGCTGGGGTACGAGGAGCAGTGCTGGGGTGTCCTGTCCTGTGCTGGGGTACGAGGCGCAGTGCTGGGGTGTCCTGTCCTGTGCTGGGGTACGAGGCGCAGTGCTGGGGTGTCCTGTCCTGTGCTGGGGTGTCCTGTCCTGTGCTGGGGTACGAGGCGCAGTGCTGGGGTATCCTGTCCTGTGCTGGGGTACGAGGTACAGTGCAGGGGTGTCCTGTCTTGTGCTGGGGTATGAGGCGCAGTGCTGGGGTGTCCTGTCCTGTGCTGGGGTACGAGGCGCAGTGCTGGGGTGTCCTGTCCTGTGCTGGGGTGTCCTGTCCTGTGCTGTGCTGGGGTACGAGGCGCAGTGCTGGGGTATGAGGCGCAGTGCTGGGGTATCCTGTCCTGTGCTGGGGTACGAGGCGCAGTGCTGGGGTGTCCTGTCCTGTGCTGGGGTGTCCTGTCCTGTGCTGTGCTGGGGTACGAGGCGCAGTGCTGGGGTATGAGGCGCAGTGCTGGGGTATCCTGTCCTGTGCTGGGGTACGAGGCGCAGTGCTGGGGTGTCCTGTCCTGTGCTGGGGTACGAGGCGCAGTGCTGGGGTATCCTGTCCTGTGCTGGGGTATCCTGTCCTGTGCTGGGGTACGAGGCGCAGTGCTGGGGTGTCCTGTCCTGTGCTGGGGTACGAGGAGCAGTGCTGGGGTGTCCTGTCCTGTGCTGGGGTACGAGGCGCAGTGCTGGGGTATCCTGTCCTGTGCTGGGGTACGAGGCGCAGTGCTGGGGTGTCCTGTCCTGTGCTGGGGTACGAGGAGCAGTGCTGGGGTGTCCTGTCCTGTGCTGGGGTACGAGGCGCAGTGCTGGGGTGTCCTGTCCTGTGCTGGGGTACGAGGTACAGTGCTGGGGTGTCCTGTCCTGTGCTGGGGTACGAGGCGCAGTGCTGGGGTACGAGGCGCAGTGCTGGGGTGTCCTGTCCTGTGCTGGGGTACGAGGCGCAGTGCTGGGGTGTCCCGTCACAGTTCCGTGCAGTCCCAGACCACAGAGTTGCTGGGCAGCGGGCCCTTCTGGCTGCCCGGCAGCGAGCCCTTCTGGCTGCCCGGCAGCGAGCCCGAGCGCGCGTGGCGTCCCGCCAGCAGAATGCTCTGCGACAGGAAGGAGCCGCGGGAGCGGCGGGCGGAGCCGCGGCGGGCGGCCGTGCGGAAGGACTCCCCGGCGAAGTAGTAGAGCAGGGGGTTGAAGCAGCTGTTGCAGGCGGCCAGGCAGAGCGTGACCACCAGCACCTTCTGCAGCAGCTCGGTGAGCGCGCAGTCCTCGGGGTGGTCGGGCCGCTGGCCCACGCGGTGGTGCAGGTGCACGGTGCGCAGGACGTGGTAGGGCAGGAAGCAGCACAGGAAGGTGCTCATGATGATGGAGATGAGCTGCACGGAGCGCCGGCGGCTCCGGCGCCGGCTGCGCCGCAGCTTGGCCCCGGCCCACAGCAGCTGGCGCAGGATCAGCCCGTAGCAGCCCAGGATGGTGAGGAAGGGCAGCAGGAAGCCCGCCACCAGCGCCACGTAGTTCATGGCCAGGATGCGGTGCCAGGACCGGCTGCCGCGCGGCTCGAAGCACCGCGTCTTGCCGCCGCACTGGTAGGTCCCGGCGAAGAGGAAGTGGGTGGAGGAGAGGGCCACGAAGGCCCAGATGCCCACGCAGGCCCCGGCCGCCCGCCGCGCGGACAGGAAGACCCGGTTCCTCATGGGGTGCAGCACGGCCACGTAGCGCAGGACGCTGAGCACGGTGAGGAAGAGCACGCTGGTGTAGAGGTTGACGTAGAAGGAGAAGACGCAGAGGCGGCACAGCCAGTCCGGGAAGGGCCAGTCGCCGTCCCGCAGGTAGTAGACGAGGCGCAGGGGCAGGGTCAGGGAGAAGCCCACGTCCGACAGGGCCAGGTTGATCATGAAGACGGTGTTGGCCGACTTCTTGGGGGTCAGGCGCAGGAAGACGTACAGGGCCGCCATGTTGCTCAGCAGCCCCACGGGGAACACCAGGCTGTAGGTCACGGTGTACGACAGGAACTTGAAGCGGTCGTTGTTGCCGCACGTCTGGTTCCCCCCGCAGGGCCCCGCCGGCGCCGACAGGTTCATCGCCGTGGCATTGCCCAGGTCAGGGGTCGAGGGGGCAGGGGAGACGGCAGGCAGGGAGGGGGGATACTCTGGGAGCCAGGGAGCTAGGGGGGGAGTGGGAAGGAGGGGAAAGACAAAGAGGGATGAAGGAGATCAAAGAGGAGATCAAAGTGGAGGGGCAGGGAGAAGGGAGGGAGGGAGAGGAGGGAGAAGGGAGGGGTGGAGAGGAGGGAGAAGGGAGGGGTGGAGATAGATGGTGGAGAGGAGGGAGAAGGGAGGGGTGGAGATAGATGGTGGAGGGAGAAGGGAGGGGTGGAGATAGATGGTGGAGAGGAGGGAGAAGGGAGGGGTGGAGATAGATGGTGGAGGGAGGGGTGGAGATAGATGGTAGAGAGGAGGGAGAAGGGAGGGGTGGAGATAGATGATGGAGGGGAGGGAGAAGGAAGGGGTGGAGAGGAGGGAGAAGGGAGGGGTGGAGAGGAGGGAGAAGGGAGGGGTGGAGATAGATGGTGGAGAGGAGGGAGAAGGGAGGGGTGGAGAGGAGGGAGAAGGGAGGGGTGGAGATAGATGGTGGAGAGGAGGGAGAAGGGAGGGGTGGAGAGGAGGGAGAAGGGAGGGGTGGAGAGGAGGGAGAAGGGAGGGGTGGAGATAGATGGTGGAGAGGAGGGAGAAGGGAGGGGTGGAGATAGATGGTGGAGGGAGGGAGAAGGGAGGGGTGGAGATAGATGGTGGAGAGGAGGGAGAAGGGAGGGGTGGAGAGGAGGGAGAAGGGAGGGGTGGAGATAGATGGTGGAGAGGAGGGAGAAGGGAGGGGTGGAGATAGATGGTGGAGGGGAGGGAGAAGGGAGGGGTGGAGAGGAGGGAGAAGGGAGGGGTGGAGAGGAGGGAGAAGGGAGGGGTGGAGATAGATGATGGAGGGGAGGGAGAAGGAAGGGGTGGAGAGGAGGGAGAAGGGAGGGGTGGAGAGGAGGGAGAAGGGAGGGGTGGAGATAGATGGTGGAGAGGAGGGAGAAGGGAGGGGTGGAGATAGATGGTGGAGAGGAGGGAGAAGGGAGGGGTGGAGAGGAGGGAGAAGGGAGGGGTGGAGATAGATGGTGGAGGGGAGGGAGAAGGGAGGGGTGGAGAGGAGGGAGAAGGGAGGGGTGGAGAGGAGGGAGAAGGGAGGGGTGGAGATAGATGATGGAGGGGAGGGAGAAGGGAGGGGTGGAGAGGAGGGAGAAGGGAGGGGTGGAGATAGATGATGGAGGGAGGGAGAAGGGAGGGGTGGAGAGGAGGGAGAAGGGAGGGGTGGAGATAGATGATGGAGGGGAGGGAGAAGGGAGGGGTGGAGATAGATGATGGAGGGAGGGAGAAGGGAGGGGTGGGGAGAAGGAGGAGGGGGTAAGGGAGATGGAAGGAAGGGGGAGGTGTAGAGAGGAAAGGAGATCCCAGAAAGAAGAAGAGAGAAACAGAAACAACGGGGGGAAGGAGAAGAACATAAAAAGATCAGCCACGTGCAACAACACTTTAAAAATCACAGCGGCCACACATTTAGAAGCAGAGCCCCAGGAGGGAGGGGGGGAGTGACCCCAGAGTCCCCAGACCCGGTCGGTCGTGACCGTCAGGGGGGCAAACAGTTGCAAGAGCTGGGCCCCATTGCAGAGAAATCCCCACCACCACCCCACATCGCTGGGCCAACAGGCCGCCCGCCGCTTCTCCAGGGAGCGTCTCCCATAAAACTGAAAGCAGCTGGTAAGGGTGGTAAAAAATTATGCAAACGTTCAGCACAAAGCAGGGAGGAGGGAGGGTAGGCGGAACAGCGGAGCCGCAGCCGCGCGAGGTCGCTCACCTGCAGATGGCGGGCGACCCGTGCGCTCGAGGACACACGACAATGGGCCCTGTGTATCGGCGCGCGCGAGGGACGCTCGCGCATGCAAATCCGGCCCTGGCAGGGAAATGAGGAGGAGGAGGAAGCGATCTGTACATACAGCTTCCATTTGGGCTGTCGACAGCGCCGTTAGACAGTCAAACAGGCAGTTTTATCACTGCCCTGATAAAACCCTCAAGGACGAAATCGGCACACCGGGCGGTGCGCGGTTTCTATACAACCAAGCGCCAGGCGCAATGACGGACGCGCAAACACAGTTGTGAACACACACAGCTGGGCCAACAGAAACGGACACAATACACCCTGTTAAGATCAACACCATGAACAAACAACAATAATCTTATCGAACGGCCACCTGTCTGGGTCCGTCTTCCGGCGCAACGATTCAGCGGCAGCGGAGCTTCCAAAACAGAAATACAGAGCCCCCTGAGCCAGCGGGTCCTGAGGCTCACTGACCTGAGACACCGACACCAGCCAGCTTCAGGACAGCACTGCTAGAGAACCACAACCCAGAATCAACCACATCACAGCACCGAGCAAACAGCAATATCTCACACACTGGGACACACACACACAAACACAACATAAACTGGAATGCTACAGAACCCTAAACAGACAATACACACTAGCTGAATATTTAACCAACGTAAGTAACAGCGAAAAGAAACAGACCCTGACGAAGTACAGGCTCAGTGACCACAGCCTGGCCATAGAAACTGGGGGACACAGGCAGACCTGGCTGCCCAGAGAGGACAGGCTGTGCTCCCACTGCCAGCGGGGAGAAATAGAGACAGAGATGCACTTCCTACTGCACTGTGACAGATACTCTGGGATTAGAGAAACATTCTTCCCGAAATTCCGAAATCTAATCCCAGAGTTCCCACACCTGCCAGAATCACAACGGGTCCCAATCCTACTGGGAAAGGGAGGAGGGAACTCAGTTGAACTGGCAGCCCAGTATGTGGCCTCCTGTCACAGCCTGAGGAACAGTGAGTCTGTCTCCCAGTAACGCTCAATATGTTTACAGTATATGTAAATATTTTATGATATGTCTTTGTTGTAAATGTCTGTAATATGTCTGTAGATTTTATTTTACTTTTGTTTCGTGTTAATTTTATTATTTTTTCTTGCTTTGGCAACACTGATTGTGCCCATCGGTCATGCTAATAAAGCACCTTGAATTGAAAATAAAGAGGCCGCACAGGTTGGGAGCTCAGACACGAACATCGCCCCCCCATGAAAACACCACCAGTAGACGAGCAAGCTCTCTCAACGACGCGCTTTTTTTCCAAGAGAAATAACCTGCCGCTCGGTGCCCGCAGCCCCGACAGGACACATTCTGTTACATAAAGTATTAAAAACCGCGAAGATTACCCGTGATCACGTAGTTTTGAAGCGGTCTGACTCGCGAAACTCCGCCATTCTCTCGCCGCTGGTGGTCGACGGAACCTTTTGCGCGCCCGCGGAGACGTCGGGGCCGAGGAGTATTTGTCAAAAACTCAACAACAGCAAAAAAAAAAAACAACAACCGTATTTGTCAAGAAGACAACACCAACGCTGCGGCTATCGGACTCCCAAAGAAAAAAAAAACACTTTTTCTCCATCGACTGGACAGTATCGGTACGCCTCCTGCTTCAGAGAAGACCAGGATGGTAAGACTTCACTAAATGTTAATGATTATCTTTTAACTGTTATCAAAACAGGACAGACGAGTCGCGCAGGCTCGCAGTCTGAACTAACTCGGCGATTCGGTCACCGGTCCCGTATCAGCGTGCCTACAAACAGGTGGGACCTGACACGACCTCGCGAAACAGAGATCGGAAACTCCGCCACGCACACTCCCCGAGCCGGGCGCGAACAGGTGACAGACGAAAGTCCTCTCACCTGTCATCAACCTTCATGGTCCCGGAGCCACATCGGTCGTGTAGGTGCAGTGCTCTCTTCCCGCACCGCCAAGGAAATTCGCTTTCTGCCCACCGACAGCGAGGGAGATAAACAGTCTGAGACGAGAGCGTGGAGCGTCCTTCTCCCTCCCTCCGGCTCTCGGAGCCCAGTTTCTCTCCCTCCCTCTGTGTAGCAAAGCACGGTGAAAATGAGGGGAAAGTGCGGTAAAGTCCAGGGCAGCCAGGGCAATAAGCACAGTAAAAGCAGGGTTAAAGCACAGTAAAGCCAAGGGGAATCGGGGTAAAAGGACCGTAAATTCAAGGTAAAAGTACAGTAAAATCAGTGGAAAGTCATGGTAAAATCGGGGTTACAGCACAGTAAAGCCCAGGGGAATCAGTGTAAAAGCACAGTAAAATAAGGGTAAAAGTACACTAAAGCCCGGTGAAATCAGGGTTACAGCACAGTAAAAGCACAGGAAAGCCAAGTGATGAAAACACAGTAAATAGAAGAAACTCACAGATGAAAAGCCGTGTCCTCTGTGCGATAAGATCTCCCGCTGAGTGCGTACACAACAGGAAGTCCTTTCGGCTGCCCCTGTCGGGCTGGATGAGATCTGGCGATAAGGGCAGACTCACATTCCAGCGGGCAAGATGATGCACCCTTCGGACTTTAACTTCAATGTTCATTAACGTTATCGTTACGTAAGGCAGATACGTACGTAGCATCGATGTTCCTGCTAACTGTACTCATCAGTGTCCGTTAACGAACGTGCATAACATCTGTTACCTCCAGAGCAATCCTTCCTTCTCTCCGTTATCGTTCCGTTCTCCTCAGGAGACGGTTTCTGATCAATGCAGTAGTAGTAGCAGTGATTCCACCGTTAGAAAGGCTGACCGTGGCCGTGTAGACTCCTCAATAAACCTCGCCAGGTTTAAAAAATAAACGGTTTTTATTCACATTCACCTTGGTTTCGTTAAACAAAAAAAGGAGAAGTTTTCCACAATACTGGAACTATTCCACAAAGTTCAAGTAAACTGAACACGCACCTACTGTACATGAGCACACCAGATCCTTCCTCACGGCACTCCTTTGGGAATCAGCACCTTGCTGATCTGGTGTGTGTCTTACTGTAGTGTAGTACTGTCCATGAATGTGTCTTACTGTAGTACAGTCCATGAATGTGTCTCACTGTAGTGTAGTACCTGTACATGAGTGTCTTACTGTAGTGTAGTACTGAACATGAGTGTGTCTTGCTATAGTGTAGTATTATGGTATTTGTGACTGTTACTGTAGTTCAGTACTACAG